>NW_006198314.1:42527-46305 GCF_000334495.1 Tupaia belangeri chinensis
GTGCCCTCAATAAGGTCTCACACTGTAATCCTAAACCTGGCCTTCCTATTTAGCCAGAATCATGGGCACGTGTGTGTACCTGGCAGGTACAGGTCAATTCAGGAACCAAACCCTGGCCTTTCATATGGCTTTCAGTATTACAGAGTGTTGTGTTACTGTTGTGCCACCATGGCTGGGATGTATTCTTTTTCTTTACTGATTTTTTTCCATGATTTTTTTTTGACATATCTCCTTAGTAGTTGTTCTAGGACTTATCATAGCCATAGTAATTCATCACAATCATCTTCAGATTTATACTAATTTAATTGTGCTCAGGTATAGAAATGTTATTCCTATATATCTCTACTCTACTTCTGCCCCTCCATTGTGATACTGCTATGCAGATTACATATATAGATGCTACAAATCAAACATCATATTGTAGTAATCATTGCTTTATGTAATTGTATGAGTTTTTTTCCCTTTTTAAAAAGAATTATTTTATTTAACTTTATTTATTTATTTTACCAGAGAGGGACAAAGTGAGAATGAGAGCAAGAGAGAGAGAAAGTGAGAAAGCCATCCACCAGGTCTGGGAGTCAAACTGTGGTTGGCAATGTCAGAGTCCAGCACCCTTAACCACCATGTCACCTACTGGCCTCTATAATTTTATGACTTTTTAATTTTATTTTAGGTTTTTGTCATATAGCATGTGCATTTGCTGGAGAGAGACAGAGAGACAGTGGGAGGGAAAGTGAGAAATCAGCCCCTGAGGGGTGATTCCTTCTCTTCCATTCTCCTCCTGAGATTTTGGGTACACAGGCATATGTGCTTGGTGTAATTTTCAAGGTGCCAGGTTTGGGACTTGAACCATGGTTGGACATGTGGGCATCCAGTGCTTTAACTACCATACCACCATCTGGCCCCTTATTTTATGACTTTTAAAGCAGCTAAGAGATGAAAGGAGAAATAGTATATATTTATTGCTTTTGTTATATTAACCTACTTATTTATAATCTGGTTATCTGCATTTATTCCTAGAGATTTGAATTACCATCTGGAGTTACTTCTTTAACCCAATACAGCTTTGTTCCCATCCACCTTCTATTGATGTTACTGGAAAATATATCATATTTCTTTCTTTTCTTTTCTTTTTTTTTTTTTTTTTGAGAGGTTTTTGCTATAGGGCACATTCGCTTGCCAGAAAGAGACAGAGAGACAAAAAGCCAGAAATCACACCCCAGGAGCATTGGCCACGCCACAATCTCTTTTATTTACTTTCTAAGTTTCTCCTTTTAAAAATGGTTTTTAAAAACTATATAAAACATGTATATGATATGTCGTATGCCCTATAATATATATAAATGTGATATATTTTCTGGGACTAGCAGATGGTAGAATGGCTACATCGTTGGACTCCCATGTAGTCAACCGCAGTTTGAGTCCCAGACCTGGTGGCTTAAACTCGCACTGGGCACGCGTGTGTGCATGCCCAAGATCCTGAGAGGAGAATGGAAGAGAAGGGATTGTGGCATGGCCATTCCCCCGGGGGGTGATTTCTCACTTTCTCTCTCACTGTCTCTGTCTCTCTCTCTCTCCCCCAGCGAGCGCACACACCCTAAGGCAAAAATTGCTTAAAAAACAAAAACAAAATCAAAACAATGTACTACTCCACATAGTGACAATATTTGTGATGAGAACACGACATCTGTGTTCTTTACATTTTTCGAGAACATGATATATTAACATTAACTATAGTCACCATGCTGGACAATTGATCTCTTCAACTAACTCCTTCTATCTAACTGTAATCATATGTTACATTTTTAAAAATTTTATTTATCATTATTGGTATTTTTTTATTTTTAAATTTGTTACAAGTTAAGTTTGTTCACCAGAGAAAGACAGGGAGAGAAAGCAAGCTGGCAGGTCCAAGACTCAAACTGTGGTCAGTCATGTGGGAGTTCAACTCCTTAACCACTATGCCAACTGCAGGTCCCATATGTTACATGTTTTGACCAACATCTCCTCCTCTCTCCTCCCCCTTAACCTAACTCAGTCTCTGGTAACCATCATTCTATCCTCTAGTTGACTGAGATGAACTATTTTGGATTTCACATATGAGTAAGAGAGAGCATGTAATATTTGTCTTTCTGTATTTGGCTTATCTCACTTAATATTACCTCTAGGCTCCAGGTTATCACAAATGACTGAATTTCATTATTTTTATGGCTGAATGGCTTCCCATTGATATTTCACCTTCATTTTTAAAGTTAACTTTGCTGGATATAGAATTTTTGTTTGATGAGTTTTTTATCCTTTGGACACATTGAATATGTTACCCCACTTGCCTTGTGGCCTCTATTCTTTGTGATTAGAAGTCAGCTTTTAATCATTTTTTTTTGAGAGGTTTTTGCTATAGGGCGCGTGCGCTCGCCAGACAGGCAGAGAGAGACAGAGAGACAGAAAGCGAGAAATCACCCCCCGGGGGGATGGTCATGCCGCAATCCCTTCTCCTCCATTCTCCTCTTGGGATCTTGGGCACGCATGCACATGTGTCCAGCGTGAGTTTAAGCTGCCAGGTCCGGGACTCGAACCACGGTTGACTACATGGGAGTCCAGCGACAAAGTCATTACGTTAACTGCTGGTCCCTTTAATCTTTTATTGTAGGGGATGAGTTATTTAACTCTTGTTGCTTTTAATATTCTCTTTGTCTTTCAGTTTTTTTGCAATCATTTTTCTCATTGTGAATCTCTTTGCATTTATCCTACTTGCAGTTCGCTGCATATATATATATATATGTATATATATATTGATGTTTTTTAATAATTTGAGAGGTGTTCAGCCATTATTTCTTTTTTTAAAAAAAATCTGCTCCCTTTTCACTCTTCTTCTGCTATTCCCATTATACATGTTGGTACATACAACGCTGTCCATTTCTCTGAGGCCTTCTTTCTTTTTCTTTATTTATGATAGAAAATGCATGCATATGAATATAAAAGTGAAAGAGACAGACACACAAACACCTCCACAAGGTCTCATCACACACCACAATCCTTGTGAACTCTCCAGCTACTCAGGATTTAGAGTTGCCTCCATGTGTGTCTAGAGTGCTTTCAAGCTGATACAGGGAAATGAACCCACAGTTGTCCATATATACTCAGTCTTACAGGGAACTTGAGTGTTACTGCTAAGCCCTAGTGGCTGGAGCCCTCTTCATTTTTCTTCATTCTTTGTCTGTTCTTCAAAGTTCATAATCTCTATCAATCTATTGCCAAGTTTGTTAAATTTTTACCTTCTTAGTTCAAATCTATTCTTGTTCCTTCTAGTGAGTTTTTCATTTCAGTTATTAAACTCAAGAACCTTCACTTGGTTCTTTTTTAAAAAGTTTATTTATGTTTTACATGAAAGAGAGGGTGAGAGAAAGAAAACCCCGAAACGGGTTCCAATGCTGCCACCCACCCCCAACCTTCAGCCAGCCCCAATCCTGGGCAAGCATGTGCCTAGTATACTCAGAGAGGTTTCTGTACACATACCCAGAATTGCCATGTGGGTCAGCCTTATAAAGCATAACATTTTACTGTTTTGTTTCTGTCCAGCCACTGATTGCTTTTTTTTTTTTTAAGAATAATTTTATGGGAACCAGCAGTTAGCGTAATGGCTATGTCGCTGGACTCCCACATAGTCGACCGCAGTTTGCGTCCCGGACCCGGTGGCTTAAAACTCACGGTGGGTGCGTGTGCGTGCGTGCCCAAGATCCTGAGAGGAGAATGGAGGAGAAGGGATTGTGGTGTGACC
>NW_006198314.1:46478-54229 GCF_000334495.1 Tupaia belangeri chinensis
CGCAATCCCTACTCCTCCATTCTCCTCTCGGGATCCTGGGCACGCACACACACGCGCCAGGTGTGAGTTTCAAGCCACTGGGTCCAGGACACGAACCGCGGTCAACTACATGGGAGTCCAGTGACACAGCCATTACGCTAACTGCTGGTCCCCCTCTGATTCTTTTAAAAATAATTTCTCTCTTACTTTATATTCTTGACATCGACATATCTGTTTGCTTGTTTAATCATGGTGACTTTAGTTCTTTAAATGTATTTATAATACCTACTTTAAATACTTGGTCTATTAAATCTGACATCTGGTCATTTTCAGAGTCAGTCACTTTCTATTGCCTAATTTTTTCCAGTGTATGATACACACTATCTTATTTCTTTGCACATCGTATTTTTTATTGGAAACTTGGTATTTTGGATAATATATTGTAGGAACCTTGGTTTCTGGTGCCTGCCCCTCCAGGTCTTGTTATTATTATGCATTTGTTTACTCCACTTTGTGAAGTTCCTGATGTTCTTTAGAAGGTATGGCCTTGAGTATACATGCAATCACTCTCTGATGACACTGGTTTTGGCAGGGTTCTGTTTTCCTGACCACTCCTAGCTCTTAAATCCCATTAATTGCCTAGTGATTTCTCTAGTGTTTCCAACAATGCCCTGAGGCATAAATTGTCTCACAAGCTGATCCAATCAAATGTGGGCTCCTTTGAAAAGATATTTAATGTGGGCCAGTGTTTGAGATTTGCTCTGACCCCTGGGGGTTATTTATAAGTGTCTCTTTCCTATGCTTCTCTTTAGAAAACTGGTTAGTCTACAGATTAGCCTGTAATTCCAATGAATCTACCAATTTCCTCACAATTGCTTTTTGCCACAAATTTCATCACTTTTGAGAGCTCTTTTAGGCTTGAGATTCTTTACACTCTGCTGTAAATAAAGTCAGTTCCTTTGGGGAAGAGATTCAAAGCACTTTCTTCTTCTTAATTAATTAATTAATTAATTAAAAGAGCTTTTTTTACTTAGGACACATGTACTAGTCGGGAGGGGGGGAGAGAGAGAGAGGGGAGACAGGACACAGTGAGAGGGAAAGTGAGAAATTACTCCACAGGGGGGATGAACACACTGCAATCACTTCGCCTCCATTCTCATCCTGGAATCCTGGGTACACATGTACATACAGCCAGCATTATTTTCGAGCCACCACGTCAAGGACTCAAACCGAGGTCGGCCATGGAGTTCTCTCTTCTAAGGCCTATTTTTTCCCTAGATTAGAATTTCTAAACTATAACTCTGGTTCTGGAAGCCAGAACAATGGCATGCTTTTCTCTGATCTCCCTGCTCTAGTAGATGTATGAATGGTAGTTCTAGGTCTCTCTGGTTTGCCTCTCTTGCATCAGTCTAGTGGCCTTTAATCCAGGACAAGGGCAATCAAGATCCAGGTATACAGAATGGAACCATATGCAAGATGTAGCTTTGTCCCATGAATGTGGGCTAGGTGGAAGAAGGGAGTCCCTACCTCTTAAATGTATTGACCAGAACTTAGCTTTAGCAAAAGGTAATGGAAAGAAACATGAGAATTACTGATATCCTGCCTCTCCTGGAAAGATAGCTCTCCCAACTCAGAACTAGGGGAAGGAGTTCTGTATTTTTGGCAATTTCAGTTTGGAGTGGAGTTCTCTCTACTGGGCATGGAGGTAGGGTTGGGAAGGGGTAAGTCTTGGGACCAGCAGATGGCATAATGGTTATGTTGCTGGACTCCCACGTAGTTGACTGCAGTTCGAGTTCTGGACCTACTGACTTGAAACTAACACCAGGTGCATATGTGTGTGTGCCCAGGACCTGAGAGGAAAATGGAAGAGTAAGGGTTGTGGCATGGCCATCTCTCCTGGGGGAGTGATTTATTGCTTTCTGTCTCTCTGTCAAGTTCTTGTGCCCTATAGGAAAAATCTCTCACAATAAAAATAAAACTTAAGTGGTTGCTCTAGGGCTTACTACATTTCTTTTCAATCATCAGAATAGATTCCACTTTTATACTTAAGTCTCTTTGACATATACAAATGTTACCTCCATAAAGCTCTATCCTCTCTTCCTTTTTCAGCTATTATTTTTATACATATTACATGTATGTATAATGTCAAACTTTGTTTAACATAATGTATGTTGGGACAGGCATTTGGCGTAGTGGCTATGTCACTGGACTCCCATGTAGTTGACTGCTGTTCGAGTCCCATAACCAGTGGCTTAAACTCACGCCAGGTGCATATGCATGCATGCCCAAGATTCTGAGAGGAGAATGAAGGGATTGTGGTGTGGTCATCCCCCCTGGAGGGTGATTTCTCCCTTTCTATCTCTGTCTCTCTCTTTCTGGCGAGCGCACACGCCCTATAGCAGAAACCTCTCCAAAATGAAACAAAACAAAACAAATAAAGAAACATAATGTATGTCATGTTTTGTAACACAAGAATAGATTATTTTCATTATTACTCTATAAATATTTTTAAAAGATTAGCCAAGAGGGGCTGACAGGTGGTGTGGTGCTTAAGGGTATTGGACTCCCACATTGCTGATTGCGGTTTGAGTCCCAGACCTGATGGTTTGATTTCTCTCTCTCTCTCTCTCTCTCTGCCCCTCTCTGGTCAAATTAAAATAAATAAATAAATAAAGTTAAATAAAAGCAATTCTTTTTAAAAAAAGATTAGCCAAGAAAATAGCAGCTACTTATTTATTGATTTTTGGTTTGGTTTTTTTTGAGAGGTTTTTGCTATAGGGCATGTGTGCTCGCCAGAAAGACAGAGAAAGACAGAGAGATTGAAAGCAAGAAACCACCCCTCCCCCCCCAGGAGATGGCCACCCGCAATCCCTTCTCCATTCTCCTCTCAGGATCTTGGGCACGTACACACATGTGCCTGGCTGAGTTTAAGCCACTGGGTCCGGGACTCGAACTGTGGTCGACTACATGGGAGTCCAGCGACATAGCCATTAGGCCAACTGCTGGTCCCTATTTATAGATTTTTTAATGTAAATCTCATTTTCTTGCCTCTCTTGTCCATCTATCTCAGGATTTCCTAACTTTGTCTTTTGTTTTGCCTTCCTAGGGACAACTAAGTTAATAATACTGATATTACATGAAAATGTGACTATTAATAGCTAGAATGAAATAAAGGATGATAAAGTGGATTAGATCATCATGGTCTTTAGGGTGGTACTGAAATCGTTCATTTCTTTTTGCTATAGGGTATGTGTGCTCACCAGAGAGAGACACAGAGGGAAAGTGAGAAAGCACCCCTCAGGGGGTATGGCCATGTCACAGTCCCTTCTCTTCTTGGGATATTGGGCATACCTAGTGTGTTTCTCAAGCTGGTGTGCTCAGGATTTAAAATGCACAGTCAGCCTTGTGAGATCTGGCCACTGTAACCACCAAGCCACCAGCTGACCCAATGACTGGTACCTTTTGAGAAAAAAGAGGAAAATTTAATACAGCAACATATAAGGAAGAAGGCAATGTGAAGATGGAGGCAGAAATGGGAGTTACAATGCCACAAACCAAGGAATATCAGGAGCCATGAGAGGCTGGAAAGGACAAAAGAGGACTCTTTTCTAGAATTTTTGTTGGAAACATGGTTCTGAGAATATGTTGACTTCTGACCTCTAGATCTGTGAGAAAACAAATTTCTGTTTTAAACCACTCAGTTTGTAAAAATTTGTTATGGTGGCCTAGAAAACTGATATAACTACCAAGAAAACATTTTAGATTTTCTTTCTTCCTTTTTTTCTTTCTTTCTTTCTTTCTTTCTTTCTTTCTTTCTTTCTTTCTTTCTTTCTTTCTTTCTTTCTTTTCTTTTCTTTTCTTTTCTTTTTTTTTTTTCTTTGTCTTAGGGTATATGTGCTGGCCAGGAGAGAGAGAGAGAAGGGTAGAATCAGTGAGAGGGAAAGTGAGAAATCACCCCCTCCCCAAGGTAGATGACCATGCTGCAATCTCTTCTATGTTCTACTCCTTGATCTTGGGCACGAACATGCATCCTGTGTGAGTTTGAAGCCACCGGGTCCTTAATTCGAACCATGATGGTTGGCCACATGAGAGTCCAGTAACGTAACTGCTACACTATCTGCTGGGCCCACATTCCAGATTTTTTCAATGTAAATCTGTTTTTGCATTACTTTATGAAAATTTCCCTCCTTTCCCAATGAAGACTGATCCTCTGATCACAAGGTTAAGACTGACCTTTTTATTGTTTATTTATTTATTTTGGAGAGGTTTTTATATAGGGTGCATGTGCTTGCCAGAAAGACAGACAGCGAGAAATCACCCCCCAGGGGGGATGGCCACACTACAATCCCTTCTCCTCCATTCTCCTCTCAGAATCTTGGGTGCACATGCACACACACACACACCAGGTGTGAGTTTAAGTCACCAGGTCTGGTCCACTACATGGGAGTCCAGTGACATAGACATTACTCCATCTGTTGGTCCCAAGACTGGTGCTTCTAATTGTTACAAAATATTTGAAAGCATTGATTTTATCGAAACTGATTCTGGTCGGGACCAGCAGTTGGCATAATGGCTATGTTGCTGGACTCCCACGTAGTCGACCGTGGTTGAGTCCTGGACCATTTGGCTTAAACTCAAGTTGGGCTCATGTGCATGCATGTCCAAGATCCTGAGAGGAGAATGGAGGAGAAGGGATTGAGGCGTGGCCATCCCCCCCTGGGGAGGTGATTTCTTGCTTTCTGTCTCTCTGTCTCTGTCTTTCTGGCGAGCGCATGTGCCCTATAGCAAAAACCTCTAAAAAAATTTGATCCTGTACAACAAACAAAAACCTTGTATATGAAAATTCTGATTTCAATAACTCCTATTTCACTTCCTCAGTAATTATAGACAGAAAAATAGCAGGGAAGTTATACCTATTCATCAATCTATTGTTCATTATCTTCAAATTCACCCTCATCAACTGTTGAAAATGTATTTGAATCATTTAAATATTTTTCCTTTTGTCAGCTGGCACTGAATATTTGTCCATAGAGAGCACTGGAAAACAGTCCAGAAGATTTTGTTTCCTCCTCTGGTGGGCTCACTAGGTAGGTTGCTCCTGGTGCTAGTGCACCTCTCTCCAGTACCTGGCTTCTATGGTACACAATTTCAGTACCACCAGGCAACTTTCCCTGGAACCCTCCCAGAGAAAGTGGTTTTATAGTTTAGTGCCTCTTGTAAGATACTTCCCTGTGAACATGTACTCAGGCACCCTCTTAGGAGGGGTTTCTAGAGTTACAGTATGGCAGAGTTTCAGTAATTTCTAGAGGCTGTAATTTCAGCAAGTTCTACCTGGAAGGCACCACAGCATCTTCCCTGCTATGAGAAGAACTTCTTTTTTGGAAAGGTTTTTGCTATAGGGTGTGCGCACTTGTCAGAAAGACAGAGAGACAGAGATAGAAAGTGAGAAACCACCTCTCTGGGGGATGGCCACGCCACAATCCCTTCTTCTCCATTCTCCTCTTGGGATCTTGGGCACACACACACATGCGCCTGGCACGAGTTTAAGCCACTGGGTCTGGGATTCCAACCGCGGTTGACTTCATGGGAGTCCAGCAACGTAGCCATTATGCCATCTGCCGGTCCTTGAGATGAATTTCTATACCTATATCCTCTTCGAGAGGTTTGGATCTTGGTCCTGGACAAGGATTAGGAGTGGAGGATGGTGTTACACTTCACTCCTAGGGATAGTGTATATGGCATCTGCTACTGTATTATGCATCTGCTACTCCTATATTCTTTATAGTTCTCTTTACTCTTTACTAGCTGATCCACTCTCCTGGCATCATTATTAATAACTTATTTTAAACTTTCAAATTATCGTGTGATTTTTCTTTTCTGATTATACCCTGACACTGGGATAAAAGTGCCACATAGATATTGAAAGAGTTAACTTTATCACATGACTTTTACAACAATTCCTGTTGAAGTAGACATAAAAAGTACTAATTTTTCTAGATTTAATTTAATTTAATTAATTTATTTTAATTTGACCATAGAGGGACAGAGTGAGAGAGGAAGAGAATGAGAGAGAACATGAGAAAGCAAGCCACCAGGTCTATGACTCGAACCATGGTTCGTGATGTGGGAGTCCAGCACCCTTAACCACCACAACACTTGCTAGCCCCAAGTAGTGTTCATTACTCATATTTTATAGGTGAGGAACAAAGTCCACAGAATGTAGAACAGTGATCCAAAGTCATGTAGTCATTTTTATTATCTGTAAAATGGGAATAACAATAGAATCTACCTTTTAGGGTCCTTGTAAAAATCAAGTGAAGTAAAACATGCAAAGTGCTTAGTACATACATAGTAATGGCTTAATCTATATTAACTGTTACACATATTATACTTGAACTGTAAAAACTATTTAGTCTGATATTTTGCTATACTATTTGCAGTCAGTTGTCTACATCTTATGTATTTTTTCAGTATCTAGTTTTACAATTAGAGGTATTTTTTTCAAGTACCATAGCAGGACAAGCAAAGATAAACCTACTACTTCACAATTAACTTGTATGGCTACTGTTTTTGAGAAAAGCATTTGCCAGAATGAGAGGTAATCAACTTAGGCTAATGACAGTTTAGTGGAATTCAAGGCTGAGTTTTGAGTAAGAAAACTAAATTCCTAAAAATCCAACCCTAATGAAAAAGACGAACCTACAAAACTGATTATAATTCAATGTAAATAACACGCCACTTAACACAGCATTTCTAGTTTCATCAGGTTTGGCTTCCATAAATTCTTTTGGTCCAGGCATAGGTGATAACAGGATGTTCAAGTAGGGAAGGAGAGATCCAGTTTAGTATACCTGTGTCAATTATTACACAAACCCTTCGATCACTGAAAAATTTTAGTAACCAGACACTTTAAGACAGTGATGTACTAAGTCTTGGAGTTATATATTAAACAAAGAAATGTAGTCCTGAACCTACAGGAAACCACTTTGCATAGAGATGTGTAATACATAAATATCCTTGATTAATGCAAGATACTTTAGCAGTATGTAAAAACATAATAGAAAAACTGTCCCATAGGACCGGGACAAATACTTCATGTGTTAAACTTTCAGAAAGGTGAAAAATGCTTCATGACTGACTGCATATTTCTCATGCACTATTTATCAGACTTGGCAAATATTTGAAGTGGTCTTCATCATAATGATACAACTGTTTATGTATGGCGTTTGCACTTGGTAGAAAAATAATTTTGAGAAACAAGTGAAGATCAAGTAGGCCCTCCTTTGCCTCCCTCAGACATACAAACCTCTAGCAGCTACTCTCCTTTCCCTGGGGGAGACAAAAACAAAACAACTTCGGTACGCGGAAAAAAAAAAAAAAAAAAGAAAAAAGCAGTTGCGACTAGGCGGCCCCTCAAAAGTTTCTCAACATCATCCCACGAGGTAAGGGTGCTGGATAGGAAAGAGCCCAAAGGCCCTCACAGGAAGAGCAAGTCACTCCAGAATTCTCAGACGCAAACGCCACCACAGAGTTTTACAGCGGTTGCTAGAGCGTCTGCTGCCAGTTAGCACCTCCCCCTCCTTCCCAGGACGGTAGCTAGGCAACCGTCGGCCCACTGGGATTGCGGAAGCCCGGCGGCCGCCTTAGTGCCTCTGGCGGCGAATGTAGAGCACTGCAGGCCCCTGTCACCATTTTTACCCTCCCTTCTCTCCACCCCCTTTGCCTCCGCCCACCCCTCCGCCACTTCGGCTCCTCCCTGTGCTTCTCTCTCA
>NW_006198314.1:54348-60508 GCF_000334495.1 Tupaia belangeri chinensis
AAAGCTTCTATTTCTCTGCCTTGCCTCCCCTCTCAACCTCTCTCTTCCCCCCTCTTCCTCAGAGCTGTATTACCTGATCGCTAGGTTCTTGCAGTCCGGACCCTGCAACAAATCCGCTCAGGTGAGGAGATCTGAGAGTCGTGGGGAATGGTCCCAGTGGTGAAATCGAGGCTGTGGGACGAACGGTTCCGTTGAGAGTGAGGAAAAGGCCGGCCCTGACTAGTCCTACCGTCAGCGGCTGGGTTCGAAGTGGGGTGGTTCGAATGGGTTGATGGCCCGAGCTGCTCTTCACATCCGTGTTTCCCTTTTGCTTAGGTGCTAGTGCAGGAGCTGGAGGAGCATCAGGTACGGAGCCCCTTCGGGAAGGGGTGGGGAGGGCTGGGGTGAGACTGGAGGAAGGGGAGGGCAAGTCAGGGGCGAAGGGCAAGGGCTGGGAAGGAGGCTTCTTTCTGGGCACCCATAGCTGTTGTCACCGGGGTGAGCCGGCTTCTTCCCTCAAAAGGCAAAGACAACGCCGGGGTCTTAACTCGCCCCGTCTTTATTCTCGTGGGAGGCAGTTTTTCAGGATTTCCTCCTCCTTGGCCTCCCCCCCCCCCAACTCCCTCGTCTAGCTGAGGCAATAGCTATTGGGCCAAGAGAAATAAAGACGCCAAAGAGGAGCAGAACCCAGCCTGGGTCGGTTGATTGGGAAGGGAGGCTCTGCCTTCATCTTTTGCCACTCCCCACCCCTTTCTTTTCCTCTGGCCCCCAGCTGATTCCGCGCCGCTTAGACTGGGAGGGGAAAGAGCACCGCAGAAGCTTCGAGGATCTGGTAAGTAAACTTTTTCATTTCAACTTAACCCAACTCTTTCTCCACTCTCTCCCCACCTTGTACCCCCAACCCGCTCCGGAGCCCTCAGCCAACAGGGCTCCAGAGCTCTGTGCGGATCCGAAGAACGGCTGCCCCTTCCCCCCTCCCGGCGAGTCCGAACAAGGGTACCTTGCCCTCCCCTTGGCCTCGCTTGTTTCCACAGAAAACTTTGATGAATGTGAGTTGCTTATCAGAGGTGCTGTGTTGTTAGATTATGAATATGTTACAAACACCAAGGCCCATTGTAGGGGGAAAAGGGAGAGAAACCAGGGGGTTATCTTGGGGCACGTACCAAGGACTGACGCTGGCCAATGACAGCGTTGGTAACAGCTCGGAGTTCCGGATTAGTGGAAGAAAACTGGTTTCTGGTTGGTCCAGACTTGAAATACGGGAACTGAGGCCAGGCTTGGTCTATTTTTTAGGGGTGGGGGGAAGGGGCTCAGGAGGGGAGCCGACGACCTGAGAATGTGAAAAACCACACAATTAAAAATAATAAGGAGCATCGAGTTAATTCCAAAATTTGCTAGTTTTAGATCATGGACTACCGAATAAAAACATAATCCTTGTATATTTCAAATCTTAGAGAATAGCTCATTAAATAATCTGCAAGTCACATTTGTACAGATGGATTTTAACTAAATAGAAACTATGGATTATGGCCTTTTTGTGAATTGGCGAAACACGATTTGGGGTTTACAAGGAAACAAGAATGGGCATATTTTAAAATAGAATATACTTTAGTAAAGGACCAAAGCTGTTAGATTGATTGGGTTGTTTCTCCTGCAGATATAATTCATAATATAAATGCACCTTGTGTTCTGCCTTGACTCACAGAAAAATTTGATTGTTTTAATTTTGGGGCCACTGGCACAGTGAATTGGAGGGTAATGAAAGGAGAAAGGGGTGATGTTACTACAACCTAAATTCAGCTCTCTTTCTTTCAAATAAGATCTAAGGGGAGGAAAAGTGGATGAACTTAAAAGTTGGAGGAGTATGGTAGACTAAACTTATATGAAACGATTTTGTATGCAACAAGGCTTTAAATTGCTTTGGTATTTGTTTTGATATTTTTATTATATCAGTAGTGAGGCCAGATTAATGAGTATAGACTCTACCAAGTTTTTTTCTTGTATCTTGCAAATATCATTAATATAATAATTATGATAAGGGTAAACTAGATCATCTGTATTAACAGTAATACTTTCTCCAATAGATAAAATTGTTTTTGAAAAAACTGCGTTGATTACCGGTTATTTAATTTGTAGTCAGAATTTTTTTTTTTTTTGGAGAGGTTTTTGCTATAGGGTGCCTGCGCTCGCCAGACAGACAGAGACAGAGAGACAGAAAGCAAGAAATCACCCCCAGGGGGGATGGTCACGCTGCAATCCCTTCTCCTCCATTCTCCTCTCGGGATCTTGGGCATGCACGCACACGCGCGGGCGTTTAAGCCACTGGGTCCGGGACGTGAACTGCGGTTGACTACGTGGGAATCCAGTGACATAGCCATTATGCTAACTGCTGGTTCCCTGTAGTCAGAATTTTTATTAGACTTAAATATTCCTCCCAAAAAAGGCAAAAACAAAGACTACCAATATGTGTTTTAACACAATGACTGATACAGTTTTGAAGATAGGCTATTTTTTTTCAAAGAATTATTTAATTTTATTTGTTATTATTATTTTTTGTAGAATTTATTTAACTTTATTTATTTGTTTAAATTTTACCAGAGAGAAAAGAATTTTTATTAGACTTAAATATTCCTCCCAAAAAAGGCAAAAACAAAGACTACCAATATGTGTTTTAACACAATGACTGATACAGTTTTGAAGATAGGCTATTTTTTTTCAAAGAATTATTTAATTTTATTTGTTATTATTATTTTTTGTAGAATTTATTTAACTTTATTTATTTGTTTAAATTTTACCAGAGAGAAATAGAGCAAGTGAGCGAGGGAGGGAGGGAGGGAGAGAGAGAGAGGGAGAGAGAGAGAGAGGAAAAAAAAGCTGCCAGGTCCAGGATTGGAGCTGTGGTTGGCCATGTCGGAGTCCAGCACCCTTAACCACCATGCCACCTGCTGGCCTCATTATTATTTTTTTTAATTTGACCAGAAAGAGACAGAGAGAGAGAAAGGGAAAGTGAAAAAGCAAGTTTTTCTTAATTGTTTTACATATACTTGTGCATTTCAATAATCATCATTTTAATGGTAAGAAAAAAATCCGTTTGTATTTAAGATGCTACAATTCAAACTCTAATAATCATTATTTTAATGGTAAGAAAATTCGTTTGTATTTAAGATGCTACAATTCAAACTCTACTTTTTGTAGAGCATCTGAGTTACTTCCAGTTTTTCATTAATATCTTCACATAGTTAGGTGGTCTTTCTCTGCTTTTTTCTTCTGTTCTCTCCCCAACCCCTCCCAAAGTTATTTTCCTGGGCTTTATTCCCTAAAATTTTCAGGGCAAAGGGACTCATCAGTATTCTAGCCCTTGTCCTATATTGCAAGATTGCTCTCTGACGGCTGTACTAACCATTCAATAGTTAAGGTCACTTTCTAGGTAAGAGTGAGGATTTTTTTTTGTAGTTTGTAACCTTTTTGTGGCATTAATAGATGAGAATAACTGAGTAACTCCTAATTGATTTTAAGTAGCTCTTTTTTTTTTCATTCTTAGTGAGGCTTAGCTCTTAGCTTTTAACAAGTTACTTTGCAAAAATTGTTAATACATTTGTGTATCTTCCCATATATTCAATTTTAACCTTTTATTTTTTACTTTTTAAAAATATTTCTTTATACATTGTTAATTTTTATATACACAGATAATTCTTATATTGTTTGAACATTATCTACAGATAAGTAATATACCTTTTTGTTTTTATTTAATCTTCATAGTGTGCTTAGGTTTTTGTTTTTCCATACTGTGATCCAAAGTTTCTAAGGATATTTTTGATCTCATAGTCTTCTTTTAAGTCAAATGTCTGTTTTCTATGTATTTCTTTGTAAAGAAAGATGGGGCAGGAATGAATGAGAATTTGAATAGAAGGAAAAGAAGTGTAGTGGTAGAGAACTGAGTGATCAGTGTTTGATTGCTAGGTTCATCAGTTGCTGATTAAAATTATTTCACATCCAACCTCTGATTTTGAGTGACTTCATTGTGAGAGAGATGGGATATTTTTTCTTGGTAGGTATTTTTCAGAGAGCTGATACAACGTATTTACACTGTAGTCTTTGTTTTTTTGCTACAGGGCATGTGTGCTGAGAGGTTTTTGCTATAGGGCGTGTGTGCTTGCCAGAAAGACAGAGACACAGAGACAGAAAGCAAGAAATCACCCCTGGGGTGGGGGTGGGGGATGGTCATGCAGCAATCCCTTCTCCTCCATTGTCCTCTTAGGATCTTGGGCACGCACGAACACGTGCCCAGCGTGAGTTTAAGCCACCTGGTCCAGGACTCCAACCGTGGTGGACTACATGGGAGTCTAGCAACATAGCCATTAGACTAACTGCTGGTCCCACACTGTAGACTTTGATTTAGCTACATGTTTTCAACTGAAATTTAGGACAAAGTATTAATACATTTTATAATCTTGATTTACCTGTCAAGTTAAATTATATATTGATACTCAAACTTCAGATGTACTTGAGTATGAAAAAAAGGAATATAAATACATATGAAGAGGTGAAGAATAAAAGAAGGCTATCAACATACTGTATTGAGGTTGTACAGCCACATATTGATATATTGCCTATCTGTAACAAAATCGTGCCTTTCTTGTCACATGTATACCTTCTTTTGACTTGATTTTATTTATTGCTTAACTTGATTTATCCAGAAGAATATTAAGATAATGATACATTGACTTCTTCAGCACTTCATTGTTACTGTTACTACTTCATATTCTAGAATTAAGTTCCCCCCACCATCTTTTCTTTAATGATTATTGTTTTAGTAACCAGATTTAGTGTTGTGCTTACAGTTTGGAACACAATGGAAAATGCTTATTTGTTAAAGCTATTGTCAGGCAAGTATTGACATATCCAGATCTGAAGTACCTTGAAAAAATAAGTCTGCACGGGGACCAGCAGTTAGCATAATGGCTATGTCACTGGACTCCCACGTAGTCGACCGCGGTTCGCGTCCCAGACCCGGTGGTTTAAAACTCACGCCGGGCGCGTGTGCGTGCGTGCCCAAGATCCCGAGAGGAGAATGGAGGAGAAGGGATTGCGATGTGGCCATCCCCCCTGGGGGGTGATTTCTCGCTTTCTGTCTCTCTGTCTCTCTCTGTCTGTCTGGTGAGTGCACGCACCCTGTAGCAAAAAAAAATCTCAAAAAAAGAAAAAAGTCTGTGCATGAAATGATTATTAGTTTATGTTGAACTGTAAGGTTTTTGAATATGGCATTCAAAATAGAGCACTCTAAATTAATTTTGTAGCATTTTAAGGAATGATAGAAAATTTTAAAGTTGTGATTGTTTCTAAAGTTTGATCTGGGTGTTTTTATTTTCTGCTACTTAGTTGACTTACTGATAACATAAGGGTTAGATTTGCTTTTTTGCCATTTATCTTAAGGTGGATAATTTAAATAATTACAAATGTCTTTTCTGTTGACCCTATTGAATTGTTGGCTATTTTATTGCTTCCTCCTTGAGCTGTTTTTGGGAGGACTAACAGAGTAATCAGGAGTGTGTATGTGTGTGTATCTATATAAATGAACAGTTTTTGTTAATTTAATTGTATAGATTGAAAGGGTGATTTGGAAACTTTCTTAAAGACACATTTTAAAATTTTAGAATTATTTCAAGGGAAGTCCTATTATATGACAGAATTTAAGGCATAATTATCTTTTTTTTTGAAGAGGTTTTTGCTGTAGGGCACGTGTGCTGGCCAGACAGAGAGAGATATAGAGACAGAAAGTGAGAAATCACCCCCCGGGGGGATGGCTATGCCACAATCCTTTCTCCTCCATTCTCCTCTCGGGATCTTGGGCACGCACGCACATATGCCCCTGCGTTAGTTTAAGCCACCAGGTCCGGGACCTGACCTGCAGTTGACTACATGAGAGTCCAGCGAGATAGCCATTATGCTAACTGCTGGTCTCAAGGCATAATTATCTTTAGATGTGGCATATATTTTTACATTTATTCAGCATATTTCATACCTAGAATTCAAAGTGCAAATTAATGTTTTCACTTGGAGTGCCCTAGATTGTATTACCCTCATTTTATATACAACAGACATGAATTAATTTTGTTTTTTTAAATAATTATTTTATTTAACTTTATAATTTATTTATTTCAATTTAACCAGACAGGGTGAA
>NW_006198314.1:60522-63495 GCF_000334495.1 Tupaia belangeri chinensis
AGAGAGAGAGAGAAAGTAAGTGAGAAAGCAAGCTGCCAGGCCTGGGACTCCAGCTGTAGTCGGCCATATGAGTGTCCAGCACCTTTACCCACTACACCACCTGCCGACCCCAGTAATTTTATTTAAAAACAGTCTTTTATAGTATTATGTGTTCATTAACTTTTCCACAAAGAATATGTGAATCTGTGATGTTATTATAAGAACCTGCATCTGCTCATAATATATTCAGATGTGAAAGATTTTTTTTTAACTTTATTTCATGTGGTCCTTGACAACTACTTTAAAAAACTGTATTTGAATTTGGTATAACATGTATTCTTTTCTTACCTTACCCAGCTGTTGTTTTCCAACAGCTTATATTGTCTATTAGAACAGCAGAATGGTCTTTGAATACTGGTAGCATGGTTATTGCATCTCTAAGTATGTAAGCAGTTTAAGCATATGTGATTTATTAACTGTCATGTGGACACAGCCATAGTTAGGGAAAACAGAATGCATCATGGGAAACCAAAAAGCATGTGCTGTTCAACCCCAGTACAGTGTAGTATGCATATACAATGCTAATAGATATTACGGCATCAACTAGTCAATTTCTAGAAACCAATATTCCTGACTACTGACTTGCTTGAGCCACATGTACGGTCTTGCTCTTTGCAAATTATTGGCTTTAGCTATGAGGGTGCATCAAAAGTTGGTGGATAATGGAATTAAAGTACAAGTTTATTTTGATGCAAAAAAATTGAAATCCATGTATAGTTTTTTTCATAATGTACATTATTTGTTCACTTTTTTTTTTAGAGAGATTGTTGCTATATGGTACATGCATTCTCCAGAGAGACAGAAAGCGAGAAATCGCCTGGGTGGGAGGTGGCCACACAATCCCTTCTCCTCTATTCTCTTCTCGGGATATTGGGCACACACGCACATGTGCCTGGCGTAAATTTTAAGCTGCTGGGTGCAGGACTGGAGCCTCAGTTGACTACGGGGAAGTCCAGCAATGTAACCATTACCTCATCTGCTGGTCCTGTTCACTTTTGAAGATGCTCTTCCTGTTAAACAAAACAAACAAAAAGAATTGAACCCCAAATGGACATTTTGAAGTACGTGTTAACTCAAAAAATGAATGTATGTCAAAAGATATGAAGTGTTTGCACTTTTATAAATGCCAGAAAAATAATTCAGTATAATGCTGTTGTAGTGTTCAGTCTTTTAAGAAGTGAGAGGTATATTGTGAGTCTTTCACATGTCTCATTGGAGGAATTTTCAACCATTCTAATTGATTATCCTGGACATAGTTTCTATTTGTTCTTAATAATTATATTTTGTATTTCAAATTGTTTAAAATATTTTCTCATCTATTGTGGTGATTTATGGTTAGCTGGCCCTCAGTTACAATTTGTTCAGTTTTCTTCTCAGCATTTTATAATGCACGTTTTTTAGTTCTGTTTAATCTGTCAGCTGCTATTAAGATCTTTTATTGGACCTTCCTCTCCTGAGCAGCTTCTAGAATGTGGGTGGGTTGCCTGTCCTTGTCTTGATTTCATCTGCCCTCAGGGTTATAGTACTTTTTGTGCTTTCTTGAGGCAGTGTATGTAGACCAGAGCATACTTGAGCCTAAGAAAGAATTTCTGGCTGTATCTTTCCTAAGGAAACTTTTAAAGTAATATAAAGAAAATGAAATACTACACTAACGATTAATATTTTCAATGGAAGGTGATAGGAAGTCTTTGTAGCCTGCCTACTCTGCTAAACACTGGCGTGAATATAAAAAGGCCTGCCTACTCTTCCTTTCTGCCTGTTTTTCTCCCCTTTTAAAATTTAGCAAACATTAAAACCCAGCACTTAAATTATTATTATTATCATTATTATTTTTTTGAGAGGTTTTTACCTTAGGGTATGTGTACTCACTGGAGAGAGAGAGAGACACACTGAGAGGGAAAGTGAGAAATCACCCTTCAGGGAGGATGGCCACATCACAGTCCCTTCTCTGTTCTCCTGGGATCTTGGGACTCATGTACATGTACCAGGTGTGGTTTTCAAGCCACTGGTCTGGACACGAACCATGGTCGGTCATGTTGGAGACCAGGGATCTGACCACTATGCCATCCACTAGTCTCAAGCACTTAAATTATAAAGGTGGAATATTGTAGATATTTTTATTTTACTGAAAAAATCAAGGAAAAATAAGCTGTTAATATTTTGTGTTTCTTCCTGTAAATTTTGTACAAGTATTTGTATTTTTATTCCCTTTCAAAATTGTATATACTTTTGGACAATTTTTTTGGTAAATAATTATTTATTTAATTTTATTTATTCCTTTATTTTAATTTAACCAGAGAGAGAAACAGAGAGAGGAAGAGGGAAAGTGAGAAAGAAAGCCACCAGGTCCGGGACTTGAACTGTGTTTAGCCATGTGGGAGTGTTCAGCATCTTAACCACCATACCACCTGCTGGCCTCCGTATTTTGGATAGTTTTTTAGTTATTTTTTTTAGTCTTATAATGCAGCACTTAAGCATTGAGAAAATATATGCTAGTTAACTTTGCAATGTATTTTACTGGATGGGAGAGACTTTCTCTTAACATGAAATGCCCTCCTTTCTCTTTGTGTTGTGAACTTTCACTTTTCCTTCATATGTGAAAATAGATATGAACCCTTATCTCCAGGCAAAACTAGGTATTGTACTTCTTTGCTTCCTTAACTTTCTCTACTAACCTCTGAGCACTTACAGTTTTGATTTGACTGCTTTCTAGTTTGTTTCTCAACTATGAACTTAGGTTTCCTTAGGGCAGCAGTTTAATATTTATTCCTCTTTATTCCTGTTCTTTAAATGTCTGAATGAACATGAGCAAATGATTTTGTTTTTATTCTAATCAAATCATATGAAATAGTTATCATTACTCCCTGTTATAGATGAAAAAAACTTAGGGAAAAAGAGTAAGTAACTGTGCCAAAGGTTACATAAATAGAAACT
>NW_006198314.1:63543-73486 GCF_000334495.1 Tupaia belangeri chinensis
AAAATCTAAAATTTCTACTGTACCACACTGCTAGAAAAAGGGTAACAGCTAGTAAATTTTAGAGCCTGAATAATCCAGGCTCTCAGACTTCAAAGTATTGTGCTTATCTCTGTACTACATTTTTATCGATATACTTAAACCCTTGCTGTATTTTTCACAATCTGTTTTGTTTTATGTTCATAAAGATCAAAACATTATGGGAGAACATTTATGTATGCTGCTTCCTGTCTCTCCTCCAAAAAAAGTAAAATCCCAGACAAAATGTTTTATTTTACTTCAGCATAGGATCTCAGTTTGAGTTCTTCCTTTTACCTCTGTAGCTATGGTCCTAGAAAACACACACACACACACCTCTGTTTTTTCGCATTACTTGTCTGATCCTATTATTTATAAAAGCCAAGAAAAAAAAGTTATCATTGCTGTCTGAAAACTAGTATTTCAAATGTACCTCTTGGTGCAAGTCTGGCCTCATGAGATTAGCCACCTTTCACATTTTATTCAGTGCCCAGCTGGATTCCTTTTAACTAATTATGATGAGTAGGCTCCTCTCAGTGAGCTCTCTGGTGTTCTTAGTTGTCATAATGATTCTGAAGTGTGGTAATTTAGTTGTTAGATTTCCTCTTTAGGGTCAGCCAATCTTCCTATCAAGGTTTATAATCTAGGGTTCATTTAATTTTGTTCAGTTTATTCAGATTTATAGTTTTCATCTCTTTGCAGTGTGTTAATTATCTCTATAATTTCTGCTTTAATAGGACAGTAGTAGAACGAGCAGTGGGCAGAGAGACCCAGATTCCTATTGGGTCATTGTGACAAGTGGACAAGAAGGTCACTTCTGGATTTGTAACTAACTAAAAATGTAACTACTAAAAATGTAGGTAGTTTTTTGCCTGAAAAGATTACCTTTAAGAAATTCCAACGTAAAAAAAAAAGAAATTTCAACTTTTGGGGCCATTAGGTGGCATGGTAGTTAAAGCGCTGGACTCCCACATGACAAACTGTGGTTCAAATCTCAAACCTGGTGGTTTGCTTTTTCACTTTCTCTCTCTCTTTTTCTGTCTCTGGTGAGTACACATGCCCTGCAGAAAAAATTTAAAAAGAATAATTAATAAAAGAAATTACAAATTTAATCCAAAGTAAATGGATTCACATAAACATTAACTAACACTTATAAGACCTAGAGTTTGATTTAGAAGAAACTTTATTGTAAGAACTACATTGATGTAGTCTGGAAGCCTGTTAATGTCATTTAATGGAGAAATTAGCATGTTTAAACTCAAAGATTGTTACTGGCATTATTTTGATAGAATCTTGTTTCACTAATACTGTGTTATAATCAAACATTTTTTTTGGAGGGGTTTTGCTATAGGGTGCGTGAGGGTCCGTCCATTCGCCAGAAAGACAGACAAAAAGCAAGAAATCAGCCTCCCCCCCTCCCCAGGGGGATGGCCATGCCACAATCCCTTCTCCATTCTTCTCTTGGGATCTTGGGCACACACACATCCACATGCGTCCTGCTTGAGTTTAAGCCACCGGGTCCAGGACTCAAACGGCAGTCGACTATATGGGAATCCAGCGACATAGCCATTATACCAACTGCTGGTCCCAATAATCAAGTTTTTATTCATTTTAAAAGAGAAGATTTTTTGAATGAGACTGGCTAAGAAATTGAGGAATTTCCTGCCATGTACTGTGAAAATCAAACTGACTATCATACAAATCTTCAAGGGGGAGAAATCAGGAGAATATAGGAGTTATTTTAGTTGCTGAATATACAAACTCATTTATAATTATTAATTAACGATTCTGTGTTTTTAAATTATTACTGAGGAATTTCTGACAAATTTATGTAATTAGCTGAAAAACAGGCACCATTGTTTCTTTTTTTGGGGTAAAGAATTATTTATTTTATTTATTTGTTATTGTTATTATTTTTTCACATGAGTTTTGCCAGATAAAGACAGAGAGAGTGGGAGAGTGAGAAAGCAAGGCACCAGGTTGTGGCTTGAACCACAGTTGACCGTGTGGGAATTACAGTGCTTTAACCACCATGCCACTTGCCGGGCCCGACACCTTTGTTTCTATAAAATGAAGTAGCCAGGGGCTTAAGATGTTAGTTTAATATATAGTTTTTTTTTTTTTTTTGAGAGATTTTCACTGTAGGGCGCGTGCGCTCGCCAGACAGACAGAGAGAGACATAGAGACAGAAAAAGCGACATAGCCATTACGCTAACTGCTGGTTCCCTAATATATAGTTTAGACAGATTTTCTATGTAAGGGTAATTCTAATAGTTCAATGAACTCCCATTTTCTGGATTACATATTGGTAGTTATATTGCATTCGTAGGGTAGTTAGTGAGGCTTTTACAGGTGAATAATTTTTGAATTCATCAGGTGATGAAGGAAAGAAAATTACTGTTTTTTTTTTTTGGAGAGATTTTTGCTATAGGGCGCGCACGCTCGCCAGACAGACAGAGAGAGACATAGAGACAGAAAGCGAGGAATCACCCCCCAGGGGGGATGGTCACGCCGCAGTCCCTTCTCCTCCATTCTCCTCTCGGGATCTTGGGCATGCACGCACATGCGCCCGGCGTGAGTTCTAAGCCACCGGGTCCGGGACGCGAACCGCGGTCGACTACGTGGGAGTCCAGTGACATAGCCACTGCGCTAACTGCTGGTTCCCAAGAAAATTGCTGTTAACAACATCAGCTACTGTCCTGTGTAAAACCCCTCATGTGGCATTTATGTGATGAAAAAGTAATGAATTATATCAGAAGCCTAGTTTATTTAATACAGTGTTGAGGAAAAAAAAGGTCATACACTTTTGTAGATGTTAATATTGCATTACCTTAAGGCCTTTTTTTTTTCAGATATATATATATTTAAGGTTAGTAACTATATTTGCATGTAGACGCATTTAGGCAGTGTGGTAATGTGTAGACTATGGATTTTATACTAGGATTTTTAGGAGATCAGTATCTGTAGATAACAAGAAATGTTTTCTTAGGTTGACTTCTCAGCTGCTTTGACTTTAATGTTATCTATATATTTTATTGAAATACTGTTTTCTATAGTTATTTGCTTGAAAAATAAAAATAAAGATGTGAGAAATAATTGAAAGAATTTGCTTAATCTTTTGTTCTAATTCTAAAGCTAAACCTTGTAGAGTCAAGTCTGAAATAATCTAGTTACCATTCTTCATGTAAATTGTGTAGGCTCCAGTTATTTATGTTAGTAGATTAAAATTGTATTTTGCAGTAGCTTACAAAAAATAATTGCCAAAAATTTTTAATTAATCACAGTAGAATCACTTATATTCTAGAAATTCTGAATACATATGTTGGATTGTAGTTCTTTGACCTACGTTTTGTGTAAAACAAAAAGGTACCCTTGTAGGAGAGTCTGAGAATTTTCTTTTTACTAGGAATTCTTTTCTTTTTTTTTTTTTCAACTTTGCCATAGGGCAAGTATGCTTACCAGAGAGAGACAGAGAGAGAGAGGAAAAGTGAGAAAACACTCCCCTGAAGGGGATGGCCACATCTCAGTCCCTTTCTCTATTCTGTTGGGATTTTTGGCATGTACCCATATGCTTCTGGTGTGCTTTTCAAACTTTTCACTCCAGGACTGAACAGTGCAGTGAGCCACGGTTGATCCAGCTGCCCTAACCCCCATACCACTGACTGGCCTTTAACTAGGAATTATGATAATATTTATTGTACTTAGACTTTGATTTTTATTCATTAATTTATTCATTCATTGATTTATTCATCATGTTTATGCCAGGCACTTTCTTGGGCTAGGAATACAGCAGTGCCCAAAACACACAAAATTTCTTCTCTCATAGTGATCTCAGGAATGATTTATAACATTATTCTCTGTGTGATATTGTTGTTCTTGATCTGGTCATAACACTATTCCTATTTCTTTCTTTCTTTTTTTTTTTTTTTGGAGATGTTTTTGCTCTAGGGCACGTGCACTTGCCAGAAAGACAGACAGAGAGACATAAAGCGAGGAATCACCCCCAAGGGGGTATGGCCATGCCACAATCCCTTCTTCTCCATTCTCCTCGTGGGATCTTGGGCATGCATACACACACACCCGGTGTGAGTTTAAGCCACTGGGTCTGGTACTCGAAACGCAGTCAACTACATGGGAGTCCAGCGATATATCCATTACGCCAACTGCTGGTCCTGGTCATAACACTATTAATGTGTGTCCTGTGTGATGGTCAACACATATGTATGTATATTCATTAAAACATTTATAAACTTGCCATTATAGCCAGAAGTAGATATCAGGACCTACCTATGACCAGGTGAGAATGTAGATGATTTTTTTTTAATCTAAGGAATTTTAATATTCTAGTTTTCTCTGTTTACTGTTTTAATAAGTATTTATAAAACACATCAGGGATTTGGACATAGCTTAGGTTTAAAAAATGGAACACAGTTTTTGTTTTACTGCTTTACTTTTATCTACATATGCTAGCTTATGTCCATAAGTATACTGTTTTTATTTATGTATTTTTTGAGAGTGTTTTTTGCTATAGGGCACATGATGTGCTTGCCAGAGAGACAGCAAGAGATCATTTCCCGGGGGGATGGCCACACTGCAATCCCTATTCCTACATTATCTTCTTGGGATTTGGGACTTGCATGCACATGCGCCTGGAGTGGGGCTTAAACCTCTAGGTCTAGTACTTGAACTGCGGTCAACTACGTGGGAGTCCAGCAATGTAACCATTACACAACCTTGCTGGTCCCAGTGTACTTGTATTTTTAAAAGTGAGTTTACATTGCTAGGAAGTTTGGCTACATGGCTTAGTTATTAAAACATGGTATTTATAAAATTATTAATTTGATACCCTTTTGGAAATATGTTAATTTTTTATGAAAAACAACTCTTCTTTATTGTACAAAAGTGTACTGTTAGACCTAATGGAACTTGGGTGAGAGTTTGGTACAAGTAATGCCTTCATTTGTATTCTTATCATTTGTATAGAATCTAGGTCTTCTGATTTTTTTTTTACGAGATAGAGAGAGAGACCACCTCCAGTCTTAATTAGCCCAGATCATGGACAAATGTGCCCCTAAACCTCTGTAGTGTCTACAGGGAGACCTTCAGATGAAAACTTGGGACCTCGTCATGTGGGTCTACCATCACAGACCATTGCATTATTGTTGTGCCACTATCTGATCCTTAGATCTGATTCTTATTCAGTTCATCTTCATTACTGGATAAGTCAAGTAATGAAGACTTTACTCATCATCATTTCGCTTTCTTGCTTTTCTGCATGCCTCCTTTTGCTGTTTTGTAACACTTATTTTGTAAGAGTAACAGCTAAGTGAATGATTTAATAAAGATATGTAAAAGTAAGCTGGCGTGCCATACCATTTAAATATCACAACATTTAAATGTGTTTATTTTGTGGCTGTTTCTTAAAGTTGGTTCAAGTACTAATTATTTATAATTTTATTTTCTCAATTCTATATTTTAAAACTGTAATTTATTTCACAGTAGAACAGTTAGGTAATGAAACTGATGTTTTAAAACCAAATGATTTTTTCCTGTTTTATTTATGCATTTTAGTTTGCAGCCAATGCACATATTCCTCCAGACTACCTCCTTAAAATTTGTGAGCGGATTGGTCCTTTACTAGATAAGGAGATCCCTCAGAGTGTTCCTGGGGTACAGACATTATTAGGTGTCGGTCGGCAGTCTCTGCTACGGGATGCTAAAGGCATGGTTTTCAGATTTTAGAATTGTGATGTCAGAGTAAGGAGTAGAGAGTAGCATGTTTTTAGGTTGAGTGTATGTTCCCATGTTTTCCAAATACTCATTTTCTTTTGCTTTTTCTTATCTTGCCAATGCTGTTCTTATTTTCTTAGTGTACAAATAAATTTTGGAGAGCTAAAAAAGATACATTGAATATTACTAGAGATTAACAATTTTAAATCCTTTTGTAATTATAGAATAAAGATCTCCAAGATTGCTGCTCTAATTAATACAGTATAAATAGTTAAAATATTCTTTTGTTACATTATAATATTCTTGCTCTTAACTTAGCTTGATAATGTCCTAATTATATTGTATATTTTCTAATAGGTAAATAACAGGTAAATGAGAATTACATGTAAATTTTTTTGGAGAGGTTTTTGCTATAGGGTACTTGTGCTTGCCAGAAAGACAGAGAAAGAAAGACAGAAAATGAAAAATCACCCCACAGGGGGGATGGCCATGCTGTAATCCTTTCTCCTCCATTCTCTTCTTGGGATCTTGAGCATGCATGCACACAGGTGCTCGGCATGAGTTTAAGCCACTGGGTCTGGAACTCGAACCGTGGTTGACTACTTGGGAGTCCAGCAAAATAGCCATTACGTGAACTGCTGGTCCCCATATGTAACATTTTTATAACTGAAAATATTTAAATAAAAGTATCAACCCATCAGTGACTAGTCAATAACAATTTTTCTACTCCATGGTTTTTTTAGTATTTTATAGATTACTCCAAAAATTTTACATGTAATCTCAGTGTTAAAACATGTCAAGTGATATTTTATGGACATAAAATTGTGGAATTACACATTAAGGATTGAATATAATAATGTGGAATTAGGCATTAAGGATGGCTCTTGGAGTAATAAATACTTAAGGTCTAGCAACCTATTTTTTTTGTTTTGTTTTATTAGAACACTATTTTATTTTAGAATTTTCTTTGCCATAGGGCCTTTATGTTCACCAGAGAGACAGAGAAAGACAGAGATACAGAAAGCAAGAAATAATTCCCCAGGGGAATGGCCACCCCATAGTCCCTTCTCCTCTAATCTCCTCTTGGGATTTTGGGCACTCATGCACATGCTCTCAGCATGAGTTTCAAGCTGTCGGGTCTGGGACTCGAACTACGTTGGAGTCCAATACCTTAACCACTATGCCACCTGCTGGCCCCTAGAATACCGTTTTTAAAAATCTTCATTCACTAAGATAAATAGTTGTACGATGCTGGGCTTTAAACATTTTATTTTCTAATTTATGGATATTTTTCAACTTAGTTAATTTGGAAACTTTCAGGAGGGCAGTAGAATATTTTTATTACATAACTGAAGTATTAGAAATAAGTGATATTTGATTGAGTTTTTTTTTTTACCTAAACATAAAAGTCAAACAAAGACATGAACTATTTAGTCAGTTATCATCTGATATGCAGTGTTGTTATCTGTTATGGCACAACTAGCAAGTATTTCATAGTATCAGTATATACGAAGGATAAATGTTCCTGAATTTTCCGTGGGACACTCGTGCAATTCTCATGTCTTTGCATATACTGTTTTATATGAATAGTCATGTATAAGCCTGAAAATCAAGAAGTACTGATATAAACATAAAATCTTAATAATCTTTTACATATTTACATAAGATTAAAGTATGTTCATAATAAAACTTTTAGTTTGAGACCAGCTCAAAAGTAAAATATCCTGGTGATGTTAAAATGTTGGAGTTTACCAGTCATAATTTAGTTCAAAACATGTTTAAATATATGTATCTTAATTTTTTTAAGGTTTAGCCATGAGGTGCTTGTGCTTGCCAGAGAGAGACAGAAAGAGATGGAGAGAGGGAATATGAGGAATCACCTCTGAGAGGGGATGGCCATGTCGTAATCCCTTCTCCATTTTTCTGCTGGGATTTTGGGCATGCACAGCACATGTGCCTGGTGTGATTTTTCCAGTTGCCAGGTCCAGGACTTGAATCATGGTCGGTCATTGAGGTGGGAGTCCAGCACCTTAATTACCACATCACCTGCTGTACCCTATGCATCTTATTTTTATGGTAGTTTTTTTCCTAAAGGTTTTGCCATAGGGCATATGTGCTCACTGGAGAGATACAGAGAGACAGAAAGACGGAACGTGAGAAATCACTCCCCACCCCATGAGAAATGGCCACACTACAATTCTTTCTTTTCCATTCTCCTTTCAGTATTTTGGGCATGTATGTGCATGTGCCTGGCATGATTTTCAACCTGCCGGGTCTGGGAATTGAACTACATGGTCAGTCATGTGGGAGTCCAGTGCCTTAACCACTATGTAACCTAGTGACCCCTTTGCAGTAGTTTTAGTAGTTAAAAATATATTCCAACAAATGAAATAGAAATCAGACATCTGCCTCTGAGGCACAGTTAAAAAATCACTACTCTATTACTAGACTAATTTTTTTTTATATATATTTATATAGACTGTAAGAGTACACTATGGAACGGGTCTGCTTTTGCAGCTCTACATAGAGGCAGACCTCCAGAACTACCTGTAAATTATATGAAACCTCCAAATGTGGGTGAGTAATATTCATGTGAGTTATAAACATTCTTGATTCATTCCTTCTTGAGCTCATTAGAAAACCAAAAATAGGTACCAGAAGTAAATGTGAAATGTAAACAAACTGCTTTCATTCGTGAGTTTCAGGGCTGGGCCAGATTTTTAAAGCATTTTTTACTTAAAGACAGTATAATCATGATTTCGTAAAATATTACCTTTTATCTTTATTTCAATTCATTTTCTTATCATAAATAGTTCTGTTTTTACATAGTATAGGTATTGTTTATTTACATGTCTATGTGCGGTGTTTCCCAAAGATTTTACAGGGAGCTATGTAAAGATAGCTTTTGGGAGGAAACAAAGTACATTCTTAAATCTGTTTGCCAAGCTTGTAACAATCATGTATATTTTTTTGAGAGAGTTTTGCTATAGTGTGCATGCACTCACTGGAGAGACAGAGACAGAGAGACAGAAAGTGAGAAATCACCTTCCAGGGGGGATGGGCACTCCGCAGTCCCTTCTCTGTTTACCTCTTGGGATCTTGGGCACGCATGTACATGCTCCTGGTGTGAGTTTTAAGCCTCTGGGTCCAGGACTCAAGCTGTGGACTACTACATGGGAGTCCAGAAATGTAACTATTACACTGTCTACTAGTCCTGATAGTATGCGTTTTCATTTATCTTTTTATTCATGATGTAGTTTGTGCATGAGACAAATAGAGAAATGAGTACCCTCCACAGGGTCTGGTCATGCCACAGTCCCCTTCCACTGGTCCCTTTAGTCCATCATATCTTGGTCACTACTGTGCAAGTTTTATTCATAATTAACTTACTGGATCTACTTGAGAAAGCTTTTGTTATTTGTATATTTATTTATATTCAAAGAAATATCACTTTTAGCCATAATATTGTTTATGGTAGCCATATCAATTGACAACATTGTTTTGTTTGTAGTGCTTTATACTTCCTTCAATGGTCACATGTGAAATGCTTAAGAGCAGTCTTTAGAGTATTAGGTCCTAAGCTTTTTTTAATCCCTTTTCTGTCTCTTTTTTTCTAACTAACTAAGAACATATTTTTACATTTTTGCTGTTTTTGTAAAGTAACTTTTTTTGGGAGGGGGGAGAGGTTTTTGCTATAGGGCGCATGTGCTTGCCATTAGAGACAGGATACAGAAAGCGAGAAATCACCCCCAGGGGGTATGGCCATGCCACTATCCCTTCTCATCTTGGGATCTTGGGCACGCATGCACATGCGCCCAGCGTTAGTTTAAGCCACCAGGTCGGGGACTCAAAGCTCGTTCGTCTTCATGGGAGTCCAGCGATGTAGGCATTACGCCATCTGCTGGTCCTTTGTACATTAACTTAAATCAGTTTTTTATTCTTTTAGTTGTTGCTTAGAAATTATAGTATCACTGTAATTGATGCTTTCAAAATCTTCTGAAATCTTCTGGGTTATTTGGAGAGAAGCTTTTAGAATAGAGGTATTTCAATCAATATACATTTGTCATGTAGCACATACTGGTCAAGATTCCTTTTTTTTAAAATTAATTTATTTATTTTAATTTGACCAGAGAGGTACAGAATGAGAGAGAGCAGAGAGATAGAAAGTGAGAAAGCAGGCCACCAGGTCCAGGACTTG
>NW_006198314.1:73513-89665 GCF_000334495.1 Tupaia belangeri chinensis
GGAGTCCAGAGCCCTTAGCCACCGCGCCACCTGCTGGCCCCTGGTTAAGATTCTTAAGTTTAAGATATGTAAAATTCAGAGCCTGATGAAAAACTCAGAGGATTTGACAAAGAAAGCAAGATAAATATAAACTCTTTTGAATTTGTGATTTGAAGCAATTCTCTCATTGTGAGATACCATTCTCCATAGCTACTTTAAAAATGAATCAGTTTTATAGTTTGCCAATCCAGACAAAACTGAATAGTGCAAGTAAATAACTAGAAAGAACTTTAGCAACATTATTTCTCAAAATGAGAGGTTCTGGACCTGCCCTATAGCTTAGTATTTAAGGGATTTATATCTCACATTGACCTCTGTTAGAGTCCTGGCCAAGGTGCTGGAAGCCTCTGTGTGCTTGTCCCAAATCCCTATAGGATGGGGAAATGAAGGAGAAAGGATTATGGTGTGATCACACTTCATTGGGGAATGCTTTCTCTTTCTCTGTCTCTCTCTGTTGAGTGCCTGTACCTTTTAGCAATTTAAAACAAGGGATTCTGGGGCTAGCAGGTGGTGTGCTGGTTAAAACGCTGAATTCCCACATGGGCAACCATGGTTGGAGTCCCAGGAGGAGAATGGAGGAGAAGGATTGCAATATGGCCATCTGCTTGGCGGGAGATTTCTCACTTCCCTATTACTGTCTCTCTTTCTCTGTCCCTGGTGAGTGAACACTAACTCGCTATGGCAAAACCCTAAAAATAAATAAGTAAATGAACAAGTGAGCGAATGAATTTTAAGGGGTTCTATGAAGAAGTGAATGTGAGACAGTTTTTTTCTTCACCATAAAATAATTCTAATACTCAGTGCATAGACTAGTGGCATCTTACACTGTGACATTCCTGTACATACATACATTAGTGTTTTATCCAAGTACAGATGTTAAAAACAGAGTAACTTAAGTAATTGCCTATACAAAGGTAAATAGACACTCTTGTAGATTAGTTTTCTTCTTGAACCATTTTTGCTGCATAGTAAATTGCACTTATATATCAGTATAATGTTACCAATTTATAGAATAGTGAGGTATGGCAACTCCATATGTGAGAGAGCTAGCATGTAAACCTGAAAATTTTGAGTGATTTTTATTTTTAGCTTCTATGGATAGTTAAGACAAAAAATAATCTAGCATTCAAAGACTATAGAACAATTTTACTAATAATAAAAAATAACATCTTTTAGTAATTTTCAGTTATCTCCTGTCATCTTACTGAAGCATTGTTGAATGAATAAAGATAAAGGAAATATTGACCTGAAGCTACTTTGTTACGGGATTATAGATTTTAAAAAATGGTGAAAAAAGGGAATGAACTGAAGGCTGCTGACAGCATTTCATATACTAAAATGTACTTTAAACCCTCTATAGGTAGCATTTCTCTTATAATTTGATCCTGAAAACCCTTTTACTAGTTAATTTCTTTATCATGTTCATGATCAGATGTCACTATACTTCACTAGTATAAAAAAAACTATACATTTTGGGACCATCAGTTAGCGTAATGGCTATGTCGCTAGACTCCCATGTAGTCAACTGCGGTTCGAATCCCAGACCTGGTGGCTTATACTCACACCCGGCGCGTGTGGATGCATGCGCAAGATCCCAAGAAAAGAATGGAGGAGGAGGGATTGCCACTTAGTCATCTCCTCTTGGCGGGGGAGGTGATTTCTCGCTTTCTGTCTCTCTGTCTTTCTGGCGAGCACACATTGCCATATAGAAAAAAAATGCTCCAAAAAAAAGTATAGATTTTTTTTTTTTTTTTGCTGGAGAGTGTATGTGCTCACTGGAGAGACAGAGACAGAGAAATAGGAAGTGAGAAATTGTTGCCAGTGGGGATGGCCATGCCACAATCCCTTTTCCTCCAGTCTCCTCTCGAGATTTTGGGCACACATACACATGCATCTGGCATGAGTTTTAAGCCCCCGGGTCCAGGACTCGAACCATAGTCGACTACATGGGAGTCCAGTGACATAAGCATTAAATCATCTGCTGGTCCCAATGCTTGATTATCTTAATTCAAGAATTTTAGGTATAATTGACATAGAACTCTCTCTTTTCATGTGTACAGTTCAAACAGTTTTGACCAATGAATACATTTGTATAACCAACACAGTAAAAATGGAACATTTATATCACCCCCTCAGTATTACTCCCTCAACCTCTAGAAACATCTACTCTTTCTGCACTTGTACTTTTGGCTTATTTAGAATGACATCTAAATTAATTGTACAGTATGCAGTCTTTTGTATCTGCTTTCACTTACACAATAATTCTGATTTCACATCAATGCTTTTGAGACTCATATGTGTTATTTCGTGTATCAGTTCATTTCTTTTATTACCAAATACAGATTTACCGCCCCTAATTGGAAAATCTAAAATCCAAAATGCTCCAAATTCTAAAACATTTTGAATACTGACGTGACACCACAGGTGGAAATTGCGCACTTGACTTCATGTGATGGGTTATAGTTAAAACTTATAATATAGAGGCCAGCAGGTGTCATAGTGGTTAAGACACTGGACTCCCACATAGTCAACCACAGTTTGCGCCCCAGACCAGTGTCTTGAAATTTACACTAGGCATGTGTGCATATATGCCCAAAATCTCAAGAGGATAATGGAGGAGAAGGGATTGAGGCATGACCATTCCCCCTGGGGGGTAATTTCTCGCTTTCTGTCCCTGTCTTTCTTGCGGGCACACGTGCCCTGTAGCAAAAATCTCTTAAAGAAAAAAACATTGCAGTACAGAAATACTAGTAAAATTACCTTCAGATTGTATATGTAAGGTATATATGAAACAAATGAACTTTGTGTTTAGTTTGGGTCCCATGTCTAATATAGCTTATTATACCTTATGTATATGCAAGTATTCCAAGATCAGAAAGAAAAGATCTGAAATCCCAAATACTTCTAATCCCAAGCATGTCAGGTAAAGGATATTCAACCTGTAGTGTTCCATTATATGGATATACCACAGTCTATTGTTCATTCATCAGTTGATAGGAATTTGAATTGTTTCCAGATTTTTGCTATTATGAATAAAGCTGTTGTACACATTCATAGACAGGTTTTTACATGAACATCTGTTTTCATTTCTTTTGGGTAAATATATCTAGGTAGGGTGTGTGTGCTCACTGGAGAGACAGAGACAGAAAGCCAGAAATCACCCCCTAGGGGAGGGCCACACTGCAATCCCTTCTTCATTTTCCTCTTAAGATTTTGGGCATACACACACATGTGCCCAATGTTAGTTTCAAGCTTCTGTGTCCAGGACTCGAACCTTGGTCGACCATGTTGGAGCCAGAGACATAACCATTATACCATCTGCTGATCCCTAGGTTCAACTTTTTATTTTAAGAACTTATTTAATTTTATTTATTTTTCATTTATCTTTATTTGACCAGACACACACACACACACACACACACACACACACGCACACACACAGATAAAGAGTCAGAGAGGGAAAGTGAGAAAGCTAGTCACCAGGTCTGGGACTTGAACCATGTTGACCATGTGGGAGTGCCTAGTGCCTTATACCCCCTGCTGGTCCTAGCCAGGTTCAACTTTCTAAGAAAGTGCCAAACTCTTCAAAAGTAGCTATCTCTGGGTCGACAGGTGGCATGGTGGTTAAGGGTGCTAGACTCCCACATGACCACCCATGGTTCAAGACCTGCACCTGGTGGCTTGACCCCCACCCCATCCCTCTCTAGTCAATTAAATTGAATAAATAAATAAATAGGGACCAGTAGATGGCATAACGGCTACATTACTAGACTCCCATGTAGTCTGTTGCGTTTTGAGTATCGAACCCAGTAGCTTAAACTCACGCCAGGCGCGTGTGTGTGCGCCCAAGATCCTAAGAGGAGAATGGAGGAGAAGGCACTGAGGCATGGCCATCCCCTCTGGGGGTGATTTCTCACTTTCTGTCTCTCTCTATCTGGTGAGTGCACGCATCCTTTAGCAAAAAACTCTCCAAAAAAATTAAGTAAATAGAAAGTTTAAAAAAATGAAGCTAGCTCATTTTCTCTTGCCACCAGCAGTGTGGGAGGGGAGATGGAGTCATCAAAAAGTTCTTAGAAAGTATGTTTTATGTAAAAAGTATGCATAGATTTCATGATTTTTTTTTGCTCCAAAATAAATCTGTACTGTAATTTTGCTTTTTGTCAAACTTTTTGAAGTCCCCTCATATGAGATTTCCAGTTGCTCCACATTCTCACCAGCTTCTGGTGCTGTCAGTTGATATACAGATGGACAAGAATGCACACTAAAAGGTATTTTATTTAGTGTAGTGCTTGTTTATGTTTTTTTTTGGCCTTTATTTTTTAAGAGTTTTTGACATTTTTGATTTGTTTTAAAATCATCTAAGTAAAAATCATGATAAAATTTTCTGCTTTCCTTTACAATTCCCTGTTGGAAAAATAAAACACACACACACACACACACACACACACACACACACACACACAAACAAAACAAAACAAAACAAGCATAAAAACAGCTATTTATTGGGAGAAATGGTTTTGTATATGTGATGAAGCAATGTAAATTAAAAATGTACAGATAACGGTTAGCTCTATCACTTTATTTTTTTAAGGTTTTTTCTTTAGCCTTTGCTCGCCAGAGAGAGAGAGAGAGAGAGAGAAAGAGAAAGAGGGAGAGAAATCACCCTTTTCCCCTGGGGTCGGGGGAATGGCCACCCTGCAATTCCTTCTCCTCTGTTCTTCTCTTTGGGTTTTGGGCATGCATGCACTTGTACTTGGTATAATTTTTAAGCTGTCAGGTCTAGGACTTGAACAATGGTTGGCCATGTAGGAGCCCAGTACCTTAACCACCACACCACCTGCTGGCCCCCGCTCATCTCTTTAGAAAGTTTATATGACTATCCAGTCAAGTCCAATAAGAATATTTCCCTTGAAATGTTATCTCTATGACTTTCAAGTTAGACCACAGTACTTCACAGTTGGAATATCCTCAGAAGTCTCTATCAGTGATCTGGTAACAGAGTGAAAACCCCAATCATTTCTTTCAAATGTAAGAGGAGAAGACAGGATTAGAAGAAACTATTCAGTCTTCATTTTCTTTCCTTTTTGCTTGTCGTCTCCTTCTCCTCCTCTTCTACCTCGATGGAAGCTGCCTCACCCCCCAAAACTTCCTCTACCACTGCCTTAGCGTCCATAGCTGCCTCTGTCTACACCATGTTCCTCAAATTCACCTTCATCGGTAGACATGGCCCAATCCAAGGTAACTTTGTTTCAATTTGACCATCATCCATGACCTCCTTTAGTGTCTTAGACATCTTCCTTACTGTTGAATTCTACAAAATCAAACCTTTTGGAGGATTTTGTTCCCTGGGAAGTGACTATCTTTGCACAGATAGAGCCATCAAAAGACCATGTTAGGGTCAGCTTTTGGCATGGTAGTGAAGGCAGCTGGATCCCACAAGATTAATGGCACAGACTCAGCGACTTGGAAAATACACTAGGTGTTTATATATTTATGCCCAAAATCCTGAGAGGAGAATGGAGAGGGATTACAGCATGGTCTTACCCCCTGGATAGGGGACAATTCTCAATTTCCCTATCTGTCCTGTGAGTGCATGCACCCTGTAGAAAAGTTCTTTAAAAAGACTCTTTTAATATCACTTTGGTGATACCCTCAGACAGATAGACCTTTGACAGTTTTGGAGGGCTGGCTTCTAACATTAGGTAATCACTTTAGGCTGCTCTTTTCACCTGGGTCCTTGCTACTTAAGCTTGATTGCTCTGCCTTTAGTTTTCCTTTTTATTACAGGACTTCAAAGTTTCCTCCACCTTTTTAGCATTTTCAAATGAAGCAGATTCTATAAATGCATACCCTTTAGATTTGCCATTTTGATTCTGAGACATTTTGATAAAAGTTACCTTCTCAAATACTTCCTGAAGAGTTTCTAATCTTGCATTGTAGGAGAGGTTGCTTAAAACCAGTTTTCAATTCATCACTCTAGTGGTAGAAGTGCTAGTCTTTCCACCTCTACAATCTTGAATTTGACCTTTTTCTCCAGTGTAGGATAGGGAAACGGATTGCTTGTCAATGCCTGTCCCTGCACTTTTCATCCCAGTGTTTTATCTGCATCTGCTTCTGTCTTAAATTCAATATAAGAAATCACTTTATTTTGCCCACCTTTGCTGATTATGCTGATCTCTAGCATCTTCAAATGTATTTATATATAAATATGTGTGTGTGTGTATATATATGTGTGTGTGTGTGTGTGTGTGTGTGTGTGTGTGTATTTTGCCATAAGGAATGTGCATTACCAAAGGCAGGGAGAGTGAAAAATCACCCCTTAGGGGCAGTGGCCATCCTTTCTCCTTCATTCTTCTTTCAGAATTTTGGGCATGTGCATACAAGTGCTTGGTGTGTTTTCCATGTTTTCCATGCCACCGTGTCTGGGACTTGAACTCTGCTGTCAGCCTTGTGTGATCTAACCACCACACCACCTGCTGGCCCCAAATACTTTTAATTTATTCCACATGACTTTGTAGGGGATATTTTTGGCCAAAAGTGTTCTCACATCTCAGTTGGTTTTATTGTCTTTTCTTTAGGTTGCTCTAATTTAGTTGCCAAAGTCTTTTTTTTTTTCTTTTTTGAAGAGGTTTTCGCTATAGGGCACATGCGGTCGCCAGACAGACAGAGAGAGACATAGAGACAGAAAGCGAGAAATCACCCCCCAGGGGGGATGGTCACGCCGCAATCCCTTCTCCTCCATTCTCCTCTTGGGATCTCGGGCACGCACACACACGTGCCTGGTGTGAGTTTTAAGCCACCGAGTCCGGGACGCGAACCGCAGTCGACTATGTGGGAGTCCAGCGACATAGCCATTACACTAACTGCTGGTTCCCATAGTTGCCAATGTCTTTTAATCCAGTGAATTCCAAGGCTTTTTTCCAAATCTTTAGCATATTCAGACCAAACTTTCTAAGTGTACCAGTTCTGATATCCACAAAATAAGATCTTTTTTGTCAAAAACATCACTAGTACAAGTTTTTAATTGAGAAATAGATGTACTATTGTTCAGATTTCCAACAGAGATGGAAAGATGTAGTTGATTCTGTGGTTTCCATTACTCTTTCTTTGTTTCAGGAGCTGCTTTCTGTTTGGTCATTTCCTTCTTTTATTTCCCAGGTGTTTATTTTATTTTATTTTTTTTTTTTGAGAGGTTTTTGCTATAGGGCGTGTGCACTCGCCAGACAGACAGAGAGAGACATAGAGACAGAAAGTGAGAAATCACCCCCCAGGGGGGATGGTCACACCGCAATCCCTTCTCCTCCATTCTCCTCTCGGGATCTTGGGCACGCACGCACAGGCGCCCGGCGTGAGTTCTAAGCCACCGGGTCTGGGACGCGAACCGTGGTCGACTGCGTGTGAGTCCAGCGACAAAGCCATTACGCTAACTGCTAGTTCCCCCCAGGTGCTTTTTTTGACAGGCTGCTCTTGTTTCTCATGATTCTCTCCTCATTTTCATCCTCATCACACTTTTCTTCATATTCATCCTCAGCTATGCTCTTGACTTTAACAGAAACAAATTTTAGTTTTTTTTTCCTTTGATAGGTTCAGTTTCCATTGCTTCTTGCTCAGACTCATCTTTCTCATCCTCATATTCCTCACTTTCTTTATTTTCCTCACTGTCATCCTCATTCTGTTAGGCAGGGGCAACAGTTGCTGCTTTTATCACTGCTGACTCAAATTCAACCTTCTTTTCATTTTTACCCTCAACTTTCCCACTGTCATCCTCTTTCTACTCATCGCTGTCTGTCTTCTTGTGATTCTTTGCTCTCTTGGTTGGGATGGTGGTTCCCTTCTTACCAAGGATTGCTACCAATGTTTTGCTTGGTGCAGCTCCCATCTTGTCAGATGTGGCAACTGCTTTGCCTGATATAATTGTCTTTGCCAGTAGGATGGTTGGTTTTTTGCCTGGGGTGACAGCTGTTTTCTTGACAGGTGTGGCATCTGCTACCTTTTTTGTTTGGGAAACCATCACCCTTGCTAGAGTTGTAGCCTTCTTGCCTTTTTTCTGAGGGATGATAACCTCCTTCTTCTCCATTGCTATCATCTTCAGCTCTTGGCATTTCCTTATTCTCATTGTCTTGTACTGCCTTTGGGGGAAAGAGCCATATTTGGGGATCACCTTGATTTTTACCAACCTTAGTGAGCTTCACCAGGATGGCAGCTCATTATGAGAATGACTGACCAATGTTGGAGATGCACCTTAAGGAACTCAAGTGATGTTGATGGTGGCCTTGGGTATTGAAGATCCTGAAATGCATATGTGTGGTTGCTAGCTATAGCTCAATAATGGGGAGAAAGGGCCATTTCTAAAAATTGGGTTGTTTGGGACCAGTAGATGTCATGATTGTTATGTTGCTGGTCTCCCTCATTGTTGACCACTGTTTGAGTCCCAGAGCCAGCTGCTTAAAACTCACGTTGGGCATGTGTGCGTGTATACCCACAATTCCAAGAGGAGAATGGAGGAGAAGGAATTGCAGCTTTGCCATCCCTCCTGGTTGGGCTGATTTCTCACTTTCTGACTATCTCTCTCTGTCTCTCTGGTAAGTACATGCTCCCCATAGCAAAATCCTCTTTAAAAACAAACAAACAATTGGATTGTTTGGTTCTTTTTCTTTCTTTCTGGAGAGGCTTTTGCTATAGGGCATGTGTGCTCACCAGAAAGACAGACAGAGACAGAGACAAAAAGTGAGAAATCACCCCCCATGGGAGATGACCATGCTGCAATCCCTTCTCTTCCATCCTCCTCCCAGGATCTTGGGCATGCACACACATGTGCCTGGTGTGAGTTTAAACCACCAGGTCTAGGACTCGAACCATGGCTGACTACATGGGAGTCCAGCAACATAGCCATTATCCTAACTGCTGGTCCCTGGTTCTTTTTCTTATTGTTGAATTTTGAGAGTGCTTTCTATAGTTTGGGTGCAAGTCCTTTGTATTTTCCAAGTATTTTCTCCCAACCTGCAGTTGTCTTTTCATTTGTGTTTCAAAGAACAGTAGGACTTTTTTAAATATTAAAATTTTTTTCATTTTTATATTATTATTTCAAAGGGCATTTATGAGAAAGAGAGAGAGAGGATGAGAGAATGAGTGAGCAAGTACATGTATTACCCCTAGCAGGGTGAAAAACAGAAGGTTTTGATGAAGTCCAATTTATCAATTTTATCTTCAAGTTTATCATTTTGGGGTTCTATCTAAGAAATCTTTACTTAACTAAGGTCATAAAGTATTTTTGTTATTTTTTTCTCTAGAACATTTATAGTTTTGTTTTATATTTATGTCTTTGATCCATCCTGAGTTAATTTTTACGTCAGGTATGTGGTTTAGGTTGAGTTCACTTTTTGGCATGTGAATGTCCAATTCTTCCAGTACCACTGCTTGAAAAGACCGTCTTTCTCCCCATTGGGTTGCCTTGGTACATTCACCAAAAATCAGTTGAATTTTTCTGAATTCTCTGGAATGTGAGTTCTTCAAGTTTATTCTCATTTTTTAAAAAGATTTATTAGCTTTTATAGTCCTTAGAATCTCCACATAAAGTTTTAGAATCACCTTTTTAATTTCTACAAAAAAGACTACTGGCTATTTGCTTGAGATCATTACATTGAATCTGTATCTCAGTTTTGGTGAGAACTGACCTTTCAACCAACATTGAGCCTTTAAATTCCCAGAGGGCACATGTGCTTGTCAGAAACAAAAGACAGGGAGAGAGAAAGCACACTCAATTGGGCTCAGTTTTTCCATAATCCTTTCTCCTTAGTTCGTTTATTCTGTGGGGATTTGGGGCACACATGCACACACACACACTCCTGGAGTGTTCTAACTCCTAGAGCAGAGACTTGAACCGCAATTGGCCATGTAGGATTCATCTCCCTTAACCATTAGGCTATGGGACTGGCAACCTTGAGCCTTTTAATCTAAGAATTTAGTATATCTATGCATTTTACTTAGGTCTTTAATTTTTTTTATACCAGTGTTTTGTAATGTTGAGCATATAGATCTTATACATCTATTGTGAGTTTTTTCTCTAAGGATTTCAAGGTTTTTAAAATTTTTATTTATCTATTTTTTTAGAGGTTTTTGCTATAGGGTGCATGCGCTTACCAGAAAGAGACAGACAGAGAGATAGAAAGTGAGAAATAGCACCCCAGGGGGGTTGGCCATGCCGCAATCCCTTCTTCTCCATTCTCCTCTCAAGATCTTGGGCATGTACGCACACTCTCCCGGAGAGTTTAAGCCACCGGGTCCAGGACTCGAACTGCGGTCGGCTACATGGGAGTTCAGTGACATAGCCATTATGCTAACTGCTGGTCCCAGGATTTCAAAGTTTTTGATGCCATTTTAAATTGTATTTAAATTTTTGAAAAATTTTTCAGTTCTTTGTTGCTAGTAAATAAAGTTTTTTTTTTTTTAATTTTTGAGAGAGAGATTTTTGCTATAGGGTGTATGCACTCTCCAGAGAGACAGCAAGAGACGGAGTGACAGAATGTGAGAAATGACCCCCTAGGGGGATGGCCATGTTGCAAAACCTTCTCCTGTATTCCCCTCTTGATATTTTGGGCACTCATACACATACACCTGGCGTGAGTGTAAGCTGCTAGATCCGGGACTTGAACTGTAGTTAACTGCATGGGAGTCCAGCCACATAACTGTTAATGCCATCTGCTGTTCAGGGTGTGTATACTCACTGGCGAGACAGAGACAGAGAGACAGAAACCAAGAAATTGCCCATGGTGGTATGGCCACAGCACAATACCTTCTCCTCCATTCTCCTGTCATATGGTAACATTGCTGGACTCCCATGTAGTTGACTGAGCTTCAAGTCCCGGACCCAGCTTCTTAAAACTAATGCCAGACATGTGTGCTGCGTACTCAAAATCCTTGGAGGAGAACAGAGGAGAAGGGATTGCGGCATGGCCACCCCCATCTGGGGTGATTTCTCGCTTCTGTCTCTTTGTGTCTCTCTGTCCCTCTAGAGAGCACATGTGTCCCATAGCAAAAATCTCTAAAAAAAAATTAAAAAAAAAAGTTTTTTTTTCTATATTAGCCTTGCTAAATTAATTTTACTAGATTTAGTGGGGTATGTTGGAGATTCTTTGAGATTCTCTATATGGATGATTATGTTGTCTATAAATAGAGTTTACTTTTTCCTTTCTAATCTTGTATGTCTTATATTTGTTTTTCTTACATTATTGAACTGTTAGAGCCTCTAGTACAATGGTGACTTGAACTGGTAAGAGGTACATATCCTTACCTAATTTATAATCATAGAGTGAAAACAGGCATGCTTTCATTATTAAGTACAAATATTTTTTTTTGGAGAGGTTTTTGCTATAAAATGCGTGCACTCTCCTGACAGACAGAGAGAGACAGAGAGACAGAAAGAGAGAAATCACCCCCTGCGGGGGATGGCCACGCCGCAATCCCTTCTCTGTGCTCCTCTCGGGATCTTGGGCACACATGCACACATGCCTGGCGTGAGTTTTAAGCCACCGGGTCCAGGACGTGAACCGCGATCGACTACATGGGAGTCCAGCAACATAGCCATTATGCTAACTGCTGGTCCCTTAAGTACGAATATTGATATCTTTTATTTTTCATCATAAATGGCCATTCCTCTCTTATTTTATTCAGTATATCTGAAATTAAATCAGTAATTTCTTGGGACTTTTTTTTTTTTTTTGGTGCTGTTTTTTGTTCACAATAGGGCACGTGTGCTCGCCAGACAGACACAGAGACAGAAAGCGAGAAATCACCCCCCAGGGGGATGGCCATGCCTCAATCCCTTCTCCTCCATTCTCCTCTTGGGATCTTGGGCACGCACGCACACATGCCCGGCGTGAGTTTTAAGCTACCGGGTCCAGGACGCGAACCGCGGTCCACTACGTGGGAGTCCAGCGACATAGCCATTATACTAACTGCTGGTCCCTGGGACACATTTTAACTAGTATTTTATCGAGAATAGTGCAACCCAGTAGAATTTGTGGCAGTGGAGATAATGGCTATTGTAACTGAAGAATTGAATATTTTCATTTTAGGGTCTGGCAGGTGGTATGGTGATTAAAGGCCCTGGACTCTTGTATGGCTGACTGCAGTTCAAGTCCTAGACCTGGTGGCTTGCTTTCTCACTTTCTCTCTCTGTCTGATGAAACTTGAAAACAATAATAACAAAAGATAAAATTATATAAAATAATTCTTTGAAACATCTAATTTGAAGTAATTTAACACTAACCATAGTAACCACACATGACTGGTGGCTACTGTATTAGATAGCAAAGGTCTAGAGTAATGTAGGAACCAAGCTGATGTCTGGGTCAGTACATAATTTGGTGGTAATATATTGACCGATGACTGATTTTATAAATTTAATTTTTTAGCTCTCTATTTTATGCTTAGAAACTACCTTTAGCTTTTTGTATTTTAATTTTGGGAAATCACTTATTAGCTTTTGCTATTGGGCATGTACACTCACCAGAGAGAGACAGAGAGAAATCATTCCCCAGGGGGGATGGCCATATTGCAATCCCTTCTCCTCCATTCTCCTCCTGGGATTTTTGGGAATGCATGCACATGTGCCTGTCATGTTTTTCAAGCCAGCAGGACCATGACTTGAGTTTTTCAGTCAGAGTGTGGGATCCATCCACCTTAACCACTACACGACCAGGTAGTGTGCAGCTTATTTTAAAACTTTTTTTCTGGGGATAGGTGGCAGGTGGCATGGTGGTTAAGGGCACTGGACTCCCACATGACCAACTGCAGTTTGACTTTCGAACCTGGTGGCTTTCTCTCTCTCTCACTCTCTCCCTCTCTGGTCAAATGAAAACAAACAAGTAAATAAATAAATAAAGTTAAGTAAAATAATTCTTAAAAAAAAACCCTTATTTCCCCATAAGGTGCATGCACTTGTAAGAGAGGGGGGTGCCTGAGAAAGTGAGAAAGCATCCCCTATGGGCAATGGTCACACCATAATCCTTTCTCCTCAATTTCTCCCTCCTGTTAATATATTGGACATGCATGCACACTTACCCAATGTATTTCTCTAGTCACTGGGGTCCAGGACTCAAACCATATAGTTGGCTGTGTGCTTCCAGCTGCCTTAAACAGGTAACACTGACTGGTCCTTAAAGATCACATTGTTTCAGTTCTTTCTTAGTAAAGTTTTGTAACAGTCTTTGGCCAAAAAGAAAAGCTTATGACCTTATCTGGATTGTCCACTATGTTGTATTTATTATTCAAATGTTTCCATCCTTCCTGTATTAATCAACAATGTTATTAGTAATTTAATGAAAAGGTGGTAAGAGAGCACATGAAAGGAATTTTGGAGTTAATTCCTAGATTCCATTCTCTGCACTAACTACTGTTAAACTTTACATACATGTGTGTTTATGTCTAACAGGGCTAAATTTCTAAATTCCTGTAAGGCAAGAACGAAGATGCTTATGATACTTACATTATTGCAGGTCTGTGCTTCAGTTATGCCATTTTATTAGCTGTTATGCTTGACTAATAAAATTGGTTTTGCATTCTGCCCAATTTAAATCAAAGGAAGAAAATTGAACTAAATTCAAAACAGTATTAATACCTAATGCCACTGAAAGAAATTCTGGGGCATATGTTAATAATATTTGTGGTGCAGTATTAGGTCTTACACTGTCACTAGTTAAGTATTTCTTCATCCTTTTAAAGATTAATATTTGTTTGTTTTTTTTCCTTTTTTTTTTGAGATGTTATTGCTATAGGGTGCGCGTGTTTGCCAGAAAGACAGAGAGAGACAGAGAGACAGAAGGCGAGAAATCACCCCCCAGCGGGGATGGCCATGCCACAATCCCTTCTCCTCCATTTTCCTCTCGGGATCTTGGGCATGCATGCACATGTGCCCGATGTGAGTTTAAGCCATTGGGTCCAGGACTTGAACTGTGGTCGACTACATGGGAGTCCAGCGACATAGTCATTATGCTAACTGCTGGTCCCCAATATTTGTTTTGAAACTGTAATAGTTAACACTAGAATTTAAAATTAAAATTTCACACTTATACAACTCTGTGCTTAGTTAGTTTTTTGGTGCAGAAGTAGTTTTAAAGTGGTGATACACACGTGTTTGAAAAACTAGTATTGTTATTATCCTTCATGGTAAAGGTTTCAGAAAGATTCCTAATCATCATATTCTGAACAATTTTCATAAATTTTTCTGTTGAAGTGGCATCAGGATGTCTTGTTCATTTAGTTTGAAACTAACATTATATCCAAAGAACAAATGTATGTGCTAATATTTCTAAACTGAGTCAGGGCATGATGCACTAAGACTCTATTTATAAACTCCTTCTCCCCCTTTTATCTTTAGTATGATTGGTACATAGCAATGTCCTATAATTTACATAGTAGGCTTGTAATTTACACTGTGTACATCTCAGGATGCTTGCATCAATTCTAAAGCCAAATTAATATTTATATGTTACCATAAGCTTCCATTTTGCATTGATTGACTTTTGACTTATTGGACATTGTATGGTTATGTGTCACACTTAAAGCCAGAATTCAGTCTGAGGTGAGAAATTTGTCTCTTGTTAATATGTAAATGTAAATGGAAAGAGACCTTTTTTTTTTTTTTTTTTTTAAGAGAGGCTTTTGCTACAGGGCGCATGCACTCACCAGAAAGATAGAGAGAGACAGAGAGACAGGAAGTGAGAAATCACCCCCTCAGGAGGCATGGCCATGCTACAACCCCTTTTCCTCCATTTTCCTCTCGGGATCTCGAGCATGCACACACACATGCCCGGTATGAGTTTAAGCCACCGGATCTGGGACTCGAACTGTGGCCGACTACATGGGAGTCCAGTGACATAGTCATTATGCCAACTGCTGGTCCCAAGAAACTTTTTTATCTGGGTGAAGTGAGTGGGTTATCAACCAGTAGTGTTAGCCATCTTTTTCTCTAATTTTGTGTAGTTGTATCTCTTGCTCTTAGACTAAATTTGCACCAGCCTTTGCTTTTTTGTTGCTTGCTTCCTTCCACTTTCTGCCTTCCTCCTTTTTGTACTCAGATAATTGTGCATTAAACAAGTTGCTGCTAAAATAGTTACTTTATGTATCTAGAGAGTAGCAAGGGATGTGTGTGTCACACCTGCAAGTAATTACATCTGGAATATAAACTCAGAATCTTTTGTATGAGCCACATTGTGAGCACTCACTAAATATTAAATGGATGGAAATGCTGTAATTACTGTCATATGTAAACCGAAGCATCACTTTTAAATGTGTTTATATGGTTTTATACAGTTCATATGAGTTTCTAGTTTTTTTTTTTTTATTTTCAGTTTTGGAATCAATATTGCAGCACTATTAGGATGAATTATTTTAGTACCTTTATTTAAAAGAGTAAACAATATAGATTTGATTATATATGGGCATGTTTTCATATAAACTGCAATTTCTCTGTTTAATCCTATTATGAACATTTTTTACTTTCCTGGTTTTATATCTTTTTAGTCTTTTAGCCTTTTCTTTCAATATGTACAAAAGTATTCTAAAATAATCTTTTCAGGACCAGCCAAGTTGTATGGTGGTTAAGGCAGCTGGATCTCACATGGCAGACTGTTTACTTGGTTTGTATCCTAGAACAGACAACTTAAAACATGCTGGGTGTGAGTTGCATGCATGTTCCCCCCTCCCCAAATCCTGAGAGTGGAGGAGAAGGGATTGCTGTGTGCTCATCCTCCCTGGGGGATGCTTTCTCACTTTTCTTCTTCTCTCTGTCTCTCTCTTCCACCAGCAAAGTACATGTGCCCTATGGCAAAAACCTTAAAAAAGAAAAAAGAAGAATCTTCTGCTGTTTGTTCTATATATTTAAACTAGTACCTTATGGAAATACAAGGGTACTTCAAAAATTTTATGCAAAAAATTAAATGAAGTGTACGTTTATACTGGTGTAAAAATTCTTAAATCCATGCATAATTTAAAAATAATATATGTTTTCTGTAAACCTTTTGAAGGTCCAAAGGGAAGCCAGGTGTGTTTACTTGGAGGAAAAGGCAGTCTATACTTTTTTTTTTTTTTTTTGAGAGGTTTTTGTTATAGGGC
>NW_006198314.1:89859-109145 GCF_000334495.1 Tupaia belangeri chinensis
CTCCAGCTGCTGGTCCTGGCAGTCTATATATTCTATGTATAATTACCAAATCGGGTTTAGAAGAGAATAAAAAATAAAAATCTGAAATTTTTATCCTCCCAAACTTTAAGTGAAATTTGCAGAAAATTTTACTTGGAAATGGTGTCTATTTTATCTCAATATTATCCTATCACTAAGACAGTCAATGGCCATATACATCCATAGTATATAGTACTTACCAGTGTTATTTAAATTATACTGTGGATGAGTATTATGGGATGAATTTAGATAGCATCACCCTTGAAGACTAAAGCTTTTATTGTGGGTAGTTAAGGCTTTAGAGACATAATTTGATCCATAGTATAAAATTCATGAATGAAATAATTCTGTATTTAAAAAATTTTTGGCGGGGGAGGGACCAGCAGATGGCATAATGGTTATGTCGCTAGACTCTCACATAGATGACCGCAGTTCAAGTCCTGGACCTGGTGACTTAAAACTCATGCTGGGCACATCTGCATGTGTGCCCAACATCCCGAGAGAATGGAGGAGATGGGATTGTGGTGTGGCCATCACCTGAGAGGGTGATTTATTTTTGTGTCTTTCTGTCTCTGGCAAGTGTACATGCCCTATAGCAAAAAAAAAAAAAAAAAAAATCTCTCTCAAAAAAAGAAAAATTTTCAGGGGCCAGCAGGTGGTGGAGTGGTTAAAGGCACTGGATTCCCACATGGCTGGCCACTGTTTAAATTCTGGACCTGGCGACTTGCTTTCTCTCTTTATTCCCTTTCTGTCTCTCTCTAGTCAAATTAAAAAAATAATAACAAATGGAATTAAATAAATCTTTAAGAAACAAAAAATGAAAATTTTTTTAGTCATGGTAGAGCACAGTTGCATGTAGAGAGAGGAGTGAGCATGATCAAGTAAGCCTCTCCTCCAGTGGGGCCTGGTCACATTGTAACCCTTTTTTCTCCAGTTCTCAATCAGTATCCTGTGAACACCTTTGAACAAGCCCAGCCTGAGGTTTACAGGGCATGGGTTCAAACAGCTGTCAATCTTGTGGGATCTAGCTTCCTCTACACAGTGTCATGGGGCTGGCCTTGTAGTTTCGTACTTTTTCTTTAATTATTTTTAAATTGCCAGAGGGTGCATGCACTGGCCAGAGAAATATGCTTAGAGAGAGAAAGGGAGAAAGCACTCCCTCCCCCAAAGGGGTGTGGTCATGTTGCAGTACTTTCTCCTTCATTGCTTTATCCTGTCAGGATTTGGGCCATGCTTAAACCGATGCCTGTTTTTTTTTTTTTTCTTTAAACCACTATGTGCTTGGCTTGAATCATGGTGGATCACGTGGGATCCAGCTCCCTTTATCACTAGGCCACAGGAGGACTGGCCTGTTTTTGTACTTATGTTTCTAGAGGTTTCTGATTTTATTCAAATTCAATTTTGCTTCTTTCAAGACTTTGGTCTATAAATTTATTTGTTTAGAACGTTTTTGGAAACCCTCAGCTAAGCCTCACAGAGAAAACTACTAGGCATTGCAAATCTAGAATTGACAATGAATTTCCTGAGTTACTTTCCAGTATTTTTAACAGTATTTTCTTAGTCTATTACTGCCCTCTTATAGGAACTGATATGGTAACTATATTTTAATCAATCAAAGGTTGCTTACATGCATTCTATTTTCTGACTAAAGAAAAGAATAATGTTAACTCAAGTGCCTTTTTGTAAAACAGAAAATACAAATTCGAGATGATCTTAGCCCTGCTTAAGTTGAGCTTGTTTTTCTGAAAAAGTCTTCATATTTGAAGATGAGAGTATTGATGATGATGGGTGTGGTACAAGAAACCTAATATGCGAACAGTAGTTTTTTTCTGCCCTTTGTGTATGAAGCCTTAAGACCGTTACTTGGTCAATAGTTATTGACTGAGCCTGGTACTGTTTTAGATTCAGTCTTAAGCTTTTGCTGAAAGCACTCCTATCCCCAGTTTATCCCCCACCATAATCTTACATCCCTGACTTACATTTGAAGTAGTTGTATAGCTCCTATTTTCTTCTTTTTTCTTTTTTTAATACTTTTCTTAAGAATCATTTTTATTGGGGCTGACAGGTGGCATAGTGGTTAAGGGTGCTGGATTCCCACATGGCTGCTTGCTTTCTCACTGTTTCTCTCTCTCTCTCTCTTCTCTCTCTCTCTCTTTCTCCTCCCTCTCTGATCAAATTAAAATAAATAAAGTTAAATAAAAATAATTCTTTTTAAAAACAGAATCATTTTTATTTAGTTTTATTTATTATTATTTGTTTTAATTTGACCAGAGAGAGACAGAGAGAGACAGACAAAGAGAAAGTGAGAGAACAAGCTGTTGGGTCCAAGACTTGAACTGCATTCAGCCATGTGGGAGGTCAGTGTTCCTAACCACCGTGCCACCTGCCAACCCCTATTTTCTAGAAATTCAGAACTTTGCTTTATGGTTTTACAGTTGGTTTTTGAGGATTTAAAACCTTTTCTTCTTGAGCCTATATGCAACGTATTAAAATATACTTTGGTGATAATGTCCTTTGTTCTAAATTCTCCTCATTAAGCTTACCTTTAAAAGTTAGGTTGAGATTATTCTTTAAAGTAGTTAGACTTGCTCTTTTCCAAAGCCTTATTGGTAATGAGGCATTTTTTTAAAGACTTAATTTATTCCGTCAGTGAGCAAGAAAGAGAGAGAGCAGGTATACACAACGGAGTCTTTTTTTGGAGAGATTTTTGCTATAGTGTATATGCGCTCATGGGAGAGACAGAGAGGCAGAAAGGAAGAAATCACACACACACACACACACACACACACACACACACACACACAGGTGGGATGGCCACACCACAGTGCTTTCTCCTCTTGGGATTTTGGTCATGCACGCACATGTGCCTGGCATGAGTTTCAAGCAGTGAAGTCTGGAACTTGAACTGTGGTCTGTCATGTGGGAGTCAGCAACTTAACTGCTACAGCACCTGCTGGCCCCACAATGGGGTCTTGATGGCTGCCATTCATTCACCCACAGCTTTCAGCCAACCCTGAATCATAAGGCACATTCATGCCCAGATTTCTCAGGGAGGTCTCTGGATTTCAACCTGGATCTTCCCATTTGGGATTGCTTCAGAGTGTCTTGTTTTATCTCTGTGCCACCATTTGGACTTCCCCCCCTTTTTTTCCTTTTAAAATTTTCTCCACAGGGCATGTGAAAAATATGAGAGGGAATGTGAGAAAGACCCCTTCTCTTTCGGATGCTATGGCTGTGCTGTAGTACTTTCTTCTCCATTTTCTACTTGGGATTTTTGGTACCCACACACATGCACTTGGTAAGTTTTTAAAGCCACCAGGTCTAGGACGGACACCATACAGTCTGCCATGTGGGATCCACCTGCTTTAACCACCACACTACCTGGCTGGACCTGGCCTCCGCTTTTTTTTGTAATTTTTTTTCTTTTGTTTTGTTATAGGGCACATGTGCTCACCAAAGAGAGTGAGGGGGAGGGAGAAGGAAAGTTAGAAATCCCCCTGCATGGAAGATGGCCACACTGCAATCCCTTCTCCTCCAGTCTCCTCTGGGAATTTTGGGCACCCATACTCATGTGCCCAGTGTGATTTTAAGCCACCAGGTCTGGGACCTGAACTTAGCTGTTGGTCTCATGGGATCCAGCTACCTTGACCTCCACATCACCTGCTGGCCCCCTTCTCTTTTAAACTCTGAATTGTTTAAAGATTAAAACACAATGTCTTTTTGTGTGTGTGTGTGTGTGTGTGTGTGTGTGTCATGTAACAAATTAAATTTGGCTTCTATGTATATGAACTTAGCTTGATCCCATGATTAAAACAATTTGTTTTTTCTTTTAATGCCATTTACAGAAAATTGGCAACATTTTTTTGTTATATGCGTTAAAGTTTAAAAATATCAACAAAAACAAAATTCATAAATGCTATTTATAATCTATTATTTATAGATGACATAAAATTGCTCAAGAGTTACATGACTCACTTATATTAAAAAGTCAGATAATATAATCAATTTGTATACTTCTGGTTTTATCTGGAGCTTAGTGCCAGGTTGATGGTAAAATCTTTCCCAGTAGCTATGGTATGGTAGTTACTTGGCTTTGGTTATGTCCTGTATTTTTTTAGTATTATTGATCAGAATATTTCCCATGATATAGGCAGTAGAATTCAGTGAGTTACTTGTGTTTTTGGCAGTAAAAGTCTTTCATGATTAATGATTTTGTTGTTGTTGTTAGGCTCAGAAGGTTATTATTGAAGAAGGGAGTAGAAGTGTTTTTTTGTTTTGTTTTGTTTTTGTCAGTACTAAATTGCTCAATTTGTAGGGTAATTAAAATTAAGCTTCCTTGTTAAAGTGTAATCAACCAAGCACCATTTAGAATTAGCTGGTAGTCTGACAAAAATTAGATTTATAGATTCATAATGAGGTAGTATACTCCCAAGAAACTATAGGTAGTAAACTCCCAAGAAACTATGGAAGTCCTCTGGATAAGAGGGGTGAGGGAAGTGTTTTTTGTAAGGTTTGGCTTACACTAATAGATCCTGAGTTGAGTCTAAAAGAAGCCAGGAAGAGTCTCCAACTGGTGGCTGTTGCAAAGGTAGAATAAGAAAAGTGGGGATTAACTAGAGATTGGGTGCTGTCATGAAGCAAGAACAGTTTAGGAATTGTGTTTTTCCCTCTAATGATAAATGAAAATAACAAAGAGGGTCTGGGGTCTCATTGGTAAAAATGTAGTAATCACTCAATAGGAGATCATTATGATATTTTATAACTGCTGCCTGACATTGAGAAAAACAATGTTTCCTGTTAACTTTGCAGCTGGCTTTATCTATATCTGTCCTCTCAAGCCTGATTAATTGTAGGGCTACTTTTTTCTTTTTTCAATTCTAGCTGATATTCACTCTTTTAGTCCTGAATTTCACTCTTCAACATGGAGTCTTAAAATTCTTTCAAAACATGCAGTTACAAAGAGGAACCAGCAGTTAGCGTAATGGCTATGTCGCTGGACTCCCACGTAGTCGACCGCGGTTTGTGTCCCGGACCCGGTGGCTTAGAACTCACGCCGGGCGCGTGTGCGTGCGTGCCCAAGATCCCAAGAGGAGAATGGAGGAGAAGGGATTGCGGCGTGACTATCCCTCCTGGGGGGTGATTTCTCGCTTTCTGTCTCTATGTCTCTCTCTGTCTGGCTGGCGAGCGCACGTGCCCTATAGCGAAAAAAATCTCTCTCAAAAAAAAAAAAAAAAACATGCAGTTACAGGACCAGTAGTTAGTGTAATGGCTATGTTGCTGGACTCCCACGTACTCAACCGCAGTTCAAGTCCTGGACCCGGCGGCTTAAACTTATGCCGGGTGCATGTGCGTGTGTGCCCAAGATCCCAAGAGGAGAATGGAGGAGAAGGGATTGCGGCGCGGCCATCCTCCCTGGGGAATGATTTCTCGCTTTCTGTCTCTATGTCTCTCTCTGTCTGGCTGGCGAGCGCACGTGCCCTATAGCAAAAAGCTCTCCCCCCCAAAAAAAAAAGAAAAAAAGAAAAAAGGACTTCTTTGGATGTTTTCAGTCTGTTGAGTTGATAATCCTTTATTTTGGCCTAAAATATTTGTCTTTTAAAAAAATCATTATTATTTATTACATTTAATCATTGTACATCTTTACAGCATACAAAATGAATTTTCCCAGCTTGAGTACACGGTAATATTATTCTAGTCAAAGATATTACTGAGCCACATTATCAGCAAATAATTTTTCATTTTTGTGTCTGCTTAATGTTTTGCCTTTTTCCCCTTAATTCCCCCCTCCACCTCCACTCATTACCCATCTCCTTGTATTTTTTGTATCCACCTTTGTTTTCCATGGTTTTATAACTTCTAGTCTTTTAACTTTCTGTCGCCGTAGAGTACAGACATTTGGTGTATTTTAAGAGGGGACATACGATGTCTTTCTTTCATAGTGTGGCTTGCTTTGCATAGCATTAAGTCTTCCATATTCATCCACTTTCTATCAGATGCCAGGGTCTCATTGTTTTTTATGGCTGCGTATTATTCCATAGTGTATATGTGCCGTACTTTTTCCACTCATCTGTTCTTGGACATTAGAGTTGATTCCATGTTTTAGCAATTGTGAGTAATGCTACAATAAATATGAATGTGTAAATGTTTTTCTGATTGAGCATATATTTTATCCTTTGGGTAGATACCCAGAAGTGGAATTGCTGGATCATATGATATTTGTATTTATAGGTTTCTGAGGAACTTCCATATTGTTCTCTGTAATGTCTGTGCTAATTTACATTCCCACCTACAGCGTGTTTCCTTTTCACCACAGCATCAAGATTTATCATTTTTGGGAACCAGCAGTTAGCGTAATGGCTTTGTCGCTGGACTCCCACGTAGTAGACCACGGTTCGCGTCTCGGACCCGGTGGCTTAAATCTCACGCCGGGCGCGTGTGCGTGCATGCCCAAGATCCCGAGAGGAGAATGGAGGAGAAGGGATTGCAGCGTGACCATCCCCCCTGGGGGGTGATTTCTCACTTTCTGTCTCTATGTCTCTGTCTGTCTGGCGAGCGCACGCACCCTATAGCGAAAACCTCTCCAAAAAAAAAAGATTTATCATTCTTTATTTTAATCTTAGACATTCTGACTGGGGTTCGGTGGTTTCTCATTGTGGTTTTAATTTGAATCTCCCTTATGATAAGGGATGTTGAGCATTTTTTCATGTGATTTTTGGCCCTTCATATGTCTCCCTTGGAAAATTATCTGCTCATCTTATTTAACCATCTTTTAATTGGCTTGATTTTTCTTTTTCTTTTTTTTTTTTTGAATAAGCTGCCTCCTGAGTTCCCTGTGTATTTTGGTTATCAGTCTCTTATCCAAGGGAGAGTTTGCCAACATATTCTCTCATATTGAGGGTTGTCTCTTCACTCTAATTATTGTTCCTTTTGCTGTGCTGGAAGTATTTTTCTGACACCAGTCCAAAGAAATATGCCTTGCTGTGTAATATTTTTAATACAAGTGAATTTTTGAAAAGGTTTTGCCATAAAGCACATGTACTTGCTGGAGACAAAGAGAGACAGAGAGAGGGAAGGTAGGAAATCACCCCTCAGGGGAAATGGCCATGCCATACTTTCTTCTTCAGTCTTCTCTCAGGATTTTGAGTGCACACACACACACACACACACACACACACTCACTCTCAGTGTGATTCTCAAACTACCAGGTCCGGAACTCAAACCATGGTTGGCCATGTGGGAGTATAGCACCTTAACCACTATACCTCCTGCTGGACCCAGTGAATTTTTTGTCTACTATAAATAGAGAATGATTGGACTAACAACTAATATAGTCATCTTTTTTTTGAAGAGGTTTTTGCTATAGGGCGTGTGCGCTTGCCAGACAGACAGAGAGAGACAGAAAGAAAGTGAGAAATCACCCCCCAGGGGGGATGGCCACGCTGCAATCCCTTCTCTATTCCCCTCTCGGGATCTTGGGCACGCACACACACGTGCCCGGCGTGAGTTTTAAGCCACCCGGTCCAGGACGTGAACTGCGGTAGACTATGTGGGAGTCCAGCGACATAGCCATTACGCTAACTGCTGGTCCCATATAGCCATCTTGAACTATCATTTGGGTATTGGTGGCCTTCCTAGTAGAATGCAATTAGTAGAAGCCCATACCTCTTCTGATTGTATCTTTTTAGTGGAAGTAAGCTTGAATGATCTAATGCAGATTAAAAAACAAAAAACAAAAAAACAAAAACAAACAAACAAAAACAAAACCTTTTTGGCCTAAGGTGTGTGCGTGAGTTCCCTGGAGAAAGACAGACAGAGAGAGGGAAAGTGAGAAATCACCCCTGGAGAGATGACCATGCCACAATCCATTCTCCTCTCAGGATTTTAGGCATGTATACATGTGTGGTTTTCAAGCTGCCAAGTCCAGGACTCTAACTTGTAGTCAGTCATGTAGCATCCAACTGCTTTAAACTTCATACAATCTGCTTGACCTAATAAAGAATTTTTGCTGTTAAAAGTTATTTCTTGGGACCAGCAGATGGCATAATGGCTACATTGCTGGACTTCCATGTAGTCGACCGTGATTCGAGTCCTGGACCCGGTGGCTTAAACTCATGTGCTCAAGATCCCGAGAAGAGAATGGAGGAGAAGGGATTGCAGTGTGACCATCTCCTGTGGGGGATGATTTCTCACTCTTTGTATCTCTCTCTCTGTCTTTCTGGTGAGCACACGCACCCTATAGCAAAAACCTCTCCAAAAAAAAAAAAAGTTATTTCTTATTTCAGGCTTATAGCAGATTGTATTTTCTTTCTTTCCTTTTTTTTTTTTTTTAAGAGACTTTTGCTATAGGGCATGTGCCCTTGCCAGAAAGACAGAAAGTTAGAAACCATCCCCCCAGGGGAAATGGCCACACCACAATCTCTTCTCCTCCATTATCCTCTCAGGATTTGGGACAGGCTAGCACGTATATGCATCTGGCATGAGTTTTAAGCTGTGGGGTATGGTACTTGAACCACAGTTGACTATGTGGGAATCCAGCGACATAACCATTACGCCATTTGCTGGACACAGCAGGTATTTTATTTTTTTATTTTTTCTTTTTGAGAGAGATTTCACTATAGGGTGTGCATACTCGCCAGAGAGACAGAATGCAAGAAATCACCCCCCAGTGGGGATGGCCATGCCTCAGTCCCTTCTCCTCCATTCTTCTCTTGAGATCCTGGGCACACATGCACATGAACCTGGCACTAGTTCAAGCTGCTAGGTCCAGGACTCAAACCGCAGTTGACCACGCGGGAGTCCAGTGATATAACCGTCATGACATCTGCTGGTCCGAAGATCATATTTTCTGTAATGTGATTCAGTAGTCAGTTTTGAAAAGTGGGAAGAATATTGAGCTAGAACAGAAGATCTGGATCAAGCTAATGCTTTGTCATTTATTGGCTCTGATATGTTAGGCATAAAGCACTTAATTTCTTTGGGCCTTAATTTCCTCATTTATGAAGAAAATATTTGTCTTCAGATTTCACAAGTTTATGGGAACACAAATGAGATATCTACAGATTTACTTTATAAGCTTTAAAATGCTATGCAAATGTGGCCCAACTGTGTTGGTTTAAGCAGGAAGGTGCTGCTGTGGCACAAACAGGAGTGTGATACTCCACAATGGTTAAGGCTGTGTGCAAGGCCCAGCTTTCGTTCCTGGCCAAACATGAACAGGTTGTGTGTGGTTGTGTCTGCTTGTGGTCTTAGCTAATTGGGAACCTGGGACAGGAAGGATTGAGACCTTGTTAAAAATACCTTTCAGGTCCAGCCTGGTCATGCAGTTGTAGCATAACTGAACTGCAGTGTTAGAGGCCACATGGCCCATTGCATGTTTGGATACCTAAGATGGTTTGTAGGCATGTTGGTCTGTGACCATGATCCTGATATGCTGGAAGACTGGAGAAGGGAGTCATGGTGTGATGCGATCTTGTTCAGGGTGTTTCTCTTCTGTCAAGTGTATGCACATATATTCTCTACCGTGAATAATAATAGTTAATGAGTCAGCCCTTGGCTTGGTGGTTAAGGCGGCTGGATCTCAAATGGCTGACTGTGCCATTCAAGTCACAGACCTGGCGGTTTGAAAAACATTCTGGACATGTGCAGATGTAATCCAAAATCCTGAGAGGAGAGACTTGAAGAAGGGATTGCAGCATGGCCATCTCCCCTGGGTGAACTTTCTCACTTTCCCTTTCTCCCTGTCTTTCTCTGTCTTTCTCCAGTGAGTGCACTCACCCTATAGCAAATTATAAAAAAAGTTACGTGAATATAAGTGTGGTATTGGATCACAGATACTTATGATAATGTTGGTAATGATAATGACTCAGATTCAAAATTGAGTATTTGAGTTATCTTCATGAAAATATTACTTAGCTTGTATTTATAATGGGGCTCTACTTTAATATCCAAAGTTAAATACCAGATATAAATCCTTTGACTCCAAATTCAGTGCTCCTTCCTCAAAATTATCTCAGTAAAGTACATAATATGGGTTTGCTAGTTGTCATCATAGAATCTCTTGTCAATTTAGGTTTTCTGAGATATCTGTAATACATACATTTGCTTTCACTTTCCAAGTAGTTTCCAGCCTCTGATTTATGTTTAGAATCATATTTTTTACTTTGTCATATATGTATTAAATAATCCATGACAAAGTATGGTGAGAATTGGTAAAAACCTGTCATTTAATTCAATATACTTCAAGTCTCAACTATATAATATATAATATCTTGAAATATGGGTAGTGGTTTTATTAAGGAAAGAATGGCCTGTTGGATATAATAGAAGCCTAAAGTTTGTCATAGGAGTTGAGACTGGAAAGGGAGATTGGGGCTCAATTTCAGTAACCCTCCATGACAGGTGTCTGCAATCTGTAAAAGGCCAGATAAAAAGTTTTTTGAGCGACCACCAGATAGTGTCACAGTTACATCACTGTACTCCCATATGGCTGACCATGGTTTGAGCCTGGACCTGCTGGCTTGAAACTCACACTGGGTGCATGTGTGCATGTGCCCAAGATCCTGGGAGTATAATGGAGGAGAAGGAATTGTGACCTGGTCATCCCCCACTGGGGGATGATTTCTAATTTTCCCTCTCACCATGTCTGTTTGTCTGTCTCTGTAAGTGCACCTGCCCTCAAGCAAAAAACCTCTAAAAGAAAAAATGTTTTTGAGGGCCATGCAGGTGGTGTAATGGCTAAAATTCTAACTGACTCCATGATTTAAGTCACAGACCTGGAGGCTTGAAAAACATGCCAGGCGCCTATGCATGCATACCCAAAATCTTGAGAGGAGAATGGAGGAGAAGGGATTGTGGCATGGCCACCTCTGCTTTGAGAGTAATTTCTTACTTTCCCTCCCTCTCTGTCTTTCTCTAGCAATCATGCACGCCCCATGGCAAAGATCTAAAATTTAAAAAAAAAATGTTTTTGGCTTGGAACCAGCAGTTAGCGTAATGGCTATGTTGCTGAACTCCCATGTAGTTGACCACGGTTAGAGTCCCGGACCCGGTAGCTTAAACTCACCAGCCGCGTGTGCATGTGTGCCTAAAATCCCAAGGAGAATGGAGGAGAGGGATTGCAATGTGGCCATCTTCCCCTGGGGAGTGATTTCTTGCTTTCTGTCTCTCTGTTTCTCTCTGTCTTTCTGGCCAGTGCACACGTCCGGTAGCAAAACAAACAAACAAAACCCAAAAAATAAAAAACAAGAAAAAACAAACAAACAAACAACAACACTAAAAAAAATGTTTTTGGCTTTCGGGTCATTTAGTCTCTGTTGGAACTATTCAAGTCTGCTATGGTGTGAATGCAGCCATAAAAAATATGTAAATGAATGGACATAACTTTTTTAATAAAATTGTATTTACAAAAAGAGATAATGGATTTTATTTGGCTCATGGACTTTTGTTTGCCAACTCATACTCTATGTTATATAATAAGTTTATATATTTTTTGTAGATGCTGAGGAATCATTGGGTATTTTTGAATAGGTAAATTGTATGATTGGAGTTTTATTTCTAAAAGAGCACTCAAGTGGTAGAGTAGAGGATAAGTTGGAGAGGAGAGAAACTGGACAAGGCAGGCCATGTAATGTGGGGTAGCTGTTACTATAGATACAGACAGGAAATGATAAGTGTGGAAATGGTATCGATAGAAATGGAAATAACTAGATTGATTTTGGAGTTACAATTAACAATACAGTTTGGTTGGATACGAGTCATAAAAGAAAAGTAAAAAAGGGACGAGCAGTTAGCATAATGGTTATGTCGCTGAATTCCCATGTAATTGACTGTGGTTCTGTCTTTCTAGCGATCACATGCGCCCTATAGCTAAAACCTCTCAAAAAAAAATGTTGTACAAATGAAGTCATGAAGTATATTACTTTCTTTTTCTTGGCATAATTCTCAATCCAAGTTGTTGCATGTGTCAGCCAATATTTATTCCTTTGTACTGCTGAATGGTATTCCATGGTATGGGTTTACCACAGTTTCTTAGACCATTCACCAGTTGAAGGACATCTGGGATGATTCCAATTTATGACTATTATAAATAAAGCTGCTATGACCATTTGTGTACAGATTTTTTGTAAACATAAACTTTTGTTTTCCTGGGATAAATGTCCAAGAATGCAATTGGAATCATATGATAATTGAATGTTTAGTGATTTAAGAAACTAGCAAACTGTGTTCTGGAGTGACTGTAGGATTTTATGTTCCTACCAGCAATGTATAAATGACCCAGTTTCTGCCCCCTTACCCTTGCCAGCATTTGATATTGTCAAGATTTTTTATCTTAGCAATTCTCATGGGTGTCTAGTATAGTCTCTCATCGTGGTTCTAATTTACATTTCCTTGATGACTAATATATTAGTCAGGATTATCCAGAGAAACAGATCCAATAGAAGATAGATAGATATACTGATTGATTATAAAAAACTGGTTCATGCAATTATGGAGGATAAGAAGGCCCACAATCTGCCATCTGGAAGCTGAATATCCAGGAGACCTGGTGGCATAAGATCTATCTAATCCTATCTAAAGGCCTGAGAACCTGGAAATTCAATGATGTAAGTTCTTGTCCAAGTGCAGGAAAAGACAGATATCTCAGCCTGAAAACAAACAGAGAAAGCAAATCCTCCCTTAACCTGCCCTTTTGTTATACCTAGTGTATAGGTCTGAGAACCTGGAAATCCAATGGTGTAAGTTCTAGTCCAAGTACAGAGAAGAGATTTATCTCAACCTGAAAAGAAGTATAGAGAGCAAATCCTCCCTTAACTTGCCTTTTGCTATATTCAGGTATTCAGTGGAGTCAGTGAGGCTCACCTGTTTCATTGGTAAAGGCAATCTGCTTCACTGAGTCTGTTGATTAAAATATTAATCTCATCTAGGAATATTCTCATAGGTACACCCAAAATAATGTTTAGCCAAATATCTAGGCACCCTGTGGCTCAGTCTAGTTGTGACATAAGTCTGTCATGAGTCTACCTCTTGTCTTGACACGTATACATATCTCCTAACCCATATTTGATCCCTCAAATAAAGACAATAACAAGGTCATAATTCAGCCCAACGTGGTACAACTAACTACCCTGCTTACAACTGAAATGCACTAATCCCTTCTGCATTAAAAGTAAAACTTGGGAACCAGCAGTTAGCATAATGGCTATGTCGCTGGACTCCCACGTAGTCGACCGCGGTTCGTGTCCCAGACCCGGTGGCTTAAAACTCACACCGGGCGCGTGTGCGTGCGTGCCCAAGATCCCAAGAGGAGAATGGAGGAGAAGGGATTGCGGCGTGACCATCCCCTCTGGGGGATGATTTCTCGCTTTCTGTCTCTATGTCTCTCTCTGTCTGGCGAGCGCACGCGCCCTATAGTGAAAAACCTCTCCAAAAAAAAATAGTAAAACTTAACAAAATTTAAATTAGTGGAGTTTAACTGAGCAAAGACAACTCGAATTGGGTAGCCCCCAGAATAGCTTCCAAGGAACTCCAGATAGCCTCATGGTGGCGTGACATTTATGCACAAGAAAGGGAAAGTGATGTATGAAAAACAGAAGCAAGGGAATGAGGTCAAGAAATAATTGGATTGATTGCATTTTGATGTTGACTGAAATGGGGAAAGTTTAAAGGGCGGGCTTTCTGTGATTGACTGAAGTGTGGCTGCTGTGATTGGCTGTAACTTATCAACTTACTAAGGAAGCATACTTCCATGTGTTTGCTTATGGAACTCCAGTAGGAATATGGAGGGCATTTTGGTCCAAACAGTTTTACAACCCAAAGAGAAGGTATATAAGTCCTTGAGTTATATGTTCTCTTCTTGGCAACTGGTAACTTAAATACTAAGATGTAAAATTAATTAATATCATCATAATATGTAATACATTAAATACAGTCGTGCACTGCATAGCAATGTTTTGGTTAGTGATGGACAACACATATGACAGATCAATAGGGTATACCATGTAGCCTAGGTGTGTAGTAGACTGTGCCATTTATGTTGTATAGGTATTTTCTTTATGTACACAAAGAGACACACACACATACAAAGATTCATAACAAAATAAGAATTAAAGTCCTTATTTTTATAAGTGCTCATGTTGCTGGTAGTTTTAACTTTCTTCCATTACTTAAAATGATTTAAGTAAGGTAAAGTGATCCAAACATTCATGTATGAAAAACTCTGGGTCATTGGTAGTCTTGCTTGGACTAGACTATTGTAGTTTTTTCACTGACCTTAGTTGGAGTGCATGGAGTACAGAAGAGATACCCTAAGGGATCTTCTGTATTCCAGACATAGCCTTCTTTATGCCTTTTTATGGAGTAGCACATAGATTTTTTCCCAGGGATCAGAATTAGTTACCCTGATCATAGGGTAACTGTTTTTTGCCAATTGATTGAGAGGCATTGGGAGGTCTAAGTGGCTGGGAAGCAGTTTTAACTTCCACTTTAATGGAATCATTGTTGTTTTTCCTCACAGAAGCATTCCTCCCTTTGGAACTAAGACCTCTCGGCCAACAGAGCAGATTTCTGGAATAGGAAGCAAAAATTTTGTTAGTGGGTCACTAGGAGTAATAAGAGTATGTTATACCATTCCTATTTCTATCCCTTAATTCCTGGACCTATGAATTTTGACTAGAGGAGAAACAGCACTGTGTGTTGGATGCTGATTGCCTGATTAAGTTGACACATAAAATCAATATCAGTTACTTATGTTAGACATCTTTCATATACTTATTTTTCATATATATCTTCTTATGTGAAGTGCTGCTCATGTCTTTACCCACTTTTAGTTAGATCTTTTAATTTTATTGTTGAGCTTTAGGATTTCTTCATATGTTCTATTTTTTAAAAATTTATTATTATCTTTTAATTTGACTTGGGGGGAGGGAGAGAAAGCAAACCACCAGGTTTAGGACTCAAACCACAGTGATGATGACATTCTATTCTCACTCTTATGGATCACGTTTTTGTTGTCGAATTTAAGAATTCTCTGTCTACCTTCAGATTCTCAAGATTTTCATCTATGTCATTTTTCCTTAATATTGGGTTGTGGGAAAAATCATGATGCATTTTTGCATAGAAAAACACGTCATGACTTTTCTGACAACCCAGTAGTTTGATAGTTTTATGGTTTACATTTACTTTTCTGATCCATTTTGAGTAAAATTGTGTAAGTCGTGAGGTTTAGGTCAAGATTCATAATTTTTTGCTTATGGGTGTAAACTGCTCCAGCACCATTTGTTGAAGTCTTTCCTTTCTCCATTGAACTTGATTCATACCTTTGTTAAAATTTAGAAATATCTTGGGACCAGCAGATGGTGTAATGTCTATGTTGCTGGACTCCCATGTAGTCAACTGCAGTCAAGTCCCGGACCCGGTGGCTTAAACTCACGTCAGGGGTGTGTGCATGTGTGCCCAAGTTCTCGAGAGGAGAATGGAGAAGAAGGGATTTTGGCATGGCCATCCCTCTGGGGGGTGATTTCTCGTTTTCTGTCTGTCTCTTTCTGTCTTTCTGGTGAGCACATGTGCACTATAGCAAAAACCTCTCCAAAAAACAAAACAAAACAAATTAGAAATATCTGGGTGAATATATTTCTTGACTCTTTATTCTGTTCCATTGACCTATGTGTTTATTGCCTAACTGATGCCACATCAGTTTGATTATGGTACCTATATGATAAAATTTGACATTGGAAAGAGTAATCCATCCCAAGTTATTATTTGTGAAGATTATTTTCTGTATTATAGGTCAAATGCCTATAATATTTAGAATAAGCTTCCTTTTTTGAAGCTTATTTATTTCTTCCCTGAGCAAGAAGAGAGAAAGACAGTACCTCCAACAGGATCTCAATGCCACAGTCTACCCCTAGCCTTCAGTCAGCCCCAGATGTTAGGAATGCACATGTCCCACTTTCTTAGGAAGTTCTCTGTATGTAAACCTTCCCATGTGGATCAGCCTTACTGGGGATCACGTTTCACTGGCTGTGCTACCATCTAGTCCCTAGAAAAAGCTTCTCAATGTCTACAAAAGCCTTTTAATAAGAATTGTATAATAGAGGGTAGAAATTTGGTATATATTGAATCGGGACATATAATGCCTCTCTTCCATAGTCTGTCTTGCTTTGCTTAGCATTAAATCTCTGTTGTATCCAAAGAAAACACATTTATCAGACACAAAAAAGAAACGTTATCTGTTGATGATAATGTATGTGGTAATATCATTGACTTGACTCATATGCACTGTATCCCTCCTAGGAAAGACCATTTTGTATGTTGTAAAGATGCACTGTGATTAATCCAATAAAAATATTTTTAAAAATTCCCAAATGTAAGAAAATATAAAGTATCGTATAACATTGTAATTTTTTAACAGAGATTTTTGCTATAATACACTTGCACTCACTGGAGAGATAGAGGCAGAGAGACAGAAAGTGAGAAATCTCCATGTCCATGCTACAATCACTTCTCCTCCATTCTCCTCTTGGGATTTTAGGCACGAACGCACGTGTACCCAGCATAAGTTTTAAGCCACTGGTGTACAGGACTCGAACCACGTTCAGCCATGTGGGAGTCCAGTGACCTAAGTTTTTATAAGAAATACTCAGTTAAATTCTATGATGGAACTATGTTCTTAATATTAATGCTATTAATAAATAGACTAAGAAGACTCTAAAGACATTTTATAAATTAATTCAAATTTTCATTATTAAATGTATAAATAGAAATCCTTACATTTAGTGTAAAATGACTCTGTGATATTTGATTACCATTTTTCAACTTCCTTCAATATTTAAATTACTTAATATTTTACTGCTTTTGTTCTTTTCTTGTATAATTGCTTCATTATGTTTCAGCATAAGCTTCCTGGGCTGCTTTTTTTTTTTTGCCTAATAATGTTTTGTCTTTCATGTATGAAGGAAGGAGAAGGGAATGTGCTTTGATCTGTGTTTCACAGAAGTTGTGCTTCGGAGTGATCCTTCTCTTTCTTCTTGGTTACTGACCTAAGTGTTTTGATATGAGTGAATTTAGGAGAACAGACTCTTGAAGTGTTGTAAGAATACACTGATGTATTAATAAAATATTCTTAGTACAACAGCCATGTAATAAGTTCTTGATTTGAGTTTATTGTTATTAAATGTCTTTGTTGTTAAGAGACTTAAAAAATAGTTTATCTTTTTTTTTATCACCAATTAATATTTGAGGGTGAGGTACTAAGCTTTTAAATCAAGACAGTATGTTAGTACATCTTGTTACACTAGATGAATGTTCTAAAATAAGATATACTTTTATTCTAACACTAAGATTTTAATAGGTTATTGAAAATTTTTTTTGTAAAATAATGGGATATATTGATAATTGATGGGACAATAAAGAAAATAGTAAATAAAAGACTCACATCCTTATTATAGATTTAGAATGCCACAGAGTAAGGAAAGCAAAACTATTATTGAAGACTCCATGGTGAAAGTCACTATCTGGAGGCCAGCAGGTGACATGGTGGTAGAGGCGCTAGACTCCCACATGACCAACTGCAGTTCATGTCCCACACTTGGCTGCTTGCTCTCTCACTTTTCTCCTCTCTCTCTCTCTCTCTCTCTCTCTCTTTCTCTGTGTGTCTCTTTCTGGTGAGCTTGCATGTCCTATAACAAATTAAAAATAAATAAATAAAATGAAATAACTCTTTAAAAATAAAAAAGAAAGTCACATATGATATGAACCTTGTTAATTTTGGTTATGTTATGGAATCTTTGGAATCTATGGAAATTATAATTTTGGAGTGCATTTGAATATGTGAAATCGTTTATTAATAACCAATGTACAGGGGTCAGCAGATGGCATGGTGGTTAGGGGCACTGGATTCCCACATGGCCAACTGTAGTTTGAGTCATGTACCTGGCAGCTCATTCTCTCACTCTCTCTCTCTCTGACTCAGTCGCTCTCCAGTCAAATTAAAATAAATAAATAAGTAACGTTAAAAAATAAACAAATAAAGTACATTAAACTATCATGCACTTCAAATTATGACATTTTCCTGTTCCTTTTTTCAAAGACTATTTAGTATTCTTAATTTCTAAAGTTGATAAAGTAGAATTTAAAAATATTAGTAGGAAAAAACTGAACAATTTCAGCAGAACCTTTACATGAATTTTATCATTTTAATGAATTCTTTAATAATTTGAAGTTTTTTTCAGTGAGATAAGTGTGACCTTTAACTCTTTACGTTTCACTGTTCATTTAGTACTTATAATTGATATTGAGAAACCACAGAAAATTAAACTGAAATAAATTAATATTGCTATTTGTTAAGGATTATTCTACAGTCAGTGTAGATGATGCTATCCTACTGGAGAGGTAATAAAGCATAATACCTAGATCAAAGTAATACTTGGCACTCCCTTTCCCCTCTACAGTGCAGTTATAGCTATGATGTTGAGCCATATAAAATTACTTTTATTTATTTATTTATTTATTTATCTGTTTATTTATTTAGGAGAGGTTTTTTGCTATAGGGTGCGTGCGCTCGCCAGACAGACAGAGAGAGACATAGAGACAGAAAGCGAGAAATCACCCCCCAGGGGGGATGGTCACGCCGCAATCCCTTCTCCTCCATTCTCCTCTCGGGATCTTGGGCACGCATGCACACGCGCCCTGCGTGAGTTTTAAGCCACTGGGTCCGGGAAGCAAACCGTGGTTGACTACGTGGGAGTCCAGCAACATAGTCATTACACTAACTGCTGGTTCCCCCTAAAATTACTTTTTGTATACAGAAAAAGGTCAAATAAAAGCAAATTCATATGATTTGACCCTTAGAGTAATACAAAAAATACCTCTTACAGTTCCCAATTAAATGAGAATGGATTGTGTAATATTCATAACTAAAATATGAGAACTGGAAATAATAATATGTTGCTTTAGTTTTCTCCATAAACAAAAGTGATCTTTAAGCCAGAATGGGTAGAGCAAGCATGGATGAAGAAAACAAAATCCAAAATACCTGAGTACCTACTGCTTTAAGAGGCCTAGGTGAACTAAAGCCTGGCATATTAAAATAGCTTTGACATAAATCTTTGTGAAATCTAAGTGGACAGGAGAAATGAAAATGACTCCTATACAAAAGGGAATAAAAGTTAAATTCCAGAAAGTATAAATTGGTAAACTTAAGTTTAACCTCACAGAAAATATTACAGTTTTATTTGACAGGTACTTTGTCTACTCTTAGAAAAGAAAGAGGA
>NW_006198314.1:109337-110620 GCF_000334495.1 Tupaia belangeri chinensis
CCTTCTCCATTCTCCTCTCAGGATCTTGGGCACGCATGCACATGTGCCTGGCGTGAGTTTCAAGCCACTGGGTCTGGGACTTGAACTGCGGTCTATACATGGGAGTCCAGTGACATAGCTGTTACGCTAACTGCTAGTCCCCAAGACAGCCATTTTTAGAAACCTCATAGAGTCTTTGTGATCTGCAGATCTGCATTCATAGTAGCATTGTTTCCTAATGAAGGGAGAAAATCTACTGTACTCTCTGCTAAACAGACCATTAGAATATTTTACTCAGTTCTTATTATTTTTAAAGAATTATTCATTTAATTTTACTTACAAACTTTTAAATTTGCTTTAGGGCATGGATGCTCACCAGAGAGAGTTAGAGAAAGTAAAAGTGAGAAAGCAAGCCACCAGTGCTGAGACGCAACCACGGTTGGCCATGTGGGAGTCCAGCACCTTAATCACCATGCTACCTATTGGCCTCAGTTCTTATTACTTTAAGAGGTCTAGACAATGATGATCTAGAGACTTTCGAGAAGAAGGCAACCATGATAGTACTGGGTTGTCAAAAAGTAATGACATAATTTTTTTTTTGTTTTTCAAAGGTCATTTATTTATATAAAGAACAAAGATTGATCAATGTTTTTTTTTTTGGAGAGTTTTTTGCTATAGGGTGCATGCGCTCACCAGAAAGACAGAGAGACAGAGAGACAGAAAGTGTAAAATCATTCCCCAGGGGGGATGGCCACACTGCAATCCCTTCTCCTCCATTCTCCTCTCAGGATCTTGGGCACACACGCACATGCGCCCGGTGTGAGTTTAAGCCACAAGGTCCAGGACTTGAACCATGGTCAACAATGTGGGAGTCCAGTGACATAGGCATTACACCAACTGCTGGTCCTGTTCAATGATATATTGCCTGTTTTGTTTGATAACCTTTTGCCATCTTTCAATGAACTTCATGATTCCTCATTCATAAAAAGACCTGTCTATATTGATGAAAACCTGAATAAAGTGCTGGTTTATAGCCTCATCTAAATTGAACCATGTACCATGCAAGGAGGTTTTTTTTTTTCCTTGATTTTTTATTTAAATTTATTTTTTTACATTCATATTACTATTCATCATTATAGCATACAAAAGGAAATTTTCCATCCAGAATACACTGTATATTGGCTCAATCAAGCACATCAACATACATGTTATTGTCAACAAATAATTTTCCATTTCTGGTTTCCTGTATATTTTGCTTTTTTTCCCATCCTTGATTTCCTATCTCTCACCCTCTGTCATCTCCC
>NW_006198314.1:111593-114034 GCF_000334495.1 Tupaia belangeri chinensis
CAGGTTTTGTTTATCTGAGAATGTTCTTGTCTTTTCTTCCCATATGAAGGATAATCTTGCTGGATACAGTATTCTTGGTTGAAATTGCTTTTCCCTTAACATTTTGAATAGATTTTCCCATTCTTTCCTCGCTTGCATCGTTTCCAATGGGATGTCTGCAGTTAGCCTGATGGAATATTCCCTGTAGGTAACTTGCCGTTTCTCTCCTGCCAATCTTAGTATCTTGCCTTTGTCTGTGGTTTTGGTCAATCTGGCTGTAAGAGATAGAAAGTGAGAAATCACCCCATCCCCCAGGGAGGATGGCCACACCGCAGTCCCTTCTCCTCCATTCTCCTTTCAGGATCTTGGGCACACTCGCACATGCACCCAGCATGAGTTTAAGCCACTGGGTCCAGGACTTGAACCATGGTCGACTACATGGGAGTTCAGCGACATAGCCATTACACTAACTGCTGGTCCCTCATGTAATAGATTATCAATGCTTTCATGAGTCTCCTCACCTTCTGGCATACAATTATCCAGATATTTGGACGTTTGATGATATCTAGTGTTTCTCTTATATTATTCTCATTTTTTTGGTCTATTTTCTCAGTCTTCGTGGTGGATTTTTCTAAGCCAGCAATTTTTTCTTCTATGTCTGAGATTCTATTTTCTGTATGATCTAGTCTGCTTTTAATACTTTCAAGGAAGATTTTGACTTCCATTATGAATATTCTAAATCTTTATCAGATGTTTCCATGATTTCCACTGAACTGTCTGGATTAAGAGGAGTCATTTTTTTCCCTGGGAGGAGAGGTATTTTCTTGCTTTCCCATATTTCTTGTGGCCCTGTGGTGATTTCTAGTCATTTGATGGATGGTGTGTTTCTTCCTGATCTTGAACTTCAATCTGAGCATTCAGGAGCGTGCAGAAAGAGGTGATCTGAAATCTCTTTGCCGTTCGTTTTGATCCCACTCGAGTTTGTGGGCTGGAGGCTGAATTATCAGTAGAGTATCTTCATTTCTCTTTTTCCCCTGAAATCACTAGTTTTCAGGAGCCACGAAAGTGTATTCTTTTTTTTTTCTTTTTCTTTTTTTTTTTGGAGAAGTTTTGCTATAGGGCACACACGCTCGCCAGACAGAGAGAGACAGAGAGATAGAAAGTGAGAAATCACCCCCAGAGGGGATTGCCATGCCGCAATCCCTTCTCCTCCATTCTTCTCTCGGGATCTTGGGCACGTACGCACACGCGCCCAGTGTGGGTTTAAGCCACCAGGTCCAGGACTCAAACCACGGTTGACTATGTGGGAGTTCAGCGACATAGCCATTTAGCTAACTGCTGGTCCCATGAAGGTGTATTCTTCAGAAGGCCTGGCCCTTACCTCTCCACTCAAGTTTGTGGGCTGGAGGCTGATTTATCAATAGAAAGTCTTTTTCTCTTTTTTCACTGAAATCACTAGTTCTCAGGAACCATGAAGGTGTCTTCTCCCATGCAAGGAGTTTTATTTTTGTTTTATTTTATTTTTATTATTTTTTCAGAGGTTTTCGCTATAGGGCGCGTGCGCTCACCAGACAGAGAGAGATGTAGAGACAGAAAGTGAGAAATCACCCCCCAGGAGGGATGATCACGCCACAATCCCTTCTCCTCCATTCTCCTCTCGGGATCTTGGGCACGCACGCACACATGCCTGGCGTGAGTTCTAAGCCACCAGGTCCGGGACTTGAACCGCGGTCGACTACGTGGGAATCTAGTGACATAGCCATTACGCTAACTGCTGGTTCCCATCCCATGCAAGGAGTTTTGAAGAGAGCAAAACAAGAGGAAGTTTGACAGTGCATGGTCATGCAAATATGATGGGTGTGACAACACATACCATCTAAGCTCCAGTAGTTTTTGACAGATGATCAAACTTGATGTATGGTGTCATGTTGTAATGAAACACAACTTCTTTACAATCAATGAGCTCTGTACATTTTTGGAAGGTGAATTTGTTCAAACAGTCTAATTGCCAACAGTATACACTCAAATTGATTAGTTTCTTGGTTGGAAAAACATGACACCTTTAAAATGCACCACGCAGAGCATAACCTTCTTCTGATGAATATCTTCTTGGTATATCTTTTAAAATGAATTATCACATTGGAACGAAGACCATTTGTGCACCACACTCTTGTAAATAATTCACTTCTCATTACCAGTTATATGTCACTTCAGAAAAGGATTGTTTTCCTCATATTTAATGAGCATGAGGAACTAAAATATTGAACTTCCTTATATATCTTCTTAAAGTGGTTGTAAACACTTGAATGATGGATATTCAATTTTTTTTTTGCAATCTCTCACATTGTGTAACATGGATTTGACTTAATCAGTGCCTTTATTTTTTCTTCATATACCTCTGCAAGCCTCTCTGAATGAGGAATGTCATTTACTTCAAAATCAGCAACACGGGGTTTCATGAA
>NW_006198314.1:114288-176943 GCF_000334495.1 Tupaia belangeri chinensis
AAACTGCGTTCGACTACATGGGAGTCCAGCAACATAGTCATTACGCTAACTGCTGTTCCCGGCACTGACATCCTTATAGAGCATTGCCACCATAAAGTTTGCACAACTTTTCATAAAATTGATGTATTTATTTATTTAAAAAAATTTATTTAATTTCATTCGTTATTATTATTTTTATTATTTTTTAATTTGATCACACAGAGACAGAGAGAGAGAAAGGGAAGTTGAGAAAGCAAGCTGCCAGGTCCGGGACTGGAACTGTGGTCAGCCATGTGGGAATCCAGGGCCTTTAACCACCACACCACCTGCCAGCCCCCATTCTTCCCTTTGTAGAAGTAAAACAGTAAAATATGGTGAAAATGCACAGTCTGATCTTCCATCTTCAGGTTGTAAAATCTCCAGAACTCAATCAAGTTGCTTAATTTTTTTTTAGAAAGAAGCTAGAACTGTCAGCTGTCAAATGACATAGATGCGAATGACTCTATTACTTTCAAAAATGAACCAGTGCTATCTGTTGCAAAAATACATTATGACTTTCCCAACAACCCAATATCTATGGTGAAGGAGTGTTTTTCTTGAGGTGATAATAGGAAAGAGAGATATATGTATATTACGGCTGTGAGTTAAATAGAGGGGAACCTCAAATGTCAGAGAGGACTTCAGGCATAAATAATAGTTAACTTTGAATATTTCCTGGGTCATCATGTAACAAAGTTGCTGTGATTTGAATGTGCCTCCCTACCAAATTTATGTGTTGAAATTTGGTTGCTATCGTGATAGTATTCAGGGGGAGGGAATATTCAGTGGCATTAAGAGGTGGGTACTTAGGTTGGTAATTAGAATTAAGTAAGATTGTCAGGATGGGGCCCTCGTGATTCAGTATTGGTGGCTTTATTAGAAGAGAGAAACCAGAGATGAAATGTACTCTTGTCCCTGGGCATGTGGGCACATGCGCTCATAGGAGACACAGAGAGACAGAGTGAGAAATCACCCCCGGAGGAGATAGTCATGTCAAAATCCCTTCTTCTCCCTTCTCTTCTGAGGATTTTGGCATGCACACATATGCGCCCAGTGTGACTTTTAAGCCGCTGGGTCTGGGACTCTAAATGTGGTCAACTATATGGGAGTCCAGCGATGTAACCATTACACTGTCTGCTGGTCCCTATCCTGCAAAATTTTAAATAAAAACCTTTAATAGACATAATGGATTCTGAATTGAATATTTTGTACTTAAGTAAATTTTGAACAAAACTATATTTGACTATTTTATCTAGTGGATGAACTTTTCAACCTTGCTAAATACAAAGAAATGTTTCTCTTAACAAAAGGAAATTTTTTTTCAAATATATAATTTTTTTTTGATTACCAGAGACTGCATGAGCTCACCAGAGAGAGATAGGAAGGGAGAGGGAAAGGAAGAAAATACTCCTCAGTGGGACATGGTCTCACCATAATCCCTTCTCTTCTGTTTCTTCATCCTGTCAGAATTTGGGGCACACATGTACATGTGTCCTGTATATTTTTCAAGCTGCTGATGCTGCAATTTAAACTACAGTCATTCATGTGATATTCTTTTCCTTTAACCATTAGGGTATAGGGCTGGCTCCATTCTTCATATGCTTTAAAACAAAGTTGAAATGTGCACATTACCATTAAAGAAAAATGCTCTATATTGATGCTTGGAAGCTGCCATGACCATCTCAGCTTCCTAAGTAGAAGTTATAATTACTGTGTAGCATTTTTTCAAAGGTTACAAATCCTTAACATTATTGGTTAGAAAGGCAGGCATTGTTTTATTTACTTTTTTTCTGACTAAAATTGTGTTGATTGGCTGCCATGTTATTTTTTTTATTAATTTTAATTATTATTTATACATTTAATTGCTATACATCATTTAGATTGTAAAGAGACTTTACCAAGCATGACACACACCTCAGTTCAGCCCAATTGAGAACATACGCACATCCTCATGAACAAATAATAAACCATATCAATGTCCCACAAATGCCTTACCTCTCCATTTTTCATGTTCTTTTTTTAACATGAAAATTTTGAGTTTATTAATTCTCTCATGAAAAATTCACACAATTACAACAAATAGTCCTTGCAGAATCTTTACCCATTCAACTTTTTGCCAGCACCAATATTGGCCTTTGCAGTCTCCCTGACTTCTTCATTCTGTTCTTGTGTTCTTTTCGCTGTTTTCTTGATGTCTTTTTCTTCTTATACAGGTCATGTCTTACAATTCTGCTTGGGTTCATTTTTCTTTGAGTAATCCAGAGAATCATAAATCATGCCAAAGCCAGTTGTCTTGCCACCACTAAAATGGGTTCTGAACCCAAACACAAAGATGACATCTGGTGTAGTTTTGTACATCTTCACTAGTTTTCCCAAATTTCTGTCTTAGGTACTGATGCCTTCCCAGGGTGAAGGATATCAATGACCATTTGTTTCCTCTGAAGTACTCAGCTGATCATGAATTTTCTGGTTTCTAGTTAGTGTGTCATCCATGATGGCAGTATATCCTCAGGACGCCAGGGAAGAAAAGAGTGTTGTCTTGTTCTAATTATAGAGTTTTTAGAGTTGTATTACCATTTTACTTTTGGATATTCTGAGGCTAAATTTACTAGTAAATACAGGCTAAGATAATATTACTTAACCTTTATAGTATTTTTGAAATAAGCAAGTAATCAAAGTAATTAACTATGTATACTAAAACTATTTATACCTGGGCCAGCAGGTGGCGTGTTGGTTAAGTTTGCTGGACTCCCACATGGCCGACCATGGTTAGAGTCCCAGACCTGGCAGCTTGCTTTCTTACTTTCTCTCTTTCGCTTGCTCTGTCTCTCCCTGGTCAAATTAAAATAAGTAAATAAAGTTAAATAAAATAATTCTTTATGAAAAACTATATATACTAAAACTTTATATAAACTAAAACTATATATACTAATTAACTGTATATACTAAAGGCATAGGAGTATGTGGGGTTTGTCATTTACTTGTCTCTCAGTAATAATTCATTCTACTTTGTTATGATGAAAATTAAATGACTCGTCTCTAGACTTTTTATGCTTAAAGGTAAGAAGAAATAATTCACTCTGAGTATATTTGCTAGAAACATTCAGATACAAAACAGTGGCAATCCCATTTACATATTTCTTTGATTACAGTAGCTTTATACTATATATTGGAATCAGGGAATGAGATACCTCCAGCTTTCTTGTATTTGTTTTTTTCTTCAAGATTGCTTTGGCTGTTTGAGATTTTTTTGTTCCATATTAATTATATGGTTGGTTTTTCTGTTTTTGCAAAAAATGACATTGGTGGAAATTATTTTGAATCTGTAGATCACTTTGGGTAGTATGTATGTTTTCAATATAAAGTGAATGAATTAAAAAAACAGAGCTACCCAACTGTATGCTGCCTATAAGAGACTACCTTTACCTGTAAGGATATATATAGACTGAATTTGAAGGGATAGAAAAAGACATTCCATGCAAATGGAAGCCAGAAGAGAGCAGGGGTAGCTATACTTACATCAGACAAAATAAACTAAGTTAAAATTGTAAAATAGGCAAGATAATTATATAATGATGATGGAGCCAATTTATCAATTAGTTATAACAATTGTAAATATATGCGTACCCAACATCATAGCACCAAAGTATGTGAAGCACATATTAATGGATCTGATGGTAGAGATAGACTGCAGTACAATAATAGTAGGAGACTTCAGTAGCCCATTTTACCATTGGGCAGATCATCTAGAGAGAAAATTGTGAAGAAAACATTGAACTTAGATCCATTATTTGGAAAGCATTCTTTCTGACAGCAATAAAATGCATATTCTTCTCTAGTACACATTGAGCAAACATTCTTTAGGATAGATTATATGTTAGGCCACAAAAGCCTTACCAAATTAAAAAATATTGAAATCAGGCTAGTTGATGGTGTGGCAGTTAAGATACCTAGATCCCATATGGCCAGCTGTACTATATGAGTTCTAGACCCATTGGCTTCAAAAACACTGGGTACATGTGTGTGCATACCCAGAATCTTGTGAGGGAGAAATGGAGGAGGAGGGATTATGATGTGACCATCACTCATAGGGGGGATGCTTTCTCACTTTCTCTATCTCTTTTTTTATTTTTAGAAAGAGAGATTTTTGCTATAGGGTATATGCACTTGCTGGGGAGAGAGAGAGAGAGAGAGAGAGAGAGAGAGACAGGCAGACAGACAGAAAGTGAGTGAAATCATCTCCCAGGGGCTATGGCCACAGCACAGTCCCTTCTCTTCTATTCTCCTCTTGGGGTTTTGAGCACACATGCACATGTGCCTGACATGAGTTTTAAGCCACTGGGTCTGGGATTCAAACTGCAATCAACTATGTGGGAGTCCAGTTACATAACCATTATGCCATATGCTGGTCCCAAACTTTCCCTCTCTGTCTTTCTGAGAGAGCAAACACACCCTCTAGCAAAAAAAAAAGAAAAAAGAAAAAAAGGAAAAAAATCTTTAGACAAATAGAAACAGAACATAGATCTTATGAGATGCAGGAAAGGCAATACTAAGCATGAAGTTCATAGCAATACACACCTACATCAAAATAGAATGATCTCAGATAAACAACCTAATGTTAAGTAGAAAAAGAACAAAGTAAACTAAAACTTAGCAGATGAAGGAAATAACAAGAATTAGAGCCGAGATAAACAAAATAGAGACTTGAAAAGTCATAGAAAAAATCAGTTAATCTAAAAGTTATTTTTGTGTGTTTTTTGAGAGGTTTTTGCTATAAGGCTCGTGTGCTCACCAGAGAGACAGACAGAGACAGAGAGACAGAAAGCGAGAAATCAGTCCCTTCTCCTTCATTGTCTTCTATTCTCTTGGGATCTTGGGCACGCATACATATGAGCCTGGCGTGAATTTAAGCCACCGGGTCCAGGATTCGAACTGTGGTCGACTACATGGGAGTCCAGCAACATAGCCATTACTCCAGCTGCTGGTCCCCTAAAAGTTGTTTTTTAAAAGTTTCTTTCTTTCATGAGAGAGTGATTGACAGAGACAAAGAAAGTATCCCCAACAGGGTCCCAATGCCATGTTCTGCCTCCACCCTTAATACAACCCCAGATCATGGGTACTAGTGTTCTGGCATATTCTGGGAAGTCTCCAGACTTGAACTGGAAAGTTTCCAATGTGGGATTGCCTTTCAGACTTATGTTTTACCACTGCGCTACTATTTGTACCCCTTGAAAAGATAAGCAAAATTGGGACCAGCAGTTAGTGTAATGGCTATGTCGCTGGACTCCCATGTAGGCAACCATGGTTCGTGTCCCGGACCTGGTGGCTTAAAACTCACGGCGGGCACGTGGTCGTGTATGCGCAAGAATACGAGCGTGGAATGGAGGAGAAGGGATTGCGGCATGGCCATCCCCCCTGGAGGGTGATTTCTCGCTTTCTGTCTCTCGGTCTCTCTCTATCTGGCGAGCGCACACGCCCTATAGCAAAAAACCTCTCAAAAAAAAGAAAAGAAAAAAGAAAAGATAAGCAAAATTGACAAAATTTTAATTAGACTGACAGAAAAGAGAAGGCTCAAACAAAATCAGAAATGGGAGATGAAAATTAGAACTTATACCAAAGAAATACAAATGACCATATGAGAGTACTGTTAACAACTATACACCAACACCTAGAAGAAATTGTCACATTCTTGGAAACATGCAACTTGCTGAGACAGAATCACGAAGAACTAGAAAGTCTGAAGAGACCAATATTATACAAGGAAAAGATGCCTTCCAGGAAAAGCTCTAGACCCTAATAACTTCACTGCTGAATTCTGTAACATTTAATGAAGAACTAATACAGGCCTCAAACTCTTCCAGAAATGTGAAGAGGAGCTTAAAAGTTCCAGAGGCCAGCATTACCTATACCAAAGCCAAATAGTGGTGCTGCAAGCAAATAACAGGCCAATATTCCTGATATACCTAGGTCATAATTCCTCAACAAAATACTAGCAAACTGAAACTAATAATGCATTAAAAAGATCATCCAATATGATCAAGTGAAATTGATCCCAGGGATGCAAGCATGGCTCATTATACTAAATCCCCAATATATGTGATTATTTCAATAGCTGCAGAAAAAAACATTTGACACATTTTAACATCTGTTCATAATAAATAAAAACTCACAACAAATTAGGTATTGAAGGGATGTACCTCAACATAATAAAGATTATATATGACAAGCTCACTGCTATCGTCATACTCAACAGTGAAATGTGCATACTTTTCCGCTATGATCAGGAACAAGGAAGAAGTCTTACCACTTCTATTCATCATAGTATGAGAAATCTTAACCAGAGCAAATAGGCAAGAAAAAAGTAATAAAGGGTGTTCATGTAGGAAAGGAAGAAGTAAAATTGTCAAATCACATGGTCTTAGTGTAAAAAATTCTAGACTCCAAAAAACTGTTAAAACTTATTAAATAGAGGCCAACAGGTGGCATAATGTTTAAACTGCTGGACTCCCACGTGGGTGACTGTGGTTCAAGCCCTGGACCTGGTGGCTTGAAAATCATGATGGGTGCTTGTGCATGTGTGCCCAAAATCCCAAGAGGAGAATGGAGGAAAAGAGATTATGGTATGGTCATCCCCTTTGGGGAGTGATTTCTCATTTTCCCGCTCTGTGTCTCTCTGGCAGTGTACTTGCCCAATGGCAAAATTCTAAAACAAAAATCAAACAAAAACCTGATTAAACAAGTTCAGTAACGTCACCCATTATAAAATCAACTTATAAAAATAGTAGTGTTTCTATATAATAATGAAATACTAAAAAAAAGAAGCTAAGAAAAGGATCCCAATTACAATACCATAAAAATAGGAAAATTTTACTAAGGTGAAAGATCTATACATTGAAAATATTGATGAAAAAACTGAAAAAGACATAAGTAAATAAAAGGATATCCTGTTTGTAGATCGACTCTTTCAATTTCCCTCTGCTCCCCTTCTTAAAGTTGCTTTCTTATTTTTGTTTGTTGTTTAAAATTTTCTTCCTATTGGTTTTTATTTGTTTTTATAATAGAACCAGTTATTTTCAAATAGGGCAGTTTTTTCTACCCTTGGGGGTATGTGTTAATGTCTTGACATACTTTTGTCTGTTACAACTTAGTGCTGAATGGGTGGGAGATATTATTAGTATCTAGTGGGTAGGTGCCCAGGATGCTGCTAAACAGTACTGTGCACAGACAGCCCCCAATAATGAGGAATAATGCAGCCATAGTGGCAATACAGTAGTTCTCAAGTTTAGAAACTCTGCCTTAAAGTAATATACATTTTCTCCAACTATCTATAGGGTATGGGCAAAAACATGAAACAAACAAACAAACAAAAACAAAGCAGAAGCAATAAAAATTGTTTCAAGGAATTCAGAGCAGTAAGAAGTATTTGGTGAAGGAAAATTTCTCAAGTCCCAAAGATAGAGTGCCTCCTCTTCCCATCCCAGAGTTGTAGAAATTAATGCTTGGCATGGGGAAAAATAAAACTTCCCCATTGCCTAGTGGTTAGGACAGTTGAATTCCACATGGCTGATTATGCATTTCGGATACCAGCCCTAGTGGCTTGAAAAACATACCTGGTACATGTGTGTGTGCCATAAATCTCAACGGGATGAGAAATGGAGAAGGGATTGTAGCATGACCATGCCCCATTGCGGGATGTTTTTTTCTCTCTCACTCACTCTCAGTGATAGTCACATGCACCCTCTTGCAAAATTAAAAAAAAAAAATCCTCTCATCTGGTACTGGTGCTTAAGCATTTTCTATCATTATTCAGCATCTTACAGTGTTTTACAATATTCAGATCTTTTGTTATTTGCCAATTTAATGTGATAAGTAGATCATCTTTACACTGAAGGAAAGACCTCACTGCTCTTAAGATTGTAAGAGGGACCAGCAGATGGCTGGTTACATCGTTGGACTCCCACGTAGTCAACTGTGGTTTGAGTCCTGGACCTAGCAGCTTAAAACTCAAGCCAGCCACATTTGCGTGCATGCCCAAAATCCCAAGAGGAGAATGGAGGAGATGGGATTGTGACATGGCCATCCCCCCAGGGGGTGATTTCTTGCTTTCTAGTTCTCTGTCTCTCTGGCAAGTACTCAAAAAGATTGTAAGAGGTTGAAAGATTTTATATTTTTGATTGTAGCATGGTTCTAATTGTACCAATTTAGCTAAAATTCTGTTCTTGTTAATTTTGTCTTGCTTATACATAAGCTATAATCACTTGTACTGTATCATGTTTGCATTGTGATAAAATGTCACCTTGCCTCAGTGACTGAAGTTATAGGAATCCTGTGATTAAAATAGAATTTGTGATAGGTTATTTTTTTTCAGTGTATTAGGGGAGACTGGAAAAATTTCACAGGGCAATTAGGTGGTTGTAAATCATTACATGGGGATTAAAATCTCCTTTTTAGAAGTGAGCAGAAGACTGGATCTGAGGCCTGGTGGTTAAGGAAGCTCTATATTCCACATGGCTGACCATGCAGTTCAAATCCCAACCCCAGTGTCTCGAGAAAAATGCCAGGTGCATGTGTATACATACCCAAAATCCTGTAAGGAGGGAGAGATGGAGGATAGGAAATTGTGGTGTGACCATTCCCCATTGGGTAATGCTTTCTCCTCTCCCTCTTTGTCTTTTTCTTGTGGGTGCACATGCCCTCTAACAAAACAAACAAACAAACAAACAAAAAACAAAGCAAAACAAAAAGTGAGCAGAATTAAAGAAAATCAAGAACAGGACAAAACAAACTAAAAACAAGACAAGATCTAAAATAACCTCATAGGAGATGAAGCTTCTAAAGTTCATTGGTTACTAGCAGGAGAACCTCTAGATTCAGAAACCAAAAAGAGGAGAGGCCATAGACAAGCCTAAAAGAGACTGTTTACTACTTTGAAATCTATGTAACATCCTAGCATCCTTTCTCTTTTCATTGAGTAGAGTAGATCTCTAGTACTATTGAATTTTTAGGGGACAGTCATATGTTAGGACTATAGGTGTGATGAGGTAGGTTGGGAGTTTATAAAATTACCTGAATAATTTTTAATATGTGTATACTTAACCCCAAATATGGCTTTATTCTAAAATTTCTTCATGCTAGTAATTTTTACCTATATACTTAAAGTGATAGTGCCTATAATGTCCCAGGAAAGGCAAAACAAGCATGTGCTTGAGAAACCACAGAAAGGCAAGCAAAATATGAGACCTCTAGGATTTAACAGAAGAGTATTCTTAGTGCTTTGTTGTAGTCAACTTGATTTCATAGAATCAAGAAATGTGTAAAGGAATTTAGGCTTCTCATAGGATAGATGTGAATACCCTGTCTTGTCTTATCTTAATATTTATGATTTAATTTGATGAAGTAGGTTTCACTTTTAGGTTTCAAAAAGTAGATTTCTGATTTTTTTTTCCAGTGAATATCACCTCTGCCAGGCAATTAACCGGATGTAGTCGCTTCAGCCATATTTTTCCTTCATCTGCTTACCAGCACATTAAGATGCATAAAAGAATCCTGGGACACTTGTCATCTGTCTACTGTGTAGCATTTGACCGAAGTGGGAGAAGAATTTTTACAGTGAGTTTAAAATTTATATGACTACATATTACAGATTTACAACAGTTGAAGCTAGATTTTATGGCAGTGAATTATGCTTTGTAAGCAATTCATCTTTTTTGGAATGCATTAAAGGATGAGTGGAAATTGTACAACTCTCATTTTATATAAATAAATGGGTGAACTATAATGTTCACTATATTTTGGGAAATTTGAGAACGCTCAGTCAGAAAAGCGCTGGCACAACTATATTTATTGTAGCACTAGTCACGATTGCTAAGACATGGAACCAACCCAAATGTCCACAAATAGATGAATGGATTGAAAAAGTGTGGCATATATACTCCATGGAATATTATTCAGCCATAAAAAACAACAAGGCCCTTGGAATTTGATATAAAGTAGACGGATATTGAAGATTTGATGCTGAATGAAGCAAGTCAGGCTATGAATGAGAGACATTGATTGTCTCCACTTAACATAGACCGACTGTCCACACACTATGGTAGAGACTGAAAGATTGGAGGACATAAAAGCATTAAAAGTTGTTATGGGCATTAAAGATAAAGTGGAAGGAGAGTGTGGGAGGGGAAGAGTGCAGGAAAGGAAATTTGAGGAAAGAATGGAGAGCTAAGATATTTCTGGGACACAGATATGGTTTATCATCTGTTGATGAGGATGTGTATAGTATTCTCAACAAGACTGAGATGTCTATCACGGTGGGTAAAGTCTCTTTACAATCTAAATGATGTATAGTGATTGAATGTATAAATAATAATAATAATAAAATACATTTGCAAGAAAAAAGTAAATCTTCAGAAGGCCATATCTTCTAGAGGTTGCTAATTTGTGCGAAATGAGTGTACTACTTTTCATTCTGTTTTAACAGGCATTTATTTTTCAATTAATTAATTTTTTGAGAGGTTTTTGCTATAGAATACGTGTGCTCACCAGAAAGACAGAGACAGAGAAACAGAAAGTGAGAAATCACCCCCAGGAGGATGGCCACACCACAATCCTTTCTCCTCCATTCTCCTTTCGGGATCTTGAGCACGCATGCACACGCATTTGGCGTGAATTTAAGCCACCGGTTCCAGGACTACAGTCGACTACATGGGAGTCCAGCGACATAGCCATTACACCAACTCCTGGTCCCTCAATTAATTAATTTTTAAAACTTCGCTATAAGGCATGTGCACTCACTGAGAAAAGGTGAGGGTGGAGATGCAAGTGAGAAAGCACCCCAGGAGGAATGGCCACACTGCAGTCCTTTCTCTTCCATTCTCTCAGTATATGGGACTTGTACATCCACGGTGGACCTGATGCATTCCTCAGGTCACTGAGTCTGTGACTTGAACTGCACATTTGAGTATGCAGGGTCCAGCCACCTTAACTACCATATCACCAGTGGCCCAGTAAACATTAAAATGCATTTTCTGTGAGTTGCTTAGTGTAATTGCTGCCAACTTTCTTTAATTATTGATTATATCACACTATGATTAAATAGTTTGACTGAAGGCTCAGTAATGAAGATTAGATTATATTTATTTTGTGTAAATTTCTTTTATTTTAATTTTTTTGTTTTATTTTATTTTGTTTTTGCTATAGTGATTGTGCACTTGTTAGAGAGAGACAGACAGAGAGAGAGAGTGAAAGTTAGAAATTACACCCTCCCTCAGGGAGGATGTTTGCATTTCCAGTCTCTTCTCCATTCTCCTCTCAGGATTTTGGGCATGCACGCACACATGCCTGATGTGTTTTTCAAGCCTCTGAGTCTGGAATTTGAATTGCTCAGTTGGCCATGTTGGATCCAGCATCCTTAACTACCATGCCACCAGCTGGCTCAACACTGGTTATTTTTCAATTAGATTTTTATCAAACAGAGCATATGATACTTTTTTTTTTTAATTTACTAGAGGTCATGTGTGCTTACAAGAGAGAGAGAAAGAGAGAGAGAGAGAAAGTGAGAAGGCATATTCCCTCATGGGGGATGGACATGCATGATCACTTCTCCATTTCTTTTTTCACTATATTGGGCACACATGTGCAGACATATGCCCTGTGTATTACTAAAATCACTGGGTCCATGACTTGAACTGCCAGTCACCCATATGGGGTCCAGCCACCTTAACTACCATGCCATCAGCTGACCCCATACTATATGCTTTCGAGTACAACATTTTAGTATGCTAATATTTCCAAGAAAAGAATTAGTCTCATGGTCTCAGAAGTAAGTTAGCATAGAAGTGTGGGTAATAGCATAGTTTTTACATTTTTATGCTACAACAAAGGAAGTGGTTTGTACTTTGCGAAGTTAGACTCCTTGGAGTATATTACAATATTACAGATCCTCTTGTTGGTGACTTCATGACTCTAAATGTATTACCTAAATATGTGAATGTTAATGATTGTGATGAGGATGATGAATGACATCTTTTAATACAGTTAAGATAATTATTAAATAACTTACCTGTGGGCTAGCCTGTGGCATGACGATTAAGGGGGCTAACTGCAGTTCAAGTCAAGGACCTGGTGGCTTGAGAAATGTGCTGAGCATGTATACACGTGAGCCCCAGGTACAGAGAGGGGAATGAAGGGATTGCAGTGGCCATCCCCCGAGGGGGGTTGCTTTCTCAACTTTCTCTCTCTCTCCAGCGAGTGCACATACCTGATAGCAAATTAAAAAGAGAAAATAATAACTTGTATATCACATTAGAGTAGAACTGTTATTGACTTGTTTTAAAGCCCTTTTGAAATCCTTATAGGAAATTCAGCATATTACTTTTTTAAATTTTTCAATTTTACATTTATTCACTGTATATCATTTCAGCATAAGAAATTACTTCCCATGTTTACTGAGAAATGCATGTATCTTTAGGTTAAATTTTAAAATATTGATATTTGTAGAAAAAATGTTCAAACAACAAAAAGGCTGTCACACTAAGGTAACAAATGATAGTAGAAATACCTAATGACAACTCACTTAAAAATGAGTTTAAATATTTTGAGTTGTCAAGATTGGTAGTACTTTTGAGGAATTCTTTACAAATGCCATTGGCAGTTTAGACAATGCTATATCATTTCTATCATTTGAATATGATTTATACATGATACTGGATCCATGTTATAAAAGATGAATCTAAAAAGTAAAGGTTTTGAAGTAATTTAATAAAAATCTTCTTTTTTTGTACTTTTGGCCTTTCCCTTTGTTGGTGGTAGCAAATTTCTCCTTTATTATAAATCTTCTGTTCTTTTGTTTATTATAGGGTTCAGATGACTGTTTGGTGAAAATCTGGGCTACAGATGATGGACGCCTGCTTGCTACACTTCGAGGGCACTCTGCTGAAATTTCTGACATGGCTGTTTACTATGAAAACACTCTCATTGCTGCAGGCAGTTGTGATAAGGTTGTAAGAGTATGGTGTCTTCGAACTTGTGCCCCTGTTGCAGTCCTTCAGGGACACTCAGCTTCTATTACTTCCATACAGGTAATAAAAATGATAAGATACCTCTCCATATCTAATAAAAGTGAGAATTATCTCATTCTTTGTTATAGTGTACAGATAATAACACAAAGAATGGCACCATAAAAATACTCTCCTAAGGACTTGTTCTTACAGTTTTTTTTTTCCCCGATCAATCTAATTATCTTTAGAAATAAGTAAAGAGAGGGACCAGCAGATGGCATAATGGATATGTCTCTGGACTCCCATGTAGTTGACCATGGTTCAAGGCCTGGACCCAGTGGCTTCAACTTGTGCCAAGAGCATGTATACATGTGCTCAAAATCCCAAGGAGAATGGAGGAGAAGGGATTGTGGTATGACTATCACCCTGGGGCTGGGGGGCGATTTCTCACTTTTTCTCTCTCTATCTCTTTATCTCTGGCGAGCACACACTCTCTATGGCAAAAATTTCTCAAACAAACAAACAAAAAACAAAAAAATAAGTAAAACCATGATTGAGAAAGTTCTTCATTTATAACATAAGATATCTTATTTATCTCATGTGTATTTGTGAAGAAGGGAGAAAACTGGTACCTGCCTTAAGAGCATAAAAATACCTATTGGGATAGAAACAGGCTTTAACTTGGCAAACTTTGTTTTAATATTTAATGCAAGATGTTTGTCAATCACAGGTAATGTGTGTTTGTGTGTGTGGGGGGGTGTATATAGTTTCATGTTAGGACATTTATTATTTTTAGCTTCTGCGATTTCTTATTTCAATTCGATATTTGACATAAAGCATTGATTTATCTTAAATACTGGTTAATTAATATTTTTACCACATGTTGGTAGTAAAAGTCCTAGATAGCCCAAAAGAACTTTTATTTAATGAAACAAAACCAAATTTTTGTCCTCTTTTCTGTATTGAGAGTGAAACCAGGGTCCTTTTAAAACTTTTACAGTTTGGTCAAAGATACCTGTTTTAGAGAAAATAATAACTACCATTTACCTTTATTTGTTATTTAGTTGCTAATATCACCATTTTTGTGTTGTTAAATCATGCATCACCTATTTGGGGGGGAGCTAACAAGAATTGAGTTCAGTATATATCGATTTGAAAAACTTCATGTCAAAAATTAGATAGTTTAAATTATTTCATGAATTTTGATTTGGGGGATTATCAGTTTTTATTTTTACTATAATATCTGACTATTTATGGAATTTGGAGATATTCTCATGACATTTAAAAAGACTTAGATTATACTGACAAGTGTTTATGGTGGTTTTTGGTTTGTTCATAGTTTATCTGCTTGTTTTTATTTTTTTTCTTCCCTCATTTCATTTATATACATGTTAGAATTCTCTAGAGATCCATGCACTGTGTCTTCTTTTTTTTATTTTTTTCTAAGAGTGATTTTTGCTATAGGGCGTGTGTGTTCACCAGAGAGACAGAAAATGAGAAATCACACCCCCGGGGGGATGGCCATGCCACAGTCCCTTCTCTTCCATTCTCATCTTGAGATTTTGGGCATGCATGCACATGTACCTGGTGTGACTTTTAAGCTTCTGGGTCTGCGATTCGACGGGGGTCAACTATGTAGGAGTCCAGTTACATAACCATTATGCCTATACTTGTCCCCCATGTATCTCTTTATCATATTTTTACCTTAGTGATCTCATGAAGTTTCATGACTTTGAATTTTATTTGCAGACTAATGACTCTCAAACTTATATTTCCATTTTGGACCTTTTAGCTCCATATGTATATATTTATTCAACTATGTATATGGCATAATCACATGGAGGTCTGCTAGGCATCTCACACTCAACATATTCAAAATTGAACACATTTTTCTTCCTGCAACCTGCTCTTCCCAAAGCTTCCTCCATCTAAACAAATGGCAATTTCATGCTTCCACTTGCTCAGGCTAATCATCCCTAACTTTTCATCTTTTTTCTCTACTCCATATATAACTTGTCAGGAAATCATATTGACTCTACTTTCAAAATATATCCAGAATTTTACAAATTATATGACCCTCATCATTACTATCTTGGCATCTGTTGCCTAAATTATTCTGATTTTCCTGTTTCTTTCCACTCCTCTCCCTTGCCTGAGTTTAGTCTCTGAACAACCAGAGTGATTTTAAAATTAAAATTATGTCACTGGTGCTCATAATCCTCAGTAGCATCTAATCTCAGTTAAAGTGAAGTTTACGATGACCCCTTTATTTTTTACCTCATCTCCTCTTAGTCTCTTTCTTACTCTGTTTTAGCTGCTGGCCTCCCTATTTTGTTTTTTATTTTTTTTTAAGAGGTTTTTGTCTTAGGGAGTGTGCTCTCACTTGAGAGAGAGAAAAACAAACACAGTGAGAGGGAATGTTAGAAATCACCACCCAGGGAGATGGCCATGCTTCAATCCCTGCTCCATTCTCCTCCCGGGATCTTGGGCATGCATGCACACATGCCCAGCAAGAGTTTTAAGCCACTGGGTCAGGTCGAGCTATAGTCAGCCATGTGGGAGTCCAGTGACATATCTGCTACTCCATCTGCTGATCCCTGATTTTTTTTTTTTTTTTTTAGAACACTCTAGGTACACTCTGGCCTTTGTTCTTCCTGTTTCCTCTTTGGAATCATCTTTCCTGGATATTTACATGGTTTCTTCTCTCACTTGATCTTTTTGTTTCTTTTTGTTTTTGTTTGGCCATAGGGCACAGTCTCCCCAGAGAGAGAGAAAGTGAGAAATCACCCCTGAGGGGGATAGCCATCCTGCAGTCCCTTCTCCTTTTTCCTCTCGGTATTTTGGGCACAGATGTTCAATGTGATTTTCAAATCACTAGATCCAGGGATCAAATTGCTGTTGGCCATGTTAGAGTCCATTGCCTTAACCAAATGCTTATCCCCTTTTCCTTCACTTTCTAAGTGCTGTGTACAAAAGTTACCTTTTTAGGGAGTCTTATCTCTGATCACCTTACCACTCTTTTTAAAGTTTTTAAGAGAGATATTTTGCTCTTAAAAAGGCACATACACTTGCCAGAGAGACAGACAGAGAGAAAGTAAGAAATCACCCCCCAGGGAGAATGGCCATGCTGCATTCCCTTCTCTTTGATTCTCCTCTCAGGATTTTGGGCACATATACACTCACACCCAGCGTGAATTTCAACCCGCTGGGTCTGGGACTCAAACTGCAGTTGACCATGTAGGCATTCAGCTCCTTAACCACTATGCCACCTTCTGGCACCATTTTTAAAGTTTTTAATATCCCCCTACCTCCTAGCAACTTTTCATCTTCCCCATTTTTTTTTTTACCTTTGTCCGAAGTAATGATCACCATTTAACATTTTATACACTTTCTGTATTACGTGAATTGACTGTCTCTATGTTGTATTATCTTTTATTTTAGTCTGCTTTTCTATTGCTAATAATTGACTACCACAGACTGGGTTACTTCTAAAGAGTAAAGGTTTATTCAGCTCAAAGTTCTAGATATCCAAGTTCATCTGGTAAGGATCTTCCTAGTGGTGGGGATTTCCTGCAGAGTCCTGAGGCAGCACAGAATATCAAATGGTAAGAAGACAAAAGTATGTGTGTCAGCTTGAGCCACAGTTAGCTATGTGGGAGTCCAGTGCCATAACCATTACACCACTTGCTGTCTCCTCTTGGTGATTTTTGAAGCAATTTAATGTAATGGGAATTAAAAAGATTTGTGTTTCTTTAAACTTAATAAAGTTATACTATTTTATATTTAATTGTATCATTCCTATAGACCATAGATCAGCGTATTTGCATGACAGATAGTAAGGTTTGCAGGTCATACAGTCCCAACTACTCAGTGCTGTTCTGCAGTGCAAAAATAGCCATAGACAATGTAAGGTGATTGTGTTCCAAAAAACTTTATTTACAGAAATGCAGTTGGCTGGATTTGCCACGTGGGCCATAATTTGTGGACTCCTATAGATTGTGGATTGAACATTTTAATGAAATTTCTCTATCTCATCAATGGAAACACAGGCATGCTACCTGAGTCTTGGTTTACTCTATATCAGTTATTGATGAATAATATTTATTGATAATTTTTGTTTGAAGTTAGCTCTGTGATCTTTAGAGGTTCTGTTCTTCTAAAAAATTAAATAACTTATAATATCTATAATGATAATTTTCTTTTAATTTGAGTTCACAATGTATTTCAATACCATGTAGCTTGATTTTTTTTTTGGTAATCCAAGAGAGTATGTTTGTATGAGACAGAGAGAGAGAGAGATACACCCAGCAGGGCCTAATCATGTCAGAATCCTTTTTTCCTCCATTTTTTCATACTGTCAGGTTTCTGGGTGGCATGTTCTATAAGGTACCAGGGTCAGAATTAGAACCATGTTCAGCCATGTGGAATCCAGTTTCCTCTACATAGCATTTAACTACTACACTACAGGTCAGTGTACATTTTGATGGTAATGATTATCACCTCAATGGAAAATTTTTCATTATCTCCCTTTGGGATTGTAAAAACTCATGGACATGCTAGAGACCATTGTCTCATTTTTTCTTGTTAATTTTTTTTTCTGTATCAAGAACATTGAGAGCCCAGTGGCACTTCTCTTCTCTGTGATTGTCTTCTGAGGATATATAAAATACTGAGTCAGAGCCTAAGAAGTTTGTGTGATATAGGCCAGTCTTCTGATGTAGTACTTGTTCTTTAAATTGGCAACTTAAGTCTATTTTTTTAATCCATTTGTTCCCACAATGATATAAACAAAAATTTGACCTGTTTTATATTTCCCTTGAAAACAAATGAGAGGTCAAAATTAATATCATGTTTTATTGAGGCTGGCAGGTGCCCTAGCGGTTAAGGTGTTAGACTCCCGCATGGCTTACCGCTGTTCAAGTCTCACACCCAGAGGCTTGAAAATCATGCCTGGCACATGGGTGTGCATGTCCAAAATCCCAAGAAGAGAATGGAGAAGGGTTTGTGGTGTGGCCATCCTCCCTGGGGGGTGGGTGATTTCTCACTTTTTCTCTCTTATTTCTCCAGGGAATGCACACACCCTATAGCAAAAATCTCTCTCAAAAAAAGTCATATCTTATTGAAATTGTACTTTTAAAGTAAAATACTAAAACCCAAGCACTTAGATAATAACTTCCTAAACATTGTGTTTAGATTTACTTCTGATATTTTATTCATATGAACTATATTTCCAGTTATTGCTATGTAATTATATATTTAGCACATTTATATAGCTTAAAAACAATAGTAATGTGCTTATGCGTTTATTTTCCATTAAAAGGACTAACAATATTGATCTTGATGTATAGTGTTAAACAATTTTAATACAAATCCTGGTGGGTTAGAGAAATGGAGGAAGAAAAATTGCAATGTGACAATCCCCCTTGGGGGCTGCTTTCTCTATCTGTTGCTTGCATATGCCCTCTAGCAATTCCAAAAAATAATTTAAATGATTTTAATATAATTGTTTTTTATACTAACATATTTTATCATAAATTTAATTACTATTTTTTACAGGTTTATGATTTATTAAAATTTTGCAAAGTATTCATTAACTTTGGAAATATAATACTTTGAAATTCTTCAGTGAATTTATTTAAATTATATTTATTAAAGTGATTACAGTTTTAATCACGTTGTGTTTGAAGTTAGTTTGAACATAAAAACTTTCTATTTGAATCAGATTTTTTTTTTTTTAAGTTTTGTCATCAACTAAAGGCACAACCAGATACCTCACTTCTACTGGTGCTGATGGAACAATCTGTTTCTGGCAATGGCATGTAAAAACAATGAAGTTTCGGTAAGTTTAGAAGTAGATTAGAAATTTTGTGGAAAATTGAGCATGTTCACTTTTATTTATGATCTTAATAATTAATAAATCTGTGTATTTGTTTGTATATGTACATATCCATACCTATTTCAATTGCTTGACAGAGATTTTGGAATAAGATTCTTATGAATCAATGTTGAAGAGACTTTAATTTTTATAGAAAATTTTGGTAAGGAGATTCATTTTTTACTTTGATAAGAAGACTTTGAACTTCTCATAATGGTAGTAGTAAATCACATGGTAATATGTTTGTAAAACTGTAGCGCTAATGATTATATCATAAAGCAGTACATTTTAAATTGAATGATGAGAATAGTACTTACTGACCTCTTCTCCTTTGTTTTTCCTATAATATGGATGCTAAATTGATTACTACCCAGCAATATGCTAAGATTGATTTGTCCCCATGAGATGGACATGATGAAAACCAAAAACATCTTGCTTTTCTCTTTAGAGATCGCCCAGTGAAATTTACTGAGAGATCCAGACCTGGAGTTCAGATATCTTGTTCATCTTTCAGTTCTGGTATGTGTAAAAATGGAATGTTTTGAGTATTCAAAATATTAAATGATCTAGTTGTAAAAGACAACTTTTTAATTTTATGAAGAAAAAAATACTTGTTTGAACGTTAATGGATGAATACCAAAAATTTGAACTATATGTTATGATAGATGAACATTTCTAGATTCTTAATTAACATGTAATTGTGGTTGAGGCTTTTTTATAACTAAGTTTAATATATTTTTATATAGTGTAGATTTTACTTGGTAAAAAACAAAAAGACTCTCTGCCTCAAATACCCAGTAACCAAAAAGAAAATAACATTTTGACCCCTTAAATTCAGTGCAGAAAACCTGTCCTAACCTTACAGAAAACAGGTACCATGGCTTCATGTACAGGGATACCTCAGAAGTATTGTGGGTTTGGTTCCAGACCACTACAATAAAGTGAGCATTACAGTAAAGCAAGTCAAACAAAATTTTTGTTTCCTAATGCATATAAACATTATATTTGTACTATACTATAGTTTATTAAGTATGTAATAGCATTATGTTTAAAGAGAAAATATACATAACTTAAAAATATTGTTAAAAAATGATAATGATCATCTGAACCTTCAGCAAGTCATAATTTGTTTTGCTGGTGGAGGATTTTGCCTTTGTGTTGCTGGCTGCTGACTGATAAGATTGCTGTGGCAATTTCTTCAAATAAGACAGCGATAAAGTTTGTCATATTAATTGACTTCTCCTTTTACAAAATATTTCGCTACACTGCAGTATATATAATGTTTGATAGCATTTTACCCATAGTAGAACTGCTTTCAGAATTAGAGTCAGTCCTCTCAAACCCTGTTGGCTGCTCTGTTGACTAAGTTTTTTGTTCTAAATCCTTTGTGGTCATTTCAACAATGTTCATGGCATCTGCACCAGGAGTAGATTCCATCTTGAGAAACCATTTTCTTTGGTCACCATAAGAAGCAAATCCTCATCCATTAAAGTTTTTCTTTCGAAGAGGTTTTTGCTAGTGGGCACGTGTGCTCACCAGAAAGACAGAGAGAGACAGAGAGACAGAAAGCAAGAAATCACTCCCCAGGGGGATTGGCCATATCACAATTCCTTCTCCTCCATTCTCCTTTCGGGATCTTGGGTATGCACACACACGCACACACACCTGGCGTGAATTTAAGTCACCGAGTCCAGAACTCGAACTACGGTCGACTGCATGGGAGTCCGGCAACATAGTCATTATGCCAACTGCTAGTCCCATCCATTAAAGTTTTATCATGAGATTATAGCAATTTTTTTTCCCGTCTTCAGAATGTACTTTTTTTTTTGAGAGAGAGATTTTTTGCTATAGGGCACGTGTACTCATTGTAGAGACAGAGACAGAAAGTGAGAAATCACCCCCCAGGAAGGATGGCCATTCTACAATCCCTTCTTCATTCTCCTCTTGGGATTTTGGGCATGCACGCATAAGCAAGTGGTGTGAGTTTTAAGTCACTGGGTTTGGTACTCAAACCATGGTCGACTATGCGGGAGTCCAGTGACGTAACCATTATGCCATTGTCTGATCCCCAGGATGTACTTCTAATTCTAGTTCTCTTGCTATTTCCACCTCATATGTAGTTATTTCCTTCTCTGAAGTCTTGATCTCCTCAAAGTCATTTATGAGGTTTTGAATAAATTCCTTCCATGCTCTTAATGTTGATGTTTTGACCTCCTCCTATAAATTATGTACATTCTTAATAACCTCTAAAATGATGAATCTGTTCTTAAAGGTTTTCCATCACAGGAATCACTTTCTATGGTAGCTATCATTTTACGAAATGTATTTTTCATACGTAAGTCTTGAACGTTGACTCCTTGACCCATGGAGTGCAAAATAGATGTTGTGTTAATAGGCAAGAAAATAACATGCATCATTTTGTATACCTGTCAGAGCTCTTGGGTGACCAAGTGTATTGTCAATGAGCAGTAATATTTTTTCCCAAGAATTATTTATTTAATTTTATTATTTTTAAAATGTGATACAGAGTACATTTTCTCACTAGAGAGAGACAGAGAGAGAAGGAAGATGAGAAAACCAACTGCCAAGTCTAGGAGTTGAACCATAGTAAGCTATTTGGTAGTCCAGCACCTTAACCACTATGCCACCTGCTGGCCCTGATCAATAATATTTTGAAAAGAAAAGAAAAAAAAAAAACCTTTTTTTGAGCAGTAGGTCTTAACAGTGAGATTAAGTGTTCAGTATCATAAATTCTATTTATAGGTCACAGGCAAAATATATTTAGTAATTCTTAAGGACTCTAGGATTTGGGGAATGATAAATGAACATTGGCTTCAACCTATCATCCCTAACTGCATTATCCCCTAACAAGAGAGTTATAGTTAGCTTGTCCTTCAAAGCTTTGAAGATAAGCATTGAGTTTCCTCTGGCTATGAAAGTCTTAGATGGTATCTTCTTCCAGTGGGTGACTATTTCATCTTTACTAAAAATATCTTTTTTTAGAGTAGCCATTTTCACCAATTACCATAGCTAGATCTTCTCCATAGCTTGCTTTAGCAGCACTTGTTGCTTCACTTTACACTTTTATGTTATGGAGACAGCTTCTTTCCTTATCTCTTGAACCCACCTCTACTAGCTTTAAACTTTTCTCCTGCAACTTCCTTGTCTCTCTCAGTCTTCCTAGAATTAGAGATTTAGGACCTTCGTCTGGATTAGGCTTTGGCTTAAAAGAATGTTGTATCTTCTTCGAATCTTCTGACCAGACTCCTAAAACTTTCTCTATATCAGTAATAAGGCTACTTGCTTTTTTATCATTTGTGTGTTCATTGGATAACACATTTGATTTTCTTCATTCATAAGTTGGTCAATAAACAAGAGTCATACCATACCATTCAACCTGTTTGGGCTTTTGACATGCCTTTTTCACTAAGCCTAATTATTTCTAATTTCTTATTTAAATTGAGAGATTATGTGACTCTTCCTTTCACTTGAACACTTAGGGGTCACTGTAGGATTTTCAAAATTTTTTTTTGCCAGAGGGTGGGTGTGCTCACCAGAGAAAGATAGAAACCTAGGGAGAAGCAGAAAGCACTCCCTGATGGGGTGTGGTTACGTCACAGTTCTTCTCCATTTTTTCCACCCTATCAGGATTGGGGGTATGTACACACATGCTTTTCAAGCTGTAGGGACCAAGCTGGGTGGTCTTTCATGTGAGGTTTGGCTCCCTTAATCAGTAGGCCATGGGGCCGACCTACAGGGTTATTAATTGGCCCAATTTTAATGTTGTGTCGCAGGGAATAGGGAGGCCTGAGGGGAGAAGGAAGAGATGGGGGACTGCAGGTCAATGTAGCAGTCAGAAAACATATAGCACATTGATTAAGTTTGTTGTCTTGTGTCCCTAAAGAACTACAGTAGTAACATTGAGGATTACTAATCACAGATCACTGTAACAGATATAATATTATGAAAAGGTTTGAAATACTATGATAATCTCTAAAATGTGCCACAGAGACACAAAATGAGTAATTTCTGCTGGAAAGATGGCACTGATAGACTTACTTGCTCAATGCAAGATTGCCACAAACCTTCAATATGTGAAAAATACAGTATCTGCAAAACATAATAAAGTAAAGCACAACAAAACAAGGTATGCTTGTATAAGAAACTTATAGAAGGTAAACAGTGCTTTTTATAGTGTTAAGAATTTTTACTAATTTGGGCCAGCAGGTGGCATAGTGGTTAAAGGCACTGAACTCCTACATGACTGACTGTGGTCTGAGTCCTGAACCTGGTGGCTTGCTTTTTCACTTTCACTCTCTCTCTGGTCAGATTAAAAATAATAAATAAAATTAAATGAAATAATTCTTTTAAAAAGAAGAATTGTACACTAATTTATCTTTTTTAGCCTTTCTTATTGTCATAAAATATACATTGCAAAATTTGCTATTCCAGCAGTTTTTTAGTGTACAGTTCTTTGGCGGCATTAAGTACATGGACATTGTTCTGCATCTATCACCACCATGCATTTCTAAAACTTTTTCATCATCCCTAAAGTGGTTGAGTTTTTACAATCAACCACTATAACTAGTTTAAAGAGAATTGTGGATATAAGTTGTTTTATAAATAATTTTGGAACATTGCATTTTCATGTAAAATACAGAAAAATGAATTCTTCATGGTTCTGGGCTAATATGTATTATGCATAGACCTTTATTTCATATGTTAGTTGGTGTATTCTGTTTAATGAATGATATATTCATAAACATGTTTCTTGTTTAGAATTTTACTTTCTTTTCTCTGAAATGTATGTCTTTAATAGTTTGAAGACAACCTTGTATTTCTTGAAGCCTTCTTACTAATTTAAGATAGCATACAGCTAAGGAAGCACTTAGAGTGTTTTTAATGTTCCTTGGTACTATGTGTATTTGTTTCTTTCTTTTTTTTTTTTTTTTTTTTTTTTCTTTTCCCAGTCAGTCCTCTCAAACCCTGTTGGCTGCTCTGTTGACTAAGTTTTTTGTTCTAAATCCTTTGTGGTCATTTCAACAATGTTCATGGCATCTGCACCAGGAGTAGATTCCATCTTGAGAAACCATTTTCTTTGGTCACCATAAGAAGCAAATCCTCATCCATTAAAGTTTTTCTTTCGAAGAGGTTTTTGCTAGTGGGCACGTGTGCTCACCAGAAAGACAGAGAGAGACAGAGAGACAGAAAGCAAGAAATCACTCCCCAGGGGGATTGGCCATATCACAATTCCTTCTCCTCCATTCTCCTTTCGGGATCTTGGGTATGCACACACACGCACACACACCTGGCGTGAATTTAAGTCACCGAGTCCAGAACTCGAACTACGGTCGACTGCATGGGAGTCCGGCAACATAGTCATTATGCCAACTGCTAGTCCCATCCATTAAAGTTTTATCATGAGATTATAGCAATTTTTTTTCCCGTCTTCAGAATGTACTTTTTTTTTTGAGAGAGAGATTTTTTGCTATAGGGCACGTGTACTCATTGTAGAGACAGAGACAGAAAGTGAGAAATCACCCCCCAGGAAGGATGGCCATTCTACAATCCCTTCTTCATTCTCCTCTTGGGATTTTGGGCATGCACGCATAAGCAAGTGGTGTGAGTTTTAAGTCACTGGGTTTGGTACTCAAACCATGGTCGACTATGCGGGAGTCCAGTGACGTAACCATTATGCCATTGTCTGATCCCCAGGATGTACTTCTAATTCTAGTTCTCTTGCTATTTCCACCTCATATGTAGTTATTTCCTTCTCTGAAGTCTTGATCTCCTCAAAGTCATTTATGAGGTTTTGAATAAATTCCTTCCATGCTCTTAATGTTGATGTTTTGACCTCCTCCTATAAATTATGTACATTCTTAATAACCTCTAAAATGATGAATCTGTTCTTAAAGGTTTTCCATCACAGGAATCACTTTCTATGGTAGCTATCATTTTACGAAATGTATTTTTCATACGTAAGTCTTGAACGTTGACTCCTTGACCCATGGAGTGCAAAATAGATGTTGTGTTAATAGGCAAGAAAATAACATGCATCATTTTGTATACCTGTCAGAGCTCTTGGGTGACCAAGTGTATTGTCAATGAGCAGTAATATTTTTTCCCAAGAATTATTTATTTAATTTTATTATTTTTAAAATGTGATACAGAGTACATTTTCTCACTAGAGAGAGACAGAGAGAGAAGGAAGATGAGAAAGACAACTGCCAAGTCTAGGAGTTGAACCATAGTAAGCTATTTGGTAGTCCAGCACCTTAACCACTATGCCACCTGCTGGCCCTGATCAATAATATTTTGAAAAGAAAAGAAAAAAAAAAAACCTTTTTTTGAGCAGTAGGTCTTAACAGTGAGATTAAGTGTTCAGTATCATAAATTCTATTTATAGGTCACAGGCAAAATATATTTAGTAATTCTTAAGGACTCTAGGATTTGGGGAATGATAAATGAACATTGGCTTCAACCTATCATCCCTAACTGCATTATCCCCTAACAAGAGAGTTATAGTTAGCTTGTCCTTCAAAGCTTTGAAGATAAGCATTGAGTTTCCTCTGGCTATGAAAGTCTTAGATGGTATCTTCTTCCAGTGGGTGACTATTTCATCTTTACTAAAAATATCTTTTTTTAGAGTAGCCATTTTCACCAATTACCATAGCTAGATCTTCTCCATAGCTTGCTTTAGCAGCACTTGTTGCTTCACTTTACACTTTTATGTTATGGAGACAGCTTCTTTCCTTATCTCTTGAACCCACCTCTACTAGCTTTAAACTTTTCTCCTGCAACTTCCTTGTCTCTCTCAGTCTTCCTAGAATTAGAGATTTAGGACCTTCGTCTGGATTAGGCTTTGGCTTAAAAGAATGTTGTATCTTCTTCGAATCTTCTGACCAGACTCCTAAAACTTTCTCTATATCAGTAATAAGGCTACTTGCTTTTTTATCATTTGTGTGTTCATTGGATAACACATTTGATTTTCTTCATTCATAAGTTGGTCAATATGCAAGAGTCATACCATACCATTCAACCTGTTTGGGCTTTTGACATGCCTTTTTCACTAAGCCTAATTATTTCTAATTTCTTATTTAAATTGAGAGATTATGTGACTCTTCCTTTCACTTGAACACTTAGGGGTCACTGTAGGATTTTCAAAATTTTTTTTTGCCAGAGGGTGGGTGTGCTCACCAGAGAAAGATAGAAACCTAGGGAGAAGCAGAAAGCACTCCCTGATGGGGTGTGGTTACGTCACAGTTCTTCTCCATTTTTTCCACCCTATCAGGATTGGGGGTATGTACACACATGCTTTTCAAGCTGTAGGGACCAAGCTGGGTGGTCTTTCATGTGAGGTTTGGCTCCCTTAATCAGTAGGCCATGGGGCCGACCTACAGGGTTATTAATTGGCCCAATTTTAATGTTGTGTCGCAGGGAATAGGGAGGCCTGAGGGGAGAAGGAAGAGATGGGGGACTGCAGGTCAATGTAGCAGTCAGAAAACATATAGCACATTGATTAAGTTTGTTGTCTTGTGTCCCTAAAGAACTACAGTAGTAACATTGAGGATTACTAATCACAGATCACTGTAACAGATATAATATTATGAAAAGGTTTGAAATACTATGATAATCTCTAAAATGTGCCACAGAGACACAAAATGAGTAATTTCTGCTGGAAAGATGGCACTGATAGACTTACTTGCTCAATGCAAGATTGCCACAAACCTTCAATATGTGAAAAATACAGTATCTGCAAAACATAATAAAGTAAAGCACAACAAAACAAGGTATGCTTGTATAAGAAACTTATAGAAGGTAAACAGTGCTTTTTATAGTGTTAAGAATTTTTACTAATTTGGGCCAGCAGGTGGCATAGTGGTTAAAGGCACTGAACTCCTACATGACTGACTGTGGTCTGAGTCCTGAACCTGGTGGCTTGCTTTTTCACTTTCACTCTCTCTCTGGTCAGATTAAAAATAATAAATAAAATTAAATGAAATAATTCTTTTAAAAAGAAGAATTGTACACTAATTTATCTTTTTTAGCCTTTCTTATTGTCATAAAATATACATTGCAAAATTTGCTATTCAAGAAGTGTACACTAATTTATCTTTTTTAGCCTTTCTTATTGTCATAAAATATACATTGCAAAATTTGCTATTCCAGCAGTTTTTTAGTGTACAGTTCTTTGGCGGCATTAAGTACATGGACATTGTTCTGCATCTATCACCACCATGCATTTCTAAAACTTTTTCATCATCCCTAAAGTGGTTGAGTTTTTACAATCAACCACTATAACTAGTTTAAAGAGAATTGTGGATATAAGTTGTTTTATAAATAATTTTGGAACATTGCATTTTCATGTAAAATACAGAAAAATGAATTCTTCATGATCCTGGGCTAATATGTATTATGCATAGACCTTTATTTCATATGTTAGTTGGTGTATTCTGTTTAATGAATGATATATTCATAAACATGTTTCTTGTTTAGAATTTTACTTTCTTTTCTCTGAAATGTATGTCTTTAATAGTTTGAAGACAACCTTGTATTTCTTGAAGCCTTCTTACTAATTTAAGATAGCATACAGCTAAGGAAGCACTTAGAGTGTTTTTAATGTTCCTTGGTACTATGTGTATTTTTTTCTTTCTTTTTTTTTTTTTTTTTTTTTTTTTTTAGCTTTTAGTATCTACCCACTATTTGAACAGAATCCTAATTTTTTTTTCTGGCATTAAGTCTTAAGCGAATTTTTCTTTCTTTTTTTTTATTTATAGAGTCACATACGGTAAGAGCAAAATGAGAAGTGTAAATATGTTACTTTATTTTTATAACTCTCCTGGAAAATTTGTTTCATTTCTTCTTTCCTCATCTGTACTCTAATATAGATTGAAAGTAAATCCTTTGTGGTAAAATGTCTCTTTAATAATAAAGATAAATGTAAAATTCTGGATTTACTATGGTCATAGTATTTCAGATGAGTTCTGTTGAATATATGGAAAAATTATGTATAAAAATGTATAAATATACATATATATATACACACACACACACACACACACACACACACACACACACACACACACACGTATATTGGGTTTCCAGGAAAGTCATAACACGTTTTTGCATAGAAAAACAGAAAAATACATCATAACTTTCCCAGCAACCTAATATATACACATACACTATAGTAATAGTTTGAAAATCTTCTTTTTAGCCTGCTGTATTTTATTAGTTACATGAGCTGCCTATTACTTAAAATTCACACTTAATAAAATATTTATTAAGTAAGTCTCAGGGAAAAAATGCTTTATTGAATTTAGTTTGTTGTTCTTAGTATGATTTTTAGAATACCACTAAAGACTGATAGATTCTAATTCCACTTAGTTATCTGCATTCATTCATTCATTCATTCATTCATTTATTTAGGAGAGGTTTTTGCTGTAGGGTGTGTGCGCTCACCAGAAAGACAGAGAAAGTCAGAGAGACAGAAAGTGAGAAATCACCCCCCAGGGGGGATGGCCACGCCACCATCCCTTCTCCTCCATGCTCCTCTCGGGATCTTGGGCACGCATGCACACATGCCCAGCGTGAGTTTAAGCCACTGGGTCCAGGACTCAAACCGTGGTCGGCTACGTGGGAGTCCAGTGACATAGCCATTATGCTAAGTGCTGGTCCCTATAAGCATTTGCTTTTTAAGAGAGATTTTTGTATAGTACATGTGTGCTCACTGGAGAGAGAGAAAATGAGCAATCACCCCCTCCAGGGCGGTCGGCTATGCTATAATCCTTTCTTCTCTATTCTCCTTTTGGAATCTTGGACATGCATGTGTCCAGTGTGAGTTTGAAGCTGCCGGATCAAGGACTTGAACCACAGTTGGCCATGTAGGAGTCCAGCGATGTAACCATTATGCCATCTGCTGGTCCCAGTTATCAGTATTGCATACAGGGAATGAATATATACCTTGGGTGAAAGCAATTTGTGACTGGCACATGTATGTGCTCTTTGTCTATTCCCATCCTCTGTGGCAGGGGGTTTGAGCCACTGCTGTTTAGTTATATCCCTGTGCACTTTTCAAGCATTTATTCTTTTTCTTTCCATACTTTCTTCTTCAAATAATTCCTGTGACGTATGGGAGTATTTCTGTTTCAGCTCATTGTACATCTCACATGCCTCACTGTCAAAGCTGTATAGTCAGCAATTGAAAGCATTTATCTTTGGAAGTTTAATGTTACTGTTTTTGTTATTATTGAAACCTCATTTGGAATATTACTAGTGTACATCAGTAAAACACAACTGTTTTTCCTGAAAGATGCCTTTGTGCATTACAGAATCAATTTTGTTTTCTTAAATATGTAGTAGAATGGAACTGTGTTAGGAACCTTCTCCTGAAGCTTTTACAAACAACTTGTCTTCTGCTTTTTGTCCTTATTATGCAAACATAACTGGACATTTTCCTTATGAAGATTTACTGAATTCTACTGAGTACTCACCTTACTGTTACTTATTCCTAGATACTAAAATCCTGGAGTACTATTTAAATTGTGAAAGAAAAATACTTAAATATTAAAGCTCTAAGCATAAAACCATTAACTGAGAAATCCACTTTTTTATCAAAAGTTAAGCTCAAATACTGTTCACTAACAGAGTGGTTTGTGAAAATATGTATAATATGTATAATATGCTAGAACATGACAAGGAGGGATCTTTGCAGTTATCACCCAAGTTGGGCTGTATGTACAAATACAGTCAAGTTTATTTTATTGAGAGCTGAGAGAGAAGGAGGTAATAAATGAGTGGGAAAGGATTGAAGGGGGAAAAGATGAAGAAAAATTGATTTAGTACGGTTTTATTTGCAGTAGCCCAACTAAGAAGACAAGTCAAAAAAAGTGAACATTACCTATTAGAATCACTGGTGGCTGTTAGTCTCTAAAATTAAGTTGTTTTGAAAATAAGTTGTTCCTTCAGAACATCTGGAACCAATAATTGTATCTGGCAGTGAGAATCCATAATCTATCACATAAATAATATAGTGAAATCATGAAACATTTTGAATCAGTTATAAATCTGAATATATGAAGAGTTTATTAATTTTCAATGATATCAATAATTATAGAGATTTAATATCAGCTTTTTATCAAAAGTTAAGCTCAAATACTGTTCAATAACAGAGTGGTTTGGGAAAATATATATAACACTTGATGGTATATTTTAATTTTATTATCAAGAAAGAAAAGTGGGGACCAGCAGTTAGCATAATGACTATGTCACTGGACTCCCATGTAGTCGACCGCAGTTCACGTCCCGGACCTGGTGGTTTAAAACTCACGCTGGGCATGTGTGCATGCGTACCCAAGATCCTGAAAGGAGAATGGAGGGGAAGGGATTGTGGCATGGCCATTACCCCTGGGGGGTAATTTCTCGCTTTCTGTCTCTCTGTCTCTGTCTGTCAGGCGAGTGCACGCGCCCTATAGCAAAAACCTCTTAAAAAAAAAAAAGAAAGAAAAGTGAAGGAAATTGCAAAATTTGTCTTGTACATCAATCTTGTCATCACTATTATGTATACTGTCTTTTTTAAAGAATGGGTTAATTATTCAAAAGGAAAATTCAAATAGCATCTCAACTATATTACCTACAGGTTATAAGTTCAAAGGTTCCATTATAAAATAATTCTTGTGGAAAATGGGAATTAATTGTTTTGTTTTCTGAAATAAGAGAAAATTAGTGGGAAATGTAATTTAACTACTATTAAGTAAGTAATTTTAAGGTGATTTCATAAATCAATATGCTGTCTGAATTACATGGGACATAGTAAGCTAATACCTATTCAAAACTGTCTGAAATATGGTTTAGAAGCAGATTTGCTTTTGTCTGGTTTGTTTTAAATTATTGCCAGTAAGTATTGCTCCTTTAGTTAATGCATAGTTTCAGGCTGTATTTTTTTTTTTCTTTTTGAGAGGTTTTTGCTATAGGGGACGTGCACTCGCCAGAAAGACATAGAGATGCAGACAGAAAGCAAGAAATCACCCTCTAGAGGGGATGGCCGCGCCACAATCCCTTCTCCTCCATTCTTCTCTCAGGATCTTGGGCACACATACACATGCACCTGGCCTGAATTTAAGCCACCAGGTCCAGAACTCAAACTGCTGTTGACTACATGGGAGTCCAGTGATTTAGCCCATTACGCCATCTGCTGGTCCCACCAGGCTGTATTATATTTTAAATTCTATTTATGTATGTATGTATTTATTTATTTAATTAATTTATTTATTTTAGATTTTTGCTACAGGGCATATGCACTTGCCAGAGAGAAGGAAAATGAAAAGTCACTCCCAGTAGAGGGGTAGGGAGATTGGCCATGTTGCCATCTCTTCTTTCAGGATTTTGGGCACGCATGCACATGGGACCAGTGTGTTTTTCAAGCAGCCTAGTTCAAGACTTGAATTGTGGGGTCAGCTGTGTGGGATCCAGCTTCATAACCACCATGTCACCTGCTGGCCCTTTATTTTTTTTTTAAGAAAATGACATTAAACAAATTCATCCCATGATACTTTTACATGTGAATTTGATGGAAAGAGCACTTGGTTTGTTTTACAGATAAGGTCATTTTAACCAAGAATCTGTTGTTTTATGTCTTAGGACAAAGTTGTTGCTGTTCAGTTCTGTAACAATGGAGACAGGTAATTATGTAGTACATATTAGTGTAAACAAATCTTTGAGATATTTTATTACTATTCCCTCAAAGAAGCATCTGTTTTTGTTGTAGATGTTATTTCTGTTTGTTCACTGAAGTTCACAGCCCTTGTCTGTCTTGGACATCCTTTTCTATCCCTTCCAAATTCTCATCCAAGTAATAACCATAGTGTATCAGTTCTTTTTTGAGTGCTTTCTTTTTTGTTTATTTTGCTCTTTCTATTTCTGTTACCACCCACCTTGGTCATGGATTCCCTTATTTGACACTTTTATTGCTGCCAGATTAACATTGTTTTGTTCATAACACTAGTATTTCTTCCTCCTTAGTGGAATAGAAGTCAGATGTCTTAGACTGGCATTCAGAGAGACCTGTATGCGTTTCTCATCTACTATTCTCCATATTCTCCTTAGATCTAGCCTAATTGACTTACTCATTGGTCTTGTCATATCCCATGTACATTATCTCATTTATTCCTTTGCTTATACTTTTTTTCCATATCATTCCTACCCAGAAATACCATTCCCTACCTTCCTCTAACCTCTTTCTCTTTCACTCTTATGTTCTCTGTTCTCTCTCTCTCTTTCTTCTATTCTCCCTTTCCCACTCTTCTCTTTCTCTTCTTATCCTAGTCTTACCTTCCCTTTAAAATTGATGTTCTACCTGAAACCTTTCCTGACTGCTCCAATTTTAGCTATTTTGACTTCCTTTAAATATCTGTATTGCTGATTATCTCTACTACAGTAGTCTCCCCATATTCTGTGGGCAATACATTCCAAGACCCTCAGAGATGCCTGAAATCATGGATAGTATCAAACTCTATGTATACTATGTTATTTTTTGATCTGATAACTGATGGCTACTATGTGACTAACGACCAGCTTTGTAGCATGTCATGTGGATACTCTGGACAAAGGGTGATTCACATCCCAGGTGGGGTATGTCCCAGATGGAATGGGGTGGGATGGTACAAGATTTCATCATGCTATTTAGATCATTGTGTAATTTAAAAGTGGCAAATTTCATTTTTCTGGAAATTTCCATTAAATATTTTACATTGTGGTTGACTGTGGGTAACTGAAACTGTGTAAATTGGAACCATGGATGAAGAGACTACTGTACTCGTATGTTACATATTCCTTTTTTCTGTATTTTGTAAACTCAGAAATTATATAGAGTTATTTGTGCACCTTCTGAAATGTTTAATTATCCAAAAGACGATAATCTGCCCTGGCCTAAAAGTTGACCTAGATTTAATGTTTTAATTTAGCATGAATTTATATTCACATATGTCTATGAGGCCTTTGTGGATGACTGTTTTATTTTAAAATATTATTTGGACAATGAGTGATTGCAATGATAAATTTTATCATCCTTGTTAAATGTGAAGTAAATAATGTAGTCCATAGAGAGTGATTCTGTATTGAGAATGACAAAAACCTCAAATAAATTTTAATGTTAACTTACTATAATTTACTGAATTATATACTTGAAAGTTTGTACAGTTACTATTCTTTTATGCTAGAATAATCTGAATTTTTCATTCTCTGCCTTTCTTCTTTAAGGAAAAACACCTTGTTTTATCTATGTGGCCAATAAAGATATCAAAAGATACCTAAACTAAAGATTTTTGGGAAATGGATACTCTCCTACAATTTTTTTAAGAACTATTTATTTCATTTTATTTGTCATCATTATTATTTTTTTAATTTGATACAAGGCATGCATGCTCACCAGAGAGAGAGAGAGAGAGAAGGAAAGTGAGAAAGCAAGCCGCCAGGTCCAGGATTTGACCCACAATCAGCCATGTGGGAGTCCATGCCTTAACCACCATGCCACCTGCTGTTCCTCTCTCTACAATTTTTGAAAAGATTATAAATTGTTAAAAAAAGTTTCAGGGCAACAATTTGACAGTATTTATTAAAAACTCAAAAGAATATGCCTACTCTTTTACTAAGCAAAGACATGTATAGGGTTGTGCAAGAAGTATACAGAGATGTTTGTTTCTAATGATGAAGACAGACAACAGTGTAAATATTGATCACATAGGGATTGATTAAATAAATTTTGATGTATCTATATGGGTGAACACACATTAAATGCAATGGTAATTTTATACTTGTAAACATAGAAGTAGACCTATAAAATACAGTTAAGTTAAGGAAAAATATAATATTTAGTATTTAGTGCAATTCTCTTTGTTTATTATGTTGCCAGAAGATGCATGAGCTCACCCATGAGAAAGAGGGAGAGAACCTCCATTGGAATGTGGTCACACTGTGATTTTTTTTTTTCTCTTCCTCTTTCCCGTAAGGATTGTGGGCATTTATGTACATGTGCCCAGTGTGTTTTTCAAGCTGCCGGGGCCAGAACCATAGTCAGCTGTATGGGGTCTGGCTCCCTTAACTGCTGAGCTGTGGGGACATCTCAGCAATTCTGTTTCTTGTAGGGGAAAATATGAGTGTATATGTATGTATTTAATAAACTCTGAAAGAATAGAAAGTAAGCAGTAATAACTATGAGTGAATGTGTGTATTATTATTAACATCTTTGTTGAGATGTAATTTACAAAACATAAAATTTAGTGGTTTTTAGTATATTAATAGGATTGTGCAAATACCATCACAGTCAATTTTATAATATTTTTATCACCCCATAGAGAAAGCCTATATTCTTTAGCTGTCAGCCAGTCCTCCTATCAGTTCATTCCCAGCTCTAATTGTTAATCTGCTTTTTGTCTTTATAGGTTCATGTTGCAGCATGTATCATTATTTTTTCCTTTTTTTTACTGAATAGTATTACATACATCATGTGGATTTGCCACAATTTATACATTTATCCATTATTGATGGACATTGGAGCTTATAAGTAGTGCTACTTTGAATTTTTATATACATTTTAGTATAGACTTACATTTTCATTTATCTTGAACATACACCTGGGAGTAGAATTACTGGGTCATATGATAACTGTATTTTAGTATTTTGATGAATTGCCAACTGTTTTCTAAAGTGTCTGTACCATTTAAAATTCACTCCAGGAATGCATGAGGGTGAATGTTTTACTTTTATAATCAGAAGAAAAGTGATTTCCATTTTGGAGAAAAGTAACAAAAGGCTATTTTATATCTTTCTTACCAGTTTAAGATTTGTTAGTGGAAGTAGAGATGGAACAGCAAGAATTTGGCAATATCAACAACAAGAATGGAAGAGTATAGTGCTAGATATGGCTACTAAAGTGACTGGGTAAGAATGGATGTTAAATATTTCAGTGATTCTCATATGGTGTGCTGTCTTTTACATTGAATTATATTTGATAAAAACATAAAATATACTTTTTACATTAGTAAACATTTTGAAATTAATTAGTAGATGGGAAATGTGCAGCTGTATCATTTTTTAAGCAAATCGCCTATTGTTGCTTTTATAGACTAGATAATAGGCACGTTGCTAACTCATATGAATCTGATCTGTTATGACTCAAAAATCCCTTTGCTCTTCTTTACTAGAATCATTCACTGCTTTAGTTTTCTGTAGGTCTTTTAAAAAATATCTATCTGTACTACAGAGGGTCTTCAAAAGATAATGAAAAATGTGTATTATAAAAAAACTGCATGGATTTAAAAATTTTTTTGCACCAAAACAAACTCATACTTTAATTCCATTTTCCCACAAACTTTTTTTTTAAATTGAATTTGCTATAGAGTACATGCACTCACTAGAGGCAAAGGGAGAGAGGAGTAAGAAATTACCCCACACAGGGAATGGCCATACAGAAACCCCTTCTCTATTCTTCTCTCAGGATATTTAGTATGGATGCACATGTGCCTGGAATGTTTTTCAAGCCACCAGGTCCAGGACTCAAACCACGCAGCTGACCATGTGAGATTGAGCTTCCTTAACTGCCACACTACCTGCTGGTTCCCCTGTAAACTTTTTGCAGTCCTCTTGTACTTCCTATTTTGAGGGTTGTCCCTATGAAATCCCATTATATGTTTAACTTTTTCTCTAATTTACTGAGGATGACTTTATATATACACACATATATGTATATATATGTATATATATAGAGAGAGAGAGAGAAAGAGATTTTTGCTATAGGGCGCTCACTGGAGAGACAAAGAGAGACAGAAAACAAAAAATCATCCTCTAGGGGGGATGGCCACACTGCAGGTTCTTCTCCATTCTCCTCTCTTGATTTTGGGTACACACGCATATACACCCAGAGAGAGTTTCAAGCTACTAGGTCTGGGACTCGAATCGTGGTCAACTACATGGGAATCTAGAGATGTAACCATTATGCCACATGCTGGTACACCCATGAGCTTTTTTGCAATCTCCCTGTTCTTTCTGTTTTAAGGGTTGTCCCTATTAAATGTCATCCTGTGTTTAACCTTTTATTTACTGAGGATGACTTTATATTATTTCATATAGCATTCCCACTCAGTGTTATATGTTTATTTACCATTCTCTTTCATCATCTTCGTTGTTGCTGGAAAGATATATAATTACCTCTTTGGGACGCTAGGTTTTTTAGGATCTAGAAATTAATTATCTTTCCATTAATAAAAATATAGGTTTGGCTTTGTAGTCATAGCTAACTATTGATGACATAACATTTAATTTAATCAAAAGTTACTGCCCCAGCCGTGGTGACAGAGTGCTGCTATGTGAGGCTAGGGACGTGTGGATGTCCCACATTTGGTTCCCAGACCTAAACCTAAACAGACCAGGTACAATGGTGCATGTGTAGTCCAAGTGGTGCATACCTGTAATCCTAGCTAAACTAGGAGGCTGTGCAGGAGGACTGTAATATAAGACCCTGTAGAAAATAGCTATCTTTTTTCTTCTCTCCTTTCAGCCCCTACCATCTCTCATTAAAAAGGTATTTACTGAGTTTCAGACTGCTTTTTAACAAGACCTAATAATTTTTTTACAAAATAGTATTTGTGGCATTGAAGTGGACATTTTGAGATTTTCTGTTAGCCAACATAAACTTGTACTTAATTTTTAAGTTACTTTTATATTTATTTCTAGCTTCATTTTTATTGTTGTTTTCAACAAAGTATTTAAAAATTTTTTTGGGGGGGATTTTTCTTTTCTTCCTGAATTAAGTCTATAGGAATTACCCTACTCAGGTACATTTATTTTTTTCTTTCATGTGTACCTAATAGTATAGTTTGGAATTTTATCATCTAAATAGTTTTATTCTCCTGGAGAAATTTTGTCATAATTTGTTCTTTTATTTACTCTTCTGTTCAAAAAATTGACAAGGTTTGCCTACTGTAAATTGTTTCATTTAGGAATAATTTGCCATCTGGAGAAGACAAGATCACTAAACTTAAAGTGACTATGGTGGCCTGGGATCGCTATGACACCACAGTTATTACTGCAGTGAACAATTTTCTTTTGAAAGTATGGAATTCTATCACAGGACAACTTCTTCATACTTTATCTGTAAGTATTTTATTTCCAGAATAATGAAACATGTAAAAAAGTATATTATTCTAAAAGGTAAGAAATTCAAGAAATAGTATCTTTTCTATGACTTATTATCTTTTCTATGACTTATAGGCCTTGGAGAAGTAATTATTCAAGGGATCTCTATTGACATGTCTACAAAGCAGTGATTACACATGGTTTACCTGCTAAAAAGTGGGCATGGAATTTTTTCAAGGTCGTTTTCAAGTCTAATAGTTTATTCTTCTATTATAGCATGTAGTCAAGGATATAAAAGTTACTGTGCTTTTAACAGGGATTGGGATTTTTTGTTGTCACTGTTGTAGGGTAGAGTTTAATAAGGATATCCTGTGTAGTCTACCCTCAGTGATTAGTTTATGCAAGAAATAGAGGTAAGAGGAAGAAATTGGAGGCAAAAAAGGGTGCTTTTTCCTCTTTTTAAAAATCTATTTGTTGTGCTGCCTCTGTGACCTGGTAGTTAAGGCAGCCAGATCTCACACGGCTGGCAGCATGGTTCAAGTCCCGGATCCAGTGGCTTAAAAAACATACTGGGTGTGTGTGTATACATGTTCAAAGTCCCAAAATGAGGGGGAGATGGAAGAGAAGGGATTACAGCATGACCATTCTTCATGGGTGTTGCTTTGTTCCCTTCTTCTCTCTGGTAAGCACATATGGGATACCCTCTAGTGATAAAACACAATGTAGTTGTTGTAGTAAATGACTGCAATATTTGTGATGTGAAATGTTGATAGAATTAACAGCAGCAATCAGGTAGGTGGGGTTGTTATTTGTCAGTTTATTATAATATGGTACACAGCGTAATTCAGACTATAAACCAATTCCCTTGACTCAACTCAGTTTTCTTATATGTATACCATGGTGCTATCCTTATTTGACTCATATGCAAGATAATTTTAGCATAAAGCTCTGAGATTTCTAAAGATATATATAATTCGGGAAGGATTTCCAATTTATCTTTTGTATACCTACACGTATTCTTTCCTTAATAAAACTGTAACACTGTGTTAGTGGACTTTTAGATTCTTCCTTTTATCTGTTAAGCCAATGCTTGTCTCATTTTAGCTTTTCCTATTACCTGATATAAATTTCTATTAATATATCTGGAAAAACTTGTACTGTTTAGTTGATTCTGTTTTAAGAAATGTTTGTCTACATCACTGTGTTCCAATAAAAATATCTGAGCCATATATATGATACTAGTTTTGTTAGTAGCTACTGTTAAAGTAAAATGAAGCAAGTAAAACTAATTTTAATAAAATTTTATTCAATCCAGTTCATCTAAAATGCTAGCATTTTAACATGCAATAAATATAAAAGTATTACTGTAATATTTTATCCTTTTTTATGATAAATCTTTGAAATATAGCAAATATTTTATACTTATAAAACATCTCAGTTTGGACTATTTTTTAGTCCTTATAGTAGTCAAATCTTACTTTCCATATAGTACTTATATCTTGGTTGTAATAATTTGTGTATCAGGGTTTTAGTGAAATTCAAAGTTCTTCTATTCAGCTCATGATTTTTAAACGTCAGCTGTGTTCTAGGCACCATTTTAGGTGTTATGAATAAATGGTAAACATAGTCCAGTTCCATTGGAATTTAAAACCTATTAAGAAAAATATATATATATGTATACATACATTTTAATTGCTAGAGGGCATGTGCACCAAAGACAAAGAGAGACAGGGAGAGGGAGAAAGCATCCCCCCAAACATATGCCTGATGTGTTTTTTAAACTGTCAAGGTCAGAATTCAAACTAGGGTCATCTGTGTGGGATCCAGCTCCCTTAACCACTAGGTCATAGGGCCATCCCAAAATAATTTTTTTTTCTTTTTTTTTTTTTACTAATTTTAAAAATTATTATTCATACATTAAATCACTATACATCATTTAGATTGTAAAGAGACTTTACCCAGCATGAAGAAAATTATATAAATTTCCAATAGGATGACCAAATTTGATCTGAAAGGATCAGAGAAAGCTTCCTGAGGAAATGAAGTTTGAGTTAAGATTCAAAAGATAAGGAGGAATTTCCCAGGTCTTAGCTTAAATGTCACCTCATTCCTTAGACCTTTCCTAATATAAAAATCCAAGGTAGCTTCCAGTCTGTCTTACTACATTTCCTTGCTTTATTTTCATCAGTGTTTATTGCTACCTGATATTTTCTTGTTTACTTGCTGTCTTTACATAGCAGGTGGTTAATAAATATTTGGTAAATTACATATATAACAAGGTTGGGGGAGTCCTGCCAAGAAGAGGGACTTATATGCATATACAAAGGTTCCTGAGGTGCAAGAGAACTAAAATCAAGCCAGTGTGACTACAGCAGAGAAACAGATTTTCATCAGATAAGACTGGAGTAGTGGACAGGCCAAACCATTCAGAATACTTTAAGACCAGTATAAAACCATTAAAAGGTTTAAAGCAAAGGAATGGCATATTTAAATTTTGCTTTTGTGGGACCAGCAAGTGGCATGGTGGTTAAAGTCCTGGACATCCACATAGCCAGCTATGGTTTGTGTTTTGGACCTGGAGGCTTGAAAATCACACTGGGTGCATGTGCTTGTGTGCCCAATATTTCAGGAAGAGAATGGAGTAGAAGGGATTACAGTGTGGTCATCCCCCCTTGGGGGGTGATTTGTCACATTCCCTCTCACTGTCTCTGTCTCTTTCTGGTGAGAATACACACCCTATTGCAAAAATGTAAAAAAAAATTGCATTTGAAAAATATCTTGTAATTTTGGAAACAGCAAAGGAAGTAGATTTGAATGGGCTAAGAGTGACTCTGGGTAGACAATGGAAGTCTTATATAGTAGCCAGGATGAGCCATGCTGATACATAGATTTGTGTGGAAGTGATAGAAATAGGGGTTTGCTTAATAAATACAAATGTGGTAAATGATAAATCTTAAGACATTATTGATTTTTTTTAAAAAGAGATTTTTGCTATTGGGCGCATGCACTTGCCAGAGAGACAGACAGCGAGAAATCACCCCTAGGGGTTATGGCTGCACCACAATCCCTTTTCCTCCATTCTCCACTCGGGATTGGGCATGCGCACACATGCACCCGGCATGAGTTTTAAGCCACCAGTTCCAGGACTCAAACCGTTGTTGACTCCATGGTAGTCCAATGACAAAACCAATATGCCATTTGCTGATCCCAAGACCTTATTGATTCTATGTTTTGTTCTTCACAATCTAGTGACTGTGCCCTATCCTAAAACATGTGATCCAAAAAAGAAAATCTCCCAATTAAAAGGAATTTTTCCCCAATGTACACTGTAGTAGTGTTGTCACTTTTCTTTGTTGGGAGGCTATTACTGATTCAACCCTTTGCTTGTTATTGGTCTATTCAGGCTTTCTATTTCTTCCTGATTCAATCTTGGTAAGTTATGTGTGTCCAGAAATTTTTCTGTCTCATCTATTGGGTTGTCAGAAAAGTCATGACATATTTTTCTATGTTTATTCTTTGCAAAAATCTGCCGTGACTTTTCATACAAGCCAATAGGTTTTCTTGTTTATTGGCATATATTTTTTTGTAGTATTCTTTAATAATCTTTTGAATTTCTGTTATGTCTGTTCTAATATTGCCTGTTGCATTACTGATTTGACTTATCCGGTTCCTTTGTCAGTTGGTCATGGTACAGTCCTTTGTCCCCATTCTCCTCCTTGGATTTTGGGCAAGCACATGCACCGATCTTGAGTTTCAAATCTCCGAGTCTGATACTTGACCTGCAGTTCACTATGTGGGACTCCAGTGCCTTCACCAGTATGCCACCCACTGGTCCCCATAGATAATCTTTTTCTGCTGATTTTATTTGGAGCTCCTTTTATTTTTGGGGTCTGAATTTCCTTTTGTTTCTCTAGATGTAGAAGATTTTTAGATAATATTTCATGGAAAAGGTTTTCCTTGTCTTTACTAACTTTTTCTCCTTCCAGAATACCCATTATATGGATATTTGGGTATTTCATGGTGTTTCCAATTTCCCATTTTGTTTATTTTCTCATGGAATGAGCTTTTGGGTTCACTTATTTTCTGTGTAGTTCTTTTGTTCTCTATTTCATTTATTTGTGCTCAAATCTGTTATTCTTTTCTCATGGTATTGTTTGGATTTTTGTTGTTGTTGTTGCTTTTCCAGTTACCGGTGATGTGGTGTAAGATTGTCTATTTGCCACCCTTCTGTTTTTCCTTGTGGGTACTAATTGCTATGAACTTCCCTCATATGATTGCTTTTGTCATGTCCCATAGATTATAAAAACTCATTCGTTCATTATCATTGGTTTTCATGAATCATTTGATTTTAGTCTTAGTTTCTTCAGTGGTTGTGAAGTCATTCAGGATTTTGTTGTATTCTTTCCATGTGTTTATATATTTTTGAGGGTTCTTCTGTAGTTGATTTCAAGTTTGATTCCATCATGGTAAGAAAAGTTGCTGGATATAGTTTCTACTCCTTTTAATTTATAAGGGCTTGTTTTGTGCCCTATCATGTGGTTGATCTTTGAAAACTTTCCATGTAGGGAATGAGAAAAATGTATGTTTTTGATTGCTGAGAGAAATGTTCTGTAGTTCTTTGTCAAGTTCATTTAATTTATGGTGTTATTGGGAGCCTGTGGTGCTGCAAATCAGGGAGAAGTGGTACTTGTTGAGGGAAGCCAATGCAGAAGACTGCTGCAGGCTTCTTCCTGCATCTCACCTTACTCATTCCCCTGCCATATACCTCTGAATTCTCAGACTTCAGTGCTTCCTGAAGTGCATGCCACATGACCCTTTTTCTTTTCCTCAAATGAAGCTCTGCAGCTCAGCCCAGGTGCACCTATTCTCTAAAAACTGGGAGGACGTCAAATTACTGAAGTACAGAGACTACAGTGCAGGTTGCTGGGTGAGCATTAGGAAGGTAGAGCAGTGGGGAGATTGTTGGTCAACTCCTACTTCTCACCTTTGAACACTCAGAATTAACTTGAAAAATTTAGGAAGAAACATAATTCACCTGATGACTAGAACCCATCATAGAGGCACAAGAAATATGAGAAACCAAGAAAATATCTCTTCCCCATCCATGTTCAATACTATGGAACTCACAGAAATGTCAGATAAACAATTCAGAATATTTATAGTAACAAAACTCAACGAAATTCAAGAGAAAAGAGACAGTGGACTCCAGAAGATGTAAGAGAAAAGAGACAATGGGCTATAGGACATGAGGAAGTCCTTTCACGATTTGAAAGAAGTAATAGACAACATAAAAAGGAATCATACAGAATTACCAGAGATGAAGACTGCAATACAGGAAATCAAAACCTCCATTGAAAGTATTAAAAGTAGATTTAGGTTATGTAGAGATCAAATCTCAAGCGTAGAAGACAAAACCTCTGACCTAGAAAAAAATTATCAAAGAAACTGGGAAAATAAGAAGAATGAAGACAATATACAAGAAATACTAGATATCATTAATAGCGCCCAAACATCCAGAAAACTGGTATCCCAGAAGGTGAAAAAAATAATAAGGGCATTGAAAATTTATTCCATGAAGTCCTAGAAGGAAACTTTCCAAACCTAGAGAGGCATTCAAATACCAGGCCCCAGAAATACAAAGGACTCCAAATAGAATCAACCCAAGATCTGCTCCAAGGCACATCATAGCCAGAATGGCCAAAACCACAGACAAAGACAAGACACTAAATTGGAAAAAGAAATATCAAGTTACTTACAACACGTATCCCATCATGTTAACATTGTACTTCTTATCAGAAACAATGTGGGCAAGGAAAGAATAGGGAAGTATATTTGAAATGTTAGATGAAAAACAATTTCCACCAAGATTACTATGCTCTGAAAGATTATCCTTCATATGGAAAGAAAGGATAAACACATTCTCAGATTAACAAAATCTGAAAGAATTTACCAATTCCAGATCATCTCTTCAAGAAGTTCTGAAGGGAGTGCTATACCAGGAAAACTAAAGTCAGACACACAGAAATAAGAGAACAAAAATCAGCCAAGAAAATGACTAACTTTATGATAGTAACAAGTCCAGAAATATCAATAATAATGTTGAATGTTAATGGGTTAAATCGCTGATCAAGAGACACAGAATGGCACAGACACAGAATGGATAAAATATCAGAAACCCTCTATCTGTTGCCTACAATAAACGTACCTCATGGATTATATAAGGAAAATTAAAGACAGACACAGAGAAATAGAAACATGAACAGCTAAGAAAATGTCCAACTTCATGGTAGAGACAAGTCTGGAAATATCAATAATAACATTGAATGTTAACTTGCAGGATTTAAACAGAAAGATCAGACCATAGTAACACTGAAAATTCAATGTAAGAGAGATTAATTACATCAGATTGAACTGGTGAAATAAAATTTTATGACTTTTGACTAAAACATTACTGATTTTCTTCTATGCTTTGTTTTCTGGACTTAAGAGTTGTTGTTTTCTTTGAGCTGTTCATAGGTTCAGCAATTAATAAAAAAAGTTGAAATTGAATTTTTACTTTTGAATACACTTTTCTCCCTTCCTAACCCCTCTTAAATTGGAAAATGTTTATGAGTATTCTTATTTTGTGGCAGAATGGTTATTTGCATAAGTTCAATAACATCTATTGCCTTGTATCAGAAAATGGAAATATTGGTTATTGCCATGGTTTTGACTGGAATGTCATATCTGAAGATATGACCAGAAAGCTAAGGAACTAAGGTAGATCTCAGGAAAGCCTACAGAAGCTCTTGGAAATATTGCCTGGTACCATAAACAGTTCTGCCCGGCAGGTAAGGAAAGAATGTCATTTCCTGACAGGTCCAAAAAACTTCCAAGTACAGGTACTTCAGATAGTGAATTCTTGGCTTGGCTCAGTAGCCCTGGGAGACTTTTTAAGAGTCTAATCTGAAGCTCCTTATAAAAGGTTCTAGCAAAGCCAACTAAATCAGTGAGTATTGTTATGGGATTTTGTGCAAATAACAAACCAATTAAGACTAAACTTATTTATTTATTTCTGCAAATAAGTTAGTTTATGCCTATCTTGGATAAAAGCATGAATGGAGAGAGAAAAAAATTTTCAGAAGAAATTTACAATGCACTTTTACTAGATTTTAGCTTTGTGCATATCTGTTTTTGAATTTTTAATATCTACCTACTGTTTTAACAGAATCCTAACCTTTTTTCTGACTTATGTTTTAAGCAAACATTACTTAACTTTTTAAATTTTGATTTATGAAAGCTAAAACTGTTCTTGAAAAGCAAATGAACAAACAAACAAAATAAATAAAAACATACCTACTGGGACCAGCGGGTGGTGTGGTGGTTAAGGCGCTGAACACTCCTCATGTCCGAACAGGGTTCCAGTCCTGGACCTGGTGGCTTGCTTTCTCACTTCCTCTCTCTCATTCTCACCCTCTGTCTCTCTCTCTGGTCAAATTAAAAAATCAAGGAATGAATAAATAAAAAATAAAATAAATAATTATTTAAAAAAAGAGAATGATTTAAAAAAAAAAACATACCTACTTAATGACCACAGTAAGATAAGTATAATATCTTCTTGGTGAAATAGCCCTTTTAATACTATATAATGTCCTTCTTTGTCTCTTCTTACAGCTTTTTGTCTTGAAGCTTATTTTGTCCAATATCAGAGCCACAGCCTTTTCGGATTTTCATTTTCATGGAATATTTGTTTTTCAGCCCTTTACCTTCAGTCTATGTATGTCTTTATCAGTGAAGTGTTTTTCTTATAAGCAGAAAGAATATAGGCAGCTCCTGTTTTTGTTTTAAGAAGTATTTTATTAAACTTTATTTTGTTTATTTATTTTAATTTGAGAGAGAGAGCGAGAGATTGAGAAAGCAAACCAATAGGTCCAGGATTTGAACCATGTTTGGATATGTGGGATTCCAGTGCCCTTAACCACAATGCCACCTGCTGGCCCCAAGAGAGCTCGTTTATTAATCCATTAAACCATTCTATATCCTTTAATTAGAGAGTTTTATCCATTAACTTTTAGCATTATCATCAATATTTGTGGACTTATTCCTGCCATTTTGTTGGCCGTTTTCTCAGTTGTTTTTTGTCCTCTTATTTCTATTTGTCTCTAGTTTTCCTGATACAGTACTCCCTTCAGTAATTCTTGAAGAGCTGGCTTAAAGTTGGTGAATTCTTTCAGTTTTTTTGGTCTGAGAATGATTGTATTTGTTCTTCCCATTTGAAGCATAATCTTGATGGATATAGTACATTCAGTGACATAACCTGTATGCCATCTTCTGGCCCTATTAATGTTTTGAATATGTCTTCCCATTCTTTCCTTGTGCACAGTGTTTCAATTGAGAGGTCTGATGTTAGTCTAATAGGATAACCTTTGTATGTAACTTGATGTTTCTCTTTTCCCATATTTATATTTTATTTTTACCAATCTGGCTGTGATGTTCTGGGGGGAAGGATTTTGCTGTTTTTCTTCATAGAGATTTTTGCTGTAGGGTGTGTCTCCAGAGAGACAAGAGAGAGAAAAAGCAAGAAATCACCCTCTAGGGGGTTGACCATGCTACAATCCTCCCCCATTCTACTCCTGGGATTTTGGGCATGCGTGCACATGCACCCAGAATGAGTTTCAAGCCTCTGGGTTTGGTACTTGACCTGTAGTTGGCTATCTGGGAGTCCAGTGCCTTCACCACTATGCAACCTGCTGGCCCCTGTGGAGGATATTTTTATGCTGATTCTATTTGGAGTTCCTTTTATTTCTTGGGTCTGAATTTCTCCTGTTTCTCTAGATGTGCAAAAATTTTAGATAGCATTTCATTCAAGAGTTTTTTCTTGCTTTTACCAGCTTCTTTACCTTCTGGAATACCCATTATATGGATATTGGGGCATTCCATTCTGTCTATAATTTCCCATATGTTATCCTCATTTTTTTTTTTATTCTTTTTGGTTGGTCTATGTTGGAGACTTTGTCTGTAAGGTCAGAAATTCTTTTTCTGCATGGTCCAATTTGCTCTTAATGCTTTTAATTTCTTGTTTAGTATTCTTCATTTCCTGCAGTTCTTTTTGATTCTTTTTTTTAAGATGTCTGTCTGTTTACGAAATTCCTCCTTTATGTATTGGAATGATCTCATTTCTTAGAATTAGTTGTATGCTCTCTTCCATCTCATTGAGTTTTGTCATAATAAATATTTGGAGTGAGTTTTCTGACATTTTAATGAATTCTTTCATGTTATTCATTGTTCCCTTGGAGAGAGGTCTTTTTTTTTTCCTCCTGTTTTTTTTTTTTTTTTTTTTTTTTAATGTCAACTGGGCTTTTTATTGTGCTGGTTTTGTGTTATTGGGTGCAGTATTCATTTCTTCCTATTTATTAGAGAATATTTGTTAGTATCAGGAAGGAATATCACCCTTAGATTCCAGGTGTGATCCTATTAGAGGACTGTGTCTTCCAGATTAAAGCAGGTAAACTTTATGAGGGAGCTTTAGGTTGTTGGCTCCTCTACCAAACTTTCAGCCTTTGATGAACTGGGGATGATCTATGGAGATAAGACTTAGTGAATAGGCTCAAGTCACGTGCTGCACAGTATGCAGCACAGCATGCAGGCTGGAAAACCCCCTTTTCTGATAGCACCTGGGATGGATGTTGAGGCAAAACTCACAAGGAGAAGCCTGCTCGAAATGAAAGCAAGATCTTGTGGTGGACAGTTGGATCCTGAGAAGTAGGCTACACAGCAGTACAACAGATATGTCCTGAGTTCCAAAGCTAACTGGGGAGTCAGTGTTGGGTTTGTGGGGGTGTTTGGGGAGTGGCACTCATGAGGAGAGGTCTGCTGGAACTAGAACCAATCCCCCAGCAGATGGTTGGGTCCTGAGAAGCAGTCTGTACAGCAACATAACCAGTGTGTCCTGAATTCCAAAAGCCCTGCAATTATCTTTTAAGAAGCTGTATTTCTTTATATTTTCAAATAATTATTTTTAGAGATTTAAAAAAACGGTTTTTAGAGATTTTTTTCCCTGCAATAAGGCGTATGTACTTGCTAGAGAGACAGAGAGACAGAAATTGAGAAATCATTCCCCTGGGGGAGTTGGCCCTCTGCAATTTCTTCTCTGCCAGTTTCCCCTCAGGATTTTGGGCACATGCACCCATCTTGAGTTTCAAGCCATGTCTGTGACTCAAACTGCAATAAACCATGTGCGAGTTCAATGCCTTTAACCACTATGCCACCTATTGGTCTCAAGAAGTTGTATTTTCTTTTTAAAGAATTATTTTATTTAACTTTATTTGTTTTAATTTGACTGTAGAGGGACAGAGTGAGAGAGAGAGAGAGAGACAGAGAGAGAGGAAAAGTGAGAAATCAAGCTGCCAGGTCCAGGACTTGAACTGTGGTCTGCCATGTGGGAGTCTAGTGTCCTTAACCACCATGCCACTTGCTTCTCCCAAAGCTGTATTTTTGTCTTTAATGGTGATATTGTAATAATGGATACCCTTGCTTTTTTATACCATAATTTGATATAAAATGTGCCTTTGAGATTTATAATATATGATCATTTCTAGAAATGTCTTATATGTAATATTCTGGTATGTTTCTAAGTGATAGGTGGCTTAGGTTCTTCTGTATGCTTTTGCTAAGACCTGCCTCCTGTTATTAATCATAAATCCTCTGACTAGAAATTAAGTGTAAGGAAGGTAAACAGTGATCTAAATCATGTCAGCAAAGTTTCTTTACATGTCTAATCAGTATTTTTGAATTTGAATGTACAATTTCTGTTTTATATTCTTAGCTTTGTGTTTTACATTATACACACACACACATACGTAACTAATCAGTATTTTTAAATTTGAATGTACAATTTCTGTTGTATATTCTTAGCTTTATGTTTTACATTATACACACACACACATACGTATTTTCTTTACAGCCTGTAAAAAACGTAAAAGTCATTCTTAGTTCACTATAGGGCGCGTGCGCTCGCCCGAAAGACAGAGAGATAGAAAGTGAGAAATCACTCCCCAGGAGAAATGGCCACGCCGCAATCCCTTCTCCTCCATTCTCCTCTTCGGATCTTGGGCACGCACGCACACGCGCCCAGCGTGAAGCTGCCGGGTCCGGGACTTGAACTGCAGTCAACTTCATGGGAGTCCAGCGACATAGCCATTATGCTAACTGCTGGTCCTGGTTTTCAATATTATTTTTTACAAGGAAATCTATTTCTAAGATAATGTCTTAAATAGAACTCCCATGTATAATATAGATACAGAATGGAGCCACTGTGCTTTTTCCTTGAGTGTTTCACAGGGCTTTCCAAAATACAGCTTGAATAAAAGTGATAGAGAGTGCTGGATGAAGAACAAAGATTTGTCTGTTATCAGTATGAAAGAATTGGGTATTAATTAAAGATTCTGTTTGCCACATTTTCTCTGGCCTTTTTTAAATAGCAGAGACCTGGATATCTAAATTCCACTTGAAGTGCCTGTCTAATGATCTGTAACTCTTAAAACTTTATCTTTAGTTTAAATATCTTTCTGGGTCTTATGGCTACTGAATACTTTCTTTAACCAGTAGTTTTACATATAAGGAACTCTAACTGAACTGTATTGTTCATGTAGTGTCTGTGTGTTAAATGCTTTTAAATTAATGTGGATGAATTAATCTGAAACAGATTGATAGAACTCTCAAGATCTGTTGACCAGATAAACCACCTACTCAGTGCTGCTTTTTATTTTTAATATTGATTTTATCACAGGGTCATGATGATGAAGTATTTGTTTTGGAAGCACATCCATTTGATCAAAGGATTATACTTTCGGCTGGTCATGATGGGAACATTTTCATTTGGGACCTTGACCGGGGGACCAAAATTCGAAATTACTTTAACATGGTAAGAAAAAAGTCAGTGTTTATTTCCTATAAAGAGTAACTTCTCTTATATAATAAATAATTTTGTATACCTGATGTAAAGGAACTTCTTGTCACCTGTGTGTAAATTGATACAATAATTCAGAGAATGACTCAAGACCTGAGTAAAAGGTTGGATGAGAATTAAGCCTTCCAGGGTGACTCTTACCTTGGCATTAGCATTTTCCAGTTTCTAGTCCCCAGCTCTGAACTCCAGAAAAGCAAATTTATTGAGATTTGGTGCTAACACCTGAACAAAATCATGAAAAATGTAATGTTTAAACTATAATCCTAAATTATGAATTATGACAGTGACTGTAATCCTTGTATTTGCCTCTGATGTGGCTTAATTAGTAATCAGAAAGTTGTTTGGCAAGTACAGATTCAGAGATTTAGATGTTCTTAAGGTGTATTTAATACAAACCTTGGGAAAATGTGGTGAGATATCTCTTTGCTCAGGAGAACACCTTTCTATGTTCATGGGAATGCTCAGATCCTCTATAGTTAATGTCTCTCTGTTAAGAACAGTTCTGACAACACATTTCTAAATTGTTGGTTGGCCTTTTACAGACTTCATACAAATCTAGAGCATTAGTAATGCCCTCAGTCTTTTCTTAGTAAAACTGATTTGTATAGTGGATTATTTAATTTAAGGATGTTAATTGCATTGCAAGTTTAAATGTAAAGATAGTATCTTGATTTTTCTGAGCCAACATCTTTGTAAATTTGACTGCATATTAGGCTTTTTAAATCTCCTCCATCATCTATTTAGTATTTCACAAGGTATGACATTGCTAGCAGTGATTGTTTCCATTCATTGCAATTTGACTCTCCCTAATTTCTTTCAGAGCTTTACTGTTTGAGTAGGGTTCTGGCTGCAGAAGCCAGAGAGTACATTGGAATGTTGATGCATCACAGAATTTAAGGTATTAGCAAGGAGAAGTTATCAACTCATTATTATTTGAAAATTATTCTTAAGATGAATGAAAGAGACTTCCTTTGAATTTCAGATTGAAGGCCAAGGCCATGGTGCAGTATTTGATTGTAAATTTTCTCCAGATGGAAACCATTTTGCTTGCACAGATTCTCATGGGCATTTACTGCTTTTTGGTTTTGTATGCAGTAAATATTATGAAAAGGTTAGTATATTTATTTTTGCTTGCAGATTGTAATTTGGGACTGTACCAGTCACAAATTTTGCTTGAAATCTCCCAGTTAATAATGGTTTTGTGTTAATAGATGACTTAAAAAGTTGTCTTTCTTCGTAGTCTATTTTTTTTTTTTTGGAGAGGTTTTTGCTATAGGGTGCGTATGCTCGCCAGAAAGACAGAGAGAGACAGAGAGACAGAAAGCAAGAAATCGCCCCCCAGGGGGATGGCCATGCCACAATCCCTTCTCTTCCTTTCTCCTCTTGGGATCTTGGGTATGCACACACACGCGCCCGGCGTGAGTTTAAGCTGCCAGGTCCGGGACTTGAACTCTAGTCGACTACATGGGAGTCCAGCGACTTAGCCATTACGCTAACTGCTGGTCCCTTTCTTGGTAGTTTTTCATCCTTGCCAGAACATTAGGCTTAGCAGTGTGAAATCACTGTTGAGATTTAGGGTGATGTAGGTATAAAAATTTCTTAGGAAATATTTTCGCTTAGAACATATTCTCTACTGCTTTCTAGCTCTGAATACGAGAGTACCTCTATCAGACTGCATCTTCTAATTATAAATTGGGAATAAACAGCTAGCAACTGAGTATGCTAATTTCCTTGGATGACTATTTTACCTATTACTGATCCGATTAAAATATTTGGGGGCCCAGCCTGGTGGCACAGTCAGTAGTGAACTGAACTGCAATGCTGGAATCCACAGGACTGACCAGGAATTTGAATCCCAGAGTTGACCTTAAAACATGCCTGGCTCTCATACACATGCACAAGATCCTGACTAGCTACAGGATATGGAGAAAGAGGGTTGTGGTGTGACGACCCTGTCAAGAGTGTTCTTCTCTTTCTCTTTGTCTCTCTTTCATTTGTATACATGTGCTGTCTATTGTGAATAAAAATAAACTTAAAAAATACTTTGGAAGAGAAGTCATTGGTTTATCATATTTTATTAGCGGTGAATTTAGGATAGATTATAGAATCTTGAAATTTTAAGAGAACTCATAAGCATTGAAGTCAGCTCAATACTTTAATCACTTTTAAGAGTCTTTGATGTGGGACCAGTAGTAGTTAGCATAATGGCTATGTTACTGGACTCTCATGTAGTCAACCACAGTTCGAGTCCTGGACCCGGTGGCTTAAACTCACACCAGGCGAGTGTGTGCATGCCCAAGATCCCGAAAGGAGAATGGAGGAGAAGGGATTACAGCATGGCCATTCCTCTGGGGGATGATTTCTCACTTTCTGTGTCTCTGTCTCTTTCTATCTTTCTGGCAAGCGCACACACCCTATAGTGAAAATCTCTCCAAAAAAAAAAAAAAAAGAAAGAAAGTCTTTGATGCGATTGATCTTTATCTTACTATATACATTACACTTCATCTATCCTCATTTGAATATTGTTAAGCAAGAAAATATTATTATATAGGCATATATGGATTTTGTAACTTATACTTTATCTACTAGTTTGTTGTTTTACTTCTTTTTATCATAATTAGAGAAATATGATATAGAGTCAAAGAATAATGCAGATTGTAGGCTTTGGTGGAAAAAAGATAGAATTTTCCTCTAGATAGTTTGTTTCTACCTAAAAGAAATATATGGCAACAAAGAATTACAAGAGAGCACAAAAATTTCCTGATTCAAAAAAGTATATGCTTTAATGAAAATAAATGCATTTTTATAAATTCCTGTATTTGTTAAATACTAAAAGATGTGGTCTAAAGATTCCAGATCAGATGTTCTTCCACACTGATTATCGACCTCTTATCCGTGATGCCAATAACTATGTATTGGATGAACAAACCCAGCAAGCACCTCACCTCATGCCTCCCCCATTCTTGGTTGATGTTGATGGAAATCCTCATCCCACAAAATTCCAGCGACTAGTACCAGGACGGGAAAATTGTAAAGATGAACAACTTATACCACAGTTGGGATATGTGGCTAATGGTATGTTAGCTCCAAAAGTAAATTTAAAACATTTTGCAAAATGTTATATTTGCCATTTTTCTATGATGCATGCCCCTTACTAAATTCTGGCATAGGTTATAATATTTTACCTACTATTCCTTTAATTTTCAGTTGTATAGTACTTTGTACCTCACCAGAGTACTTTCTCATTGTTTAGCTGATTTTGAGACAGGTAAGTGGGTTAAGACAAACACAAGCGTATGCACAAGAACAGAATGTGTTGACCTACCTCCTTAGAAACCCTTAACATATATATGCCCCTATTTTCTATAATATTGACTTTATAGTAATGACTAAATGTACTAACTATAATATGTCAAGATTTTATAATTGGTGACATTCATTGCTTATGAATATAATTATTTTCATTTGAGAGTTTATAGTTAATGGACCTAAGAAGAGGAAACTTGAGAATCCACAATTGAAAAGTAGCTCTGTACCCATCCTCGTGTTTTAAATACTAAGTTATCGGGTGTCAGGAAAGTATGAGTGTTTAAATAATCTTGGAAGACATCAGGGAAGCAGAGATGAATGTGATGCATAATAGGAGGATAGTAGAATGAAACATTAGAATAAGCTATTCTCTAACAAAGCCACTTGATTTCTTCTAGTTAGTATATTTCCAATGTTGAAACTATCCTTTCTACTCCACCCACCACATAGAATGCCTTCACATCTTACTTTATTACTTGTAGGTTTCCTTCAGATATGAGACAGTGAATTATTGATTTACAAATGGAATTTTATTTTTTATTGTAGAATTAAGTCTTGAATTGACCTTTATAGAGTGAAATGCTACACATCTCCTTAAACAATATTTATTGTAATTTATGGTTTATATATAATCATTATACATCTTAGTAGGGTGTGGAATGGCCTTTAAAAGTATATATATATATATACAGTTTATAATAAACAAATCAAGGGTACAAACATATTCACCACTTCAGTAGTTAACATTATATTATGTTGTGAATATTTGAAACCTGCTTTGCTGATAATTTTGGATATAGTGAATTGTCTGTGATGTTCTCTACAATGCATTTATGAATTTTAAAAAGTTGATTAAAAATCAGACAATGAAGTATTATCAAATAATGAGAATTTTTTTACAAAACAAAGATTATTTTAATATAGTCAATGAAAGAATTTGTGACTTCCATGTAGAGGACTGTGGGAGATGAGAGTTTAAAAAGTTGATTAAAAATCAGACAATGAAGTATTATCAAATAATGAGAATTTTTTTACAAAACAAAGATTATTTTAATATAGTCAATGAAAGAATTTGTGACTTCCATGTAGAGGACTGTGGGAGATGAGAGTTTATATTGTGAAAAGAACTGTTATATCATTGGTCCAGTTAGAGATAGGTAAAATTGTTTATAACACTAGTGCATTAGGAAGAGAAAAAGAAAACTTTTTCTTACTTGAGTTCTTGTAAGATAATAGTTCTGTACTGTGCATAACGCATTAAGTCCTAAAAAAAAAAAAATGTGCAAAGTGATGTTTAAAAGCAAAGTCATGATAAAGTCAGTAATTTGGTGGTTTATAGGCTTTACAAAGTTCTTGGTTTTAGCCTTCTTTAAACTTATTCCAAGGTAAAATTCAACTACTTGTGACATTCTGTACTTTTCTTCTGGTATTTAATTTTATTCAAGGAGAAATGGTTATAATAAATTATAAGTTAAAACATGTAGAGATAAATGTCTATTAAATGATTAATGAATTTGTACTTAAATCTACTTGTGTATAAATAGGTGAACCTACATTTTTAGCATTTTCATTGGAAAATTGAATTTGAACATTCAATGTTATTATGGATGTGTGGACTTATCCTTTTTTCTCTAGTTGTTTTGTATTCTCTTACTTCTATTTATTTCTCTTTAGTTTTCCTGGTGTAGTACTCTTCAAGTATTTCTTGAAGAGCTGGTTTAATTTTGGTGAATTCTTTCAACATTCGTTTACCTGGAATGATTTTATTTGTTCTTCCCATTTGAAGGATAATCTTGCTGAGTATAGAACTCTTGGCTGAAATTTTTTTTTTCCAGAGTTTTAAATATGTCTTCCCATTCTTTTCTTACCTGCATTGTTTCAGTTGAAAAGATGTTAGTCTAATGGGATAACCTTTGTAAGGAACTTGGTGTTTTTTGCCATTTATTTGCTATCCTTTGTATTTCCCAGATTTTGATGTCCACATGCCTTTCTAAATTTGGAAAGTTTTCAGCTAATATATCGTGAAAGAAATTTTCTATACCTTTGCTTGTCTCTTCACCTTTTGGAATACCTATTATGTGGATATTCAGTTGTTTAATGGTGCCTAGGATTTCCCATATGTTGTCTTGATTTTTTTTTTAAGTTTTTGCCATGGGAAGGGGTGTGCTCACTGAGGAGACACAGAGACAATGAGAGGAAAAGTGAAAAATCACTTCCCGGGGAGATAGCCATGCCACAATCCCTTCCATACCACAATCCCTTCTCCTTTGTTCTCTTGGGATTTGGATCACACACACACACACACACACACACCTGGCATGGTTTTCAAGCCCTCCAATCCCAGACTTGAAACACAGTTGATCATGTGGGAGACCAAGGGCTTTACTACAGTGCCCTCTGCTGGCCCCTGTTGTCCTGATTTTTAATGGTTATTTTTTGTTGTTGTTGGCTTCAACTAAATCAGAGGTTTTGTCTCCAAGATCAGAGAGTCTTTCTTCTGTGTGTTCTAATCTGCTATTGATACTTTTGAGGGAAGTTTTCCTTTCCTACATCATATTCTTTATCTCCAGAAGTTCTGTTTGATTCTTTTCAGTGTATCTTTTTCTTTATGGAGTTTCTCCTTCAAGTCATGGAAGGATTTTCTCATCTATAATTTGTTGTCTGTTTTCTCTTGCATTTTGTTGAGTTTTGTTACTATGAATATTCTGAATTCTTTTTCTGACCTATCTGTGATCTCGTGCGTTTTATCCATTGTTGGTAAGGTATTATTATGTTCCCTTGAAGATGAGGTATTTCTTGGTTTTCTTCTATTTTTTGAAACTCTGCTCTTTGATTTTTTTTAGTCATCTGGCAATTTCCTTGATTGTTCCCACTTCTACAGAGTATGTTTCTGTAGCTGTGTGCTCATGCCCTTTCCTGTGATGTATGTTAGTTTTGTGCCAGTTTTTTTTTCTCTACCATGAATGGGAGTATGGAATCCACAATGGGAGTTTTGGGTTCAGATTTTAAGAGGGCAGTTTTTCTCCTTCCACTGCTAAAGGGGTTTTGGGGAGAGAATCCTTTAAGGTCACCTGCCTTCAAGTGTTTGGTTCCTATTTACTCAAACCTTTCTGCTCCCAGTGTGGCTAGAAGTTGAGCTGGATTGTAGAATATAAGGTGGTAGAGTACTTCCCACCTTATGCAACTTTTCCTCCCCAGCAGGCTGGGTGGGGAATCCCTGATGAGCTAAAGCCAAGCACCTTGCCCCCCCCCCCCCCTTTTCCTGGATGTGTGAGGGGCAGAACAGAGTGAGCACACATGAAATAACAGCTCTTACTTGCTTTCCCTTCTATATCAGGGATTATAGGAACCAGATATTAATTCTTGAAGGTCCCCCCCACAGCAGAGGCTGAGCAGGGGTCCCTAAGGAGCTGAAGTCAAGTGGCTTGGGCCTCCCTGTTGCTCCTGAATGGGTGAGGGGCAGAACAGAGTCAGTACACATGAGGAAGCAGTGCCTACCTTCTATCTCAGCGATCCTGCATATCTTTTTATATTTTCTGTCAAAAGGATTTGTAGAGTGGGAACCAGTGGGTGGTTATGTCACTGGACTTCCACATAGTTGACTGTGGTTCGAGTCCTGAACACAGAGACTTAAAACTCACACCAGGCATGTGTAAGTGGAGAATGGAGGAAAAAGAATTGTGGCATAGCTATCTCCCTGGGAGGTGATTTTTTGCTTTCTGTCTCTCTGTCTCTGTTTCTCCAGAGAGCATATGCACCCTATAGCAAAAATCTCTTAAATATAATTTAAAATGATTTGCAGAGTAATAAAATGGTATTGCACATGTGCTAATTATCTGATGATACCATATTTATTAACCAAGGAGAGAAAGTTTGAACACAAAATTCGAGATAAAAGTTAAATCATACTTTATTTTTTCACACATTTCTTATAAAAGCTGACCACTAATTTACTCTGTTGGATACCACTATGATATATTTAAGAAAGAAAATTATTTAAACTTTTCATTCAGAAGTTATTGAATTTCAGTGTATCATAACAAATATTTTTGAATTTCATTGTATCAATAACAAGGAATTTTTCTACTCATAAAAACACTAAGGTCTTATCCAAAGACAGTATTTGAAAGACTATAATTTTGGCTTTTTTCAGAAAGAAAATTTGCAAAATGGAAAGATGCAGACATTTTTATGTGTGTGTGGTTGAATCTGTTTGCACCTCATTTTGATCTCTACTCCCAACTTTTAACTTGGAATATACCATGGAGAAAATTCATTTAAAATGAATTGTTTAGTAGTTATTCTATGAGAAGGCCCTCATAATACCTAACATGGTAACAGTAGTTAATCAAGCATGAAAGCTGTCATATTAAAAGTTTGAAAAGTTATTTATTTTATTTGACATATATCTGTACTTTATTTTCATTTTAATGCATTTTTAATTATTTTCAGAAACATTTATAATTTATGTTTAACTGTATTTATGGTATACTGAAATGTAAGTAATTTTGTGACTTTATTTAAGGTGATGGTGAGGTGGTAGAACAGGTAATTGGGCAGCAAACCAATGATCATGATGAGAGCATACTTGATGGAATTATCAGGGAGCTACAGAGAGAGCAAGATCTGAGACTAATTAATGATGGAGATGTTCCACATTTTTCAGTTAATAGATCATACTCTGTTAATGGTGGTAAGTATGATATATTTGTGAAAGGCATGATGAATGAGCTTTAATTATTTTACTTCTACCACATAATTACATGTGAAAAATATTCAATGTTAATAAATCAACATTTTTATTAATTTACAACTGTGTTATCACATTACCAAAGTGTCACCATCTCATTGTCATTTGTGGCTAACATGACTCAGGGTCTCTTAAGAAATATAGGTGATAATATTTTAATATGTAGTTGTTTCTAAATTAATATTTTATTTGCAGTCTTTACTTTTGTTTTAAGGAGGAAAGTCCTGCTTAAAATCTAACCTTTTTGTAGAGGAACTAATCTATAAAGTTTTCAAAATTAAAACCACCTTAAGTTTAGATATTACTACTAATTACTACCAAATGACCCCTTCGTTGAAAGGAAAACATAAATCTTTTTTTGGATTTAAGAAAATACACTGGAAGAAAAGAAGCCCTCTTCTTAGCAAATAACAGATATAATAATAATAAACAGATGAAACTTTCGAATTGGCTTTCTTAATATCTGTATTAATTATATTTTTTAACAAATTTGTCTGTCTTAAATCAATATTCTAATATTGCTCCCTTCACTTCACTCTAAATATACTATATACCTAAATTTTATATAATCACAGTATGTATCAATTTTATTTTTATCAAGGGATTTAGTTTTACTTTAAAGTGTAGGTGTCATAGGAATTCTGGCACAGTTGTTTCTTTTTATATGTATGTAATTGAGGTAATTTATTTGGATAATATAGTGTTTTGGGTTCCAAAGAAATGAATAAAGTGATTTAGATTTAAGGTGACATTTTACTCACTTGCTGATTTCTATATTATCTCACAAAATTAAAGTAAAAAGTTTCTTCGATGGGATCATATTGAGTACCTAACTGAGATAAGCTTTCCTGAACCTGAAATGAGAAGTAGGTCGATAATCCTATATATTCAGGCTCCTTATTCCTAAGATATAAAAGTTTCTTAGAGCTTATTATATACATCCATTAATAAATCAACATTCAGCGCTAGCTTTAATGCTAGTTTCTGTGTATATATTTGAAATGCTGTTAGTAAAAGGGACCACAATGGCTTCTATTTGCAATGTTTGTTAGTTTGGACTTTTTCTGGTGTTTATTTTTGTGTTTTATTTGCAAATATAAGAAAAGTAAATTAACAGGAGCCTTTCTGGAGATTTTTAAAAGGGTAGTAAATATTGTTACTTTTTTTTCTTTATTTCCATAGTTTTTGGATCTTGAAAATGAAATTTTAATGTTGAACTTTTTTTTCCTTAACATTTCTATCTTACTATTTTCAAAAGCTTTACTCAAGTTTTAATCAGAAACATTTTAATGGAGTAGACAAAAATATAATTTAGGTTAAAAGTTACTTCTTATACTGGTACTAATGAACATTTTTAGTTTCCAAAATCATATTGAATACATTTTTGTATTCAGTGCGCATTTAGTAGATGTTAGATGTGAAGTACTTTGAAAGTACTTTTTTTAAGTGGAAAATTTAAACACTTATGGAGTATTTGCTTTATAATGGTACCAAAATGTAAAGGGGATACATAAAATGTAGAACAAAGGGATGGTAATACCTGCAACAGTACAGTCTTTGAATTTCCTATTTTATTTACAGCTTCTGATCTGGAAAACTTCGGTGTCTTTGCTCAGAAGGTAGTACTTTTCCTTGTTTTTGTTTTAGCTCTGAGGAGTCCAAATATGGACATATCTTCCCCCAATATTGGGCTTCGACGTAGTGGTCAAGTTGAAGGTGTCCGGCAAATGCACAACAATGCTCCTCGGAGCCAGATGGCCACTGAACGAGATCTCATGGCATGGAGCAGACGAGTAGTAGTCAATGAACTAAATAATGGGGTTAGTAGGTAAGTCAATAAGGTAACCTAAGAAAAATTAAAGCTTTGCTTTTTAATAAGTAAATCTAAATGTACTATGTTAGCATAGTGATAGGTATTTTTTAAATCTAGTTGAGTTATGCATTAATTTTCCATATTCTAATTATAGTTCACACCATAAAAAATATTTACTAATTAGCTTCAGTTTGCTCAGCTTTGTGGCAAGTGTTTTGAAGGAGACTGAAAATGTAAAACATGATCTCAATATTGTGAATTTATAATCTGGGTTAGGAGCTAAGGATATAAATATTAAAGCTCATATGAAGTCAGTATGATTAAATAGATGAGTAATATATGGACCCTAAACTCAAAGTGATTCCAAGAAGGCCATCAATTGAATTTTGGAGCACTTTGGGAGTGTAATGTAGATATGTACTAAATTCTAGTGTTTGGAATATGTTTAGAAATGTCATTTAAGTAGACTTCCATGGATAAAAGGATTCCTTTAGGCTGAATTTCAAACTTATTCTTATTTTTAAACTCTAACATTTGCTATATTGTCACCTTAATCTGTAACAACTGGAAATAGATTTATAAAAGAGGGAGGAGACTGACTGAGAACATGTTAAATTAATTTTAATCTTGTATCTCCTTAACCAAGCCTTTTAGTAGATCAGCCAACAAGTGGCAAACTTAATTTTGATTCACCTTTTCTTTTATTTCTACTCTAAGTAGGCAGCAATAATAAGGAAAAAAGGAGGCTTTGCTCATTTATTAACTAAATGTTAACCTCTGGGAGTAGAACAATTTGAAGCAGTTCTTTACTTCAAATGTTAAAAAGAAAATTGAAACCAGGGACTTAAATGGATACTTGTACATGAATGTTAATTAGATCTTTACTCACATTAACCAAATCATAGAAACAACTCAAGTGTTCATCAACAGATAAATGGACAAACAAATGATATATTTATACAATGAAATCTCACTTAACCATGAAAGTTCTGATACCTGCTGCAACATGGATAAACCTTGAAAACATTTATGCTGAATGAGAAAAGCCATATACAAAAGGATAAATAATACACGATTCCACTTACATGAATCATTTAGAATAGTTTGAGAGTGTAATATAGATATGTACTAAATCCTAGTGTTTGGAATGTGTTTAGAAATGTCATTTAAGTAGAATTCCATGGATACAAGGATTCCTTTAGGCTGAATTTCAAACTTATTGTTATTTTTAAACTCTTAACATTTGCTATATTGTCAGTGTAAGATAATCTACAGCAATTGGAAATAGATTTATAAAAGAGGAAGGAGATTGACTGAGAATATGTTAAATTCATTTTAATCTTGTATCTCCTTAATTTATAGAGATATAAAGTATTGATTGATTGTAGATTTTCAGAGTCTAGGTGAAGGTGGTAATGGGAAATTATTGTTTAATGGTTCCAGAATTTATCTTTGGGGTGTTGAAAAGTTTTGGAAATAGATAGTGGTGATAATGGTTGCACAGCATTATCGGTGTAATTAATGCCATTGAACTGTACACCTAAAAATGGTTAAAAAGATGTTTGTGTTTTTGTTTTTTGCCATGAGCGCATTTGCTCGGCAGAGAGAGGGAGAGTGAGAAAGCACTCCTCAATGGGACATGATCATGTTGCAATTCCTTCTCTTCCATTTCTCCATCCTATCAGGATTTTGGGCATGCATGCATACATGCCTAATGTGCTTAAGCTGAGAACGCAAACTACATGATTGGCCATCTGGATATCTGGCACTCTTTATCATTAGGCCATGGGGACAGCCCCAAATGGCAATTTGTATGTTTAAAAGTATTTTTGTTATTTGACTCTTAAACTATTGGTTTCCTTTTTTAAAAAATGAATTATTTTATTTATTATTTAATTTTTTTTATTATTCAATTTGACCAGAGAGAGACAAGGAGTCAGAGGGAGGGAGAGTAATAAAACAAACCACCAGGTCCAGGACCCAAACTGTGGTCAGCCATGTGGTAGTCTAGCACCTCAGCCACCATGCCACCTGCTGGCCCCAATTATTTTGAATTTTTGCCAGAGGGCATATATATACTTGTCAAAGCAAGACAGGGAAACAAAGAATGTCGAACTGCAAAGGGTGACATCGAAATTAGTCTTTATATAGTTGAAAAGAAGAAAAAGCCATCTTATACTATCCAACGGGTAAGTTTAGCTTTATAAGACTTTGGGATACAGTATTTGAAAATATTTACAGATGCCATGTTGTTGAAAGGTATCTGTCTTATTTTAGTGTACTATGTTAGTTTTTTTTTTTTTTTTTTTTTTTTTTTTTTTTTGGGGGGTTTTTCTAATGAGTGCGGGACCGCCACGCCAGAAAGACAGAAAGTAAGAAATCACCCCCCGGAGGGATGGCCATGCCGCAATCCCTTCTCCTCTCGTGATCTTGGGCATGCACGCACACACGCCCAGCATGAGTTTAAGCCACGGGGTCCGGGACTCGAACCGTGGTCGACTACGTGGGAGTCCAGCGAAATAGCCATTACGCCAACTGCTGGTCCCCTATGTTAGTTGTTTTTGTAATTCCAAGTTGATGTATGTGGTAATTATTAAGGAGAATAAAGTTATACAAAGTCAAGACTATCTTCTAAAAATGTAGGATGTATTGTCTGTGTGGGTTTCAGTTATTTGTACTAGAATATAATTTTCATATAGTTAAATCATGTAAAACACATGCTCAGATATCCTAGTCTAGAAGTTGGCAAACTATGACTCATGGGACAAGTCCATTGTATTGCCTATTTCTGTTAAGTTTTATTGGAACATTGCCAAACTTGTTCATTTATGTCTTGTCTATGGTTGTAAAGACAGAATTATTGAGTAGTTAAAACAGAGATTGAATGACCCACAAAGTCAAAAATATTTACACTCTGTTTTTTCTAGTCAAAAGACCCTTTTCCTTGGGCCCATTACCAGTCTGCCTTATCATGTAAGAACAAAATCTCATGTGTACATTGGGATGTACTGAATTCATTCCCAGTAGAAACTGCTAAGCAAGAGTAGAATTTTTGTACTGTACTAAGTACCTGGTAAGCACCTTACTAGTACACTCAGGTTTATTAAACTATTGAAAGGTGCATAAGAATGTATAGTCTTGGGGGCTAGCAGGTGGCATGGTGGTTAAAGTGTTGGACTCCCAAATGGCTGACCACAGTTCAAGTCCTGTACCTGGTGTCTTGCCTTCTCACTTTCCCTCTCTTTCTGTCTCCTTCCAGTGAGTACACATGCCCTATAGCAATATTTAAAAATAAATCGTAATTATTATTAAAATTAAATAAATAATTCTTATAAAAAGAGAGAGAAAGAATATATGGTTTAATTCCCAGATCAAACCATAACTCCTGTAGTGTATGGTAAGTTGGAGGGTCTAGAATGATTTTGATTTTGTTAAAGAAACCTAAGTAGGGCCGGCAGGTAACATGGTGGTTAAGGGCATTGGACTCTCATATGGCTGACCGCAGTTTGAGTCCTGGACCTGGCAACTTGCTGTCTCACCACCCTCCCCCCCCCAACCCTCTCTCTCTCACTCTGTCCCTCTCTGGTCAAATTAAAAGAAGTAAATAAATAAATAAATAAAGTTTAATAAAATAATTCTTTTTTTTTTTTTTTTGAAGTTTTTGCTATAGGGCACGTGCACTCGCCAGAAAGACAGAAAGAGACAGAAAGTGAGAAATCACCCCCCTAGAGGGGATGGCCACGCCGCAATCCCTTGTCCTCCATTCTCCTCTTGGAATCTTGGGCACGCACACACATGTGCCTGGCATGAGTTTAAAGC
>NW_006198314.1:176990-181473 GCF_000334495.1 Tupaia belangeri chinensis
ACTACTGGTCCCTAATAAAATAATTCTTAAAAAAAAAAAAAAAAGGAAACCTAAGAAATTGAGTCCAAATATTATTTTTTCAATATTGATAAAAATGAATTTAGGTAGTTATTCATATGGATATCCAAATATTCTTAGATCATTTTGATGCCTGCTTGCTTACTTTTTATTGCAGTTTTATTAGCTTATTTGATATTCTGTGATCAGGTTATTTTATTTACAGATTTTGATTTAGTTATATATTTATTCTTCATTTTTCCATCAAAGCTGATTTATAAAATGTCAGACTTGTTTTAGATTGGTAGACAGAGTACTGAAGTCTGTAGACATTTTGTTTATATTAAAAATAAGAAACTTTTGGGGCCAGCAGGTGACATGGAGCTTAAGTTCACAGATTCCCACATACCCACCGGTTTCAGGAGACATACTGGATGCATGTGCTTGTGTGCCCAGAATCCCAAGAGAATGGAGAAGGGATGATGGTATGACCACCTCCCCTAGGGGTGATAATCTCATTTTCTCTCCCTCTCTTTGTCTTCCATCCAGCAAGTGCACGTACCGTATAACAAAAAAAAGGAATATTTACATATAAGAAAAGAAATTGGCCCTGGACACTAATTTATAAGACTTTTACATTTGTTTATTCCTAGTGATTTTAGAATTACAGTTTTGCCATATTGGCATTATCAGTAATAATATTTTATATTTGTAAAGTTTAGAATAAAATAATTTTCATTTTAAGTTTTAGTTACTACAAATCAAATCTTTAAAGAGAGATTTTTGCTACAGGGCATGTGTGCTTAGCAGAGAGACAAAGCAAGAAATCACTACACAGGGTGGAGTGGCCACACTACAGTCCCTTCTCTTCCATTCTCCTCTCAGGATCTTGGGCATGCGCCCGTGACCAATGTGAGTTTTAAGCCTCCGTGTCTGGGACTTGAATCATGGTCGACTACATCCAGCGATGTAACCATTAAGTCATCTGCTGGAGCCTGGACTAAATGATTTCTAAAAATCTTTTTTAATTCTTAAGAATCTGTTGAAGATGTTTTGATCAACTGGACGGGAGAGAAATGTTCACATATTGAAATGTTCACTTTGTAAGCTAAATAATGTAATTGAATGTATAAAAAAATTTTAAAAATTTTTTAAAATTAAAATAAGTTGAACAAAAAAAAGACTGCTAATCTAGAAAGAACAGTAGTATAAATGATTAATTCTCATTACATGTTTTAACACAGAACTAAAGAAGTACATTTAAGAATTATATGTACATAAACATGATTCTTTCTTCATCCTATACTAATTATGAATAATACTGTATTAATTATGAATGGCAAAATTCTATAACCCAGACTTTCAAGCACTCTCTTTAATTTGATCACAGTTTTCAAAATAGGAAAATGATCAATATTAGTGAAAGGTAGGTTAAAAAAATATATATATATATATAAATACAGTTATATATTAATTTTCTTCTTAGAAATTTAGTACCATCCTCTGCCCCCCCTCTTCCCCCCCTTCATCCAGTTGATTTGCTTTATGTATGTTTGTGTTTATGTGTTCACTGAGCCTTTTGTTTTTAAAATCTGTTTTATTCCTGTTTTACAGAATGATTATCAACCTAGCTGTGGGCGGTCTTTACGAAGGACACAGCGCAAACGTCAGCATGCTTACCAAACACGTTCTAACATAGAACATAATTCTCAAGCATCATCTCAAAATTCAGGTGTACAAGAAGACTCAGACAGCTCCTCAGAGGTCAGATATCTGTCGTTATTTATTAGTGTAATTTTTTTGTTCCCATCCATTTGGGTTTACTTTTAAGGGCCACTTCTTCAGTAGATAATTATTGAATATTTTAATAATTTTCTTACAAGAGGTTTATTCATTAATAAGGCTTCTAATTGGCAAAATTAGGCATTATATTTAATTCTGATTCATGTCTTCTCTTATTCGTACCTCAGGTATTAAAGATGGGTATTCTAAAAAAAATCCAAAATCTGAATATTCCAAAAATCCCACATTCTTTGAATGGTGCTGATATGATTCCACAAGTGAGAAATTTCACTTTGTGTGATGATCACAATTAAAACACTGTAAAACAAAAAGTATTGTATAACATTACCTTCATGCTATGTGTATTAAGTATATATGAAACATAAATGGATTTTGTCTTTAGATTTGGGGTGTAATCCCCAAGGCATGTCATTAGGTATATGAAAATATACCAGAATCTAAGAAAATCTAAAATAATGTTATGTCCCAAGCATTTTGGAAAAGGGGTACTCTGATCTTGTTGAGGATATCAAATATGCTGACAAATGTTTGGCTTTGAGGCAGTGAAAGGGAGAATGAAAGTAAATTTACCTAGAAATGGAAAGAAGTAGAATATAAACAGTGCTAATAAGTAACATAGTCCTAGTACAGGTTGTAATTAGCATAATATACACATTTTCTGTTGTTGTTGATTTTACATATCATGAAGATCATTGGTAGTTGATTTTTCTCAGACTTAGCTTTTTCATGATAATGAACAATATGATAGTTCTTTTCTTTCTATCCCTCTGTTCTCTAATTCTTTCCTTTTGTTAAGTGTACAGTAATGATTTAATCATGCTTTAACAATGTATGTTACTCCAGGTCATCTCCTGCTGTGTACAGTTCTTAAACACTCTTATCAAAGATATCCCCACTTCCTCAACCTTGAAAATCTTGATCTTAAAAGAATGGTCATGTATTCTGGAATTAATGTTACCTTTTAAATTAAAATTAAATAATGTACTGTGTCATCCATTCAGTAATAACATGACCTTTTAAATAAATTAAAAGTAAAATACCTGTAATGTGTCATCCATTCAGTAATTAATGTTACCTTTTTCATGTAATAGTAGTATTTTGTTTTGTATTTCTTTTTGTTGTTTGTTATATGGCATGTGTGCTCACTGGAGAGAGACAGAGAGAAAGAGAAAGTGAGAAATTATGTCCTAGGAGAGATGGCCATGTTGCAGTCTCTTCTCCATTCTCTTTATGGGATTTTGGACAGGTTCACATATCGTGCCTGGCAATTTTTTCAAGTTGCTGGGTCAGGGACTTGAACCATGCAGTTGGTCGTGTGAGATCCAGCCACCTTAACCCCCCACATCACCTGACTGGGCCAGTGTGGTCGTAATTTTGAAAAAAAATCTAATCTTGGGGCCAGCAGGTGGCATAGTTGGTTGAAGTGCTGGATTCCCACATATCTGATCACAGTGCTGGTCCTGAACCTGGCAGCTTGACAATCACACTGGGTGCCTGTGTTGTGTGTTCATGCCCAAAATCCTGAGAGGAGAATGGAGAAGAGATTGTGGTATAGCTTCCCCCACGGGAAATGCTTTCTCACTGTCATTCTCTGGTGAGCACGTATACCTTATGGCAAAACAAACAAACAAAAATGTAAAAAGAAATCTAATCTTAATAAATATGATTGAAGTGATTTTTGTTTTTGTTTTTGGTCAAGATTTGCTTCAAGGGGAGATTAATGTCTCTGTATTGACTGACATGCATGACATTGAAAAAGCAATGTAATACACTGTAAAGTTATATGTAATCCAATGTAATATAAAGAAGATTATGATGATAATAAAAATAAATAAATAAATTTAAAATAAAAAGATTTGTTTAAAAATAATCCCTGGAGATTGAGTCAGTGAGTGAGGATATAGATAAAATAAGGTAGGCATAAGTTATTGTCTAAACTGGAAATTGAAAATTCAAGGGTCATCTATTCTCTCTACTTTAGTATGTTTGAAATTTTGCTTAATAAAAAGGTGGTTTAAATTTTGTAATTAAGGGAACCAGCAGTTAGCGTAATGACTGTGTCATTGGACTCCCACATAGTCGACCATGGTTCACGTCCCAGACCCGGTGGTTTAAAACTCACGCTGGGTGCGTGTGCATGCGTGCCAAAGATCCCAAGAGGAGAATAGAGGAGAAGGGATTGCAGCGTGACCATCCCCCCTGGGGGGGTGATTTCTCGCTTTCTGTCTCTATGTCTCTCTCTAAAAAAAAAACCTCTACCAAAAAAAAAAAATTGTAATTAAGGGGACCAGCAGACGGCATAATGGTTACATTGCTGGACTCTCACATGGTCAACTGCTGTTCAAGTCCTGGACTCGTGGCTTAAAAAGCATGCTGGGTGCATGTGCATGTGTGTCCAAAATCCCTAGAGAAGAATGGAGGAGAAGGGATGGTGGTGTGGCCATCCCCCTTGGGGGATGATTTCTCATTTTCTGTCTTTCTGTCTGTCTTTGTCTCTCCAATGAGCACACGTGTCCTATAGCAAAAATTTCTCTTAAAAATATTTTGTGATTAAGACATGTATCTTTAAATGTACATGTCTTAATCACAAAATATTTTTTGTGAAGGCATTTAGATTTTTTTTTCTTTTTTTTTTTTTGGAGAGATTTTCACTGTAGGGTGCGTGCGCTCGCCAGACAGACAG
>NW_006198314.1:181603-184659 GCF_000334495.1 Tupaia belangeri chinensis
GGGACACAAACCGCGGTCGACTACGTGGGAGTCCAGCGACATAGCCATTACGCTAACTGCCGGTTCCCTCATTTAGATATTTTTAAAACACTGTTTTTAGCATTTAAGAGGGTTATATTTGGGCTTAAGGAATCTATTTAGTCTTTGAAATAATAGAAAAGGTGTTACATTACAATAAGATAGTAAGTATATGCAAGAAAAATTGAAATGCCTAGTAAGCTTATTTGTGATTTAGGTAGAAGACTAATCATGTACTTTTTTTTCTTTTTAGAGAGATTTTTTTGCTGTAAGATGCGTGTACTCACTGGAGAAACAGAAAGACAAAAAGAGAGAAAATGAGAAATCACGCCCCCAGGGGGAATGGCCACACCAGTCCCTTCTCCATTCTCTTTTTAGGATTTTGGGCACGCATGCACACACGCTTAGCATGAATTTCAAGGTGCTGGGTCTTGGACTCGAACCACAGTTGGCCACATGGGACTCCAGTACTTTAACCAGTATATTACCTGTCAGTTCTAATCATGTACATTTTAATAGAACTTTGTTGTAGGGGGAATAAAAAATTGTTAAAAAGCAGACAGTGTTTTTCTAATTAGTAATAATAAGATTCATGTATCTTAACTGCAGGAAGATGAAACTGTTGGCACAAGTGATGCTTCCGTAGAGGATCCTGTTATCGAATGGCAAAGTGAAAGTTCTTCCAGGTAGTTCTGTTTTTTTTTTTGGTTTGTTTTGTTGTTTGTTTGTTTGTTTTTTATGATAGTACACTTTGATGAAAAGAAAGAGAAAGAGAAAGAAACACCCTCTATAGGATCTATTAATGCTCTGACCCCTTTTCCTAAGCCTTCCAGCTCATTTGGATTTTAGGCACCAGCCTGTGTGGCTTGAGTGTTTTAAGCCCAACCCAAGGATGTGAACCCACAATTGGTCCAGTCTTGTAGTATACTTGTGTTACTGCTTTGCCATAGCAGCTGGGACTAGGTAGTTTTAATTTGCTCAAAACTGCTCAACGGTTTTAATGTGAAGTTATCCTTTTGTAGGAATTTGGCTTATGTAGAGATAAAGTAGTATTTTACATTAGGTCATCAGAGAAGTCATGACAAAGTTCTCTATCCAAAAATTGCATCATGACTTTCCCAATGATCTGATATTATAAGGTAGGTGTGAAAGTCTGGAAACCTATAATTTTATCCTGGCTCTCCTAATATCTTTTTGATGTCAATAGGACATTTTTAGTTCCTTAATCTGTAAAATAAAGTCCTTTTAAAGCCAAGATTCTACATCTTGACAACTGTGTATATTTATTTTAATTTTAAAATAAGTTCATTTCATGATTTCCACGAGTAAGGTGCATCTTTATTTTGAAGAAACTTTGTAACTTGTATATGAATTTCAGATTCTTTTATATCTTAATTTAGTGTCATCTATTTTACAAAAAGCATTTCATTAAAATTACTTAGATAATAATCAGAATTATGTATTTATGCTTTCTCTTTGTTTAGAAAAAAAATCAACCTGTCATAAAATCTTTCAATTATGATGTAAAACTATTCCTTTTTTATACTTAGACATTCATAATCTTAATTTATTTACAGTGATTCATCAAGTGAATATTCTGATTGGACAGCAGATGCTGGAATAAATTTACAACCTCCAAAAAGACAAACCAGACAGGCAACACGGAAAATATGCAGCAGCTCTGAGGAAGAGAATTTAAAATCACAAGAAGAAAGGCAAAAGAAACCTAAACAGACTAGAAAGAAGGTCTGTAACCTTATAGGTTGTTTTTGGTTTTACTTTTTGCTTTTCCTAATTTGCTGTAGGGTGTGTGTATTCACTGAAAAGAGAGACAGAGAGAGAGAGCACAAGCAAATGAGCACATCCCTAGGGGGATGGCCACGCCATACTTTCCCGTCCTCCATTCTCCTCCTGAGCTTTTGGGTACTCACACACATGCACCTACCCTGTTTTCTAACTTGCCAGGTCATGTACTCAACCCACGCAGCTGGCCATGTGGAATCCAGCCACCCCAACCACCATTTTTGCTTTTTATTCATGAATATCTAACAATAACACTTGTCTTTTCTCTAAATAATATTCCATCTGAGAAACTAAACAAGTAGAAATAATTTAAATTGACTTCAAAATACAAAGAATTTTTGAAATTTTTTTGTTATCAAAGGTAAAGGCTAGACTGTTTTCATTATAATTTGTTATTAAATTAAAACTTATTGACAAGAGTTAAAATACAGAAAAGTTCTATAATAATAAGCCATTATAGTATTACAGGTATTATTCTTACCATATTATCAGTCATAAATTCTATTTCTCTTTAACTTGTAAAATGGAAGAGTATGAAACATTTTGTAGGACTTTTCTTCCATTTATTTGTTTTTAGTTCGTTCTGTAACCATTTCTTTTTTCACTATGATTTTACTTAGGGGATGTAAAAACTTAATCCACATGTTTTTTGAATTGTAAGTTTAAAGTTTATTATCTACATATTCTGTCGCTTGTTCCTTTAGTAGACATAATTATCATCTTGATTATCACTGTCTTACTGGCAAAATGTTGCTTTATTGCATTAAACTCACGGTATCATTTTTAGGGACATGAAGAGTAAAAGTTGTAGGTTTTTTTAGATAATATGTAATGTCAAGTTGTTAACTGTCAGCCAAAATTGAGCAACTATATTTTTTTTATTGGTATAAGACTTGTACATAATTAATTGGTATAATTAATTTATTGGTATAAAAGTTGTAAAGAATTAATGTTAAAGGAAAATGTTTAAAATTTGTATTCTTAGTATGTATTCTAACCTAATATTTTTAATGTTCTTCATCTACCTTTTTTCATTTTACTATTGATAAATTTATTTATATTTGAACCATATTTTATGTATGTTTGTGTATGTGTGTGTGTTATCTATAGATATATGTATATATAGATATTTACATACACTATTTATACTTATATTTTAGAAAGGAGGACTGGTTTCTATGGCAGGTGAGCCCAATGAAGAATGGTTTGCCCCTCAGTGGGTCTTGGATACCATA
>NW_006198314.1:184721-191322 GCF_000334495.1 Tupaia belangeri chinensis
ATTATGACCTGTTATAACCTTCTTTTCTTAGGATGTCAAGATCATTGGCTTCAGTTAATCTTTGGAAATTTATATTCTTAATTCTAGTATAATAATATATACACTATTGGGACTGGCAGATGGCATAATGGTTATGTCGCTGGACTCGTGCAGAGTTGACTGTGATTCGTGTCCTGAACCTGACAGTCTAAAACTCATGTTGGGTCCATATATATGCATGCCCAAAATACCTAGGGGAGAATGGAGAATGGATTACAGCGTGACCATCCCCACAGGGGGTGATTTCTCACTTTCTGTCTCTCTATATCTCTGTCTCTCTGCTGAGTACACACACCTTGTAGCAAAAATCTCTTTAAAAAATAATATATATATATATATATATATGTGTATGTGTATATACATATATACACACATACACATACATACACACACTAGCTTAACAGCTCTGCTCAATTACATATTTTTTGTGGATGGTTACTGAATTTTAGTAATATTTGTATGTTTTGTAGGATTTGTACAGTGTTTCATTATAGTAGATCCTCAACTGACATTGAATGATTAGTTTGTGAAGTCATGGAAATAATTGTCTTTATTTTAATCTTTTATTTTAATCTTATTTTTAAAATTTTATTGTAATTTTATTCATTGTCATTATTTTATTTATTTAAGTTTCTGCCATAGAGTGCAGATAATCAGTATATATTGAGTGGGGATATATAAAGTCTGTCTTTCATAGTCTGACTTGCTTCACTTAGCCTTAAATCTTACATATTTGTTCACTTTATGTCAAATGTCAGGAGTTCACTTTTTTATGGCTGATTAATATTCCATACAGTACATATGCCACACTTCTATGTTTATTCCTTGTCCTAGCAATAATAATGCTGCAATAAACACGGATGTGCAAGTGTTTTTCTGACTGAGGATTTTTCTATCCTTTGGGTAAATACCTAAAAGGAGTTACTGGATCAAATGGTAGTTCTATTTGTAGGTTTCTAAGGAATCTCCATATCGTTCTCCAAAGTGGTTGTACTAATTTACATTCCCACCAATAGTGTAGGAGAGTTCCCTTTTCACCACAGTCTTGCCAGCAGTTATCATTTTTTGTTTTTTAATCTTTGCCATTCTGACTGGGGTTAAATGGTATCTCACTCTGGTTTTGATTTGCATTTCCCTTATGATAAGAGATGTTGAGCATGTTTTCATATGCTTTTGGACCTTATTTGTCTATTTTTGGAAACGATTACCTATGCTTTGGAGGTCTTCTTTAAGAAGTCTTTGCCTACTACAAGGTCTCCCAAGAGTTTTTCCTGTGTTTTACACCAGTATTTTTATAGTTTGAGGTTTTATGTTTAGATCCTCAATCCATTTTGAGTTAATTTTTATTAGTGGTCAGATATAAGGATCTAGTTTCATTCTTCTGCAGGTGGATAGCCAGATCTCCCAGTGCCATTTGCTAAGAGATTTTCTTTTTCCCACTGAATTATCTTGTACACTTTGTCAAGAATCAGTTCACTGTATGTTTGGAGATTTATTTGGGGGTTCTCAGTTCTGTTCCATTGGTCTACCTGTCTGTTTTTGTGTGAATACTGTGCTGTTTTAATGGTTACAGCTTTTAGCATGTTTTGAGGTCAGGAAGTGAGATGCCTCCTACTTTTTCCCTTCCACAGTATTGGTTTGATGATATGGGGCTTTTTATGCTTTCGGACAAATTTCATGATTTTTTTTTCTATTTTTGTGAGGAATGCCTCTGGTAGTTTGTTTGGTATTACATTGAATTTGTAGATTAATTTGGGTAGGATTGTCTTCTTGATTATATTAATTCTTCCAATCCAGGACCATGGGATGGTTTTCCACTTTTTGTATCATTTTTTATTTCTTTTTCTAATGGTTCATAGTTTTCCTTATGGAGATCTTTGATGTCTTTGGTAAGGTTTATTTCTAGGTATCTTTTTGATTTTGTGGTTTTCGTAAATGGAGTTTCTTTCTTCAATTCTGTCTCAGTTTGTCCATTGTTGTATAAAAATTGTATAGATTTTTGTACGTTGATTTTGTATCCTGCCACTTTTCTATATTCATTTATCACTTCCAGGTTTTTCATTGATTCTTTTAGATTTTCTATGTATAGTATATCATTTGCAAATAAAGTTCATTTTAATTCTTCTATTTCTATTTGGATGGTTTTTATTTGACTCTCTTTTCTAATTGTATTGACTAGAAATTCCAGTACTATGTTAACAAGGAGTGGAGAAAGTAGGCAGCCTTGTCTTGTTGCAGTTTTTAGTGGAAAGGCTTTCAGCTTATCCCCATTCAGTATGATGTTAGCTCTGGATTATTATTTTTTTTTTTGAGAGGTTTTCGCTATAGGGCGCATGCGCTCGCCAGACAGACAGAGAGAGACAGAGAGACAGAAAGCAGGAAATCACCCCCCGGGGGGGTGGCCACACCCCAATCCCTTCTCCTCCATTCTCTTCTGGGATCTTGGGCACACCTGTGCAAGTTTAAGCCACCGGGTCCGGGACTCGAACCGTGGTCGACTATGTGGGAGTCCAGCGACATAACCATTACGCTAACTGCTGGTCCCAGCTCTGGATTTTTCATAGCTGAATTTTACTGTGTTATGGAATGTCCCCTCTGTGTTGACTTTGCTCAGATTGATGTGATCATATGGTTTTTAATCTTTCCTTTTGTTAATGTAATGTATTACATTTATTGTTTTGCATATGTTGAACCCTCTTTGCATCCCTGGAATAAATCTACTTGGTCATGTTGTATAATCTTTTTAGTATGTTGAATACAATTTGCTAGTATCTTGTGGAGAAATTTTGCATCCATATTCATCAGGGATATGGGCCTGAAGTTTTCTTTTTTTGTCATGTCCTTGTCTGGTTTTGGAACTAAGATGATGGATAATAGAGTGAATTCTGAAGGGTTTCATTTTGAATTTTAGAAATAAAAAGAAGAATTGTGGTTAGTTCTTTCAAAGTTTTGTAGAATTCAGAAATAAAGCCATCGAGACCTGGGCTCTTCCTAGTTGAAAGATTATTATTGATTCAATCACATGCTTTTTATGGGTCTATTTAGACCCCTTTTTTTTTCTTCTTGGTTCAGTCTGGGTAAGTTATACATGTCGAGAAATCTATCCATCTCATCTATATTTTCTTGTTTGTTGACATATAGTTGCTCATAGTACTCTATTATGATATTATATATTTCTGTTATAGCCATTATGATAATACATCTTTCCTTGCTGATTTGATTTATCTGGTTCCTTTCTATGTTCTTCTTGATTAATCTAGCTAGTGGTGTGTCAATTTTAATCTTCTCAAAGAGCCAGCTTTTGGTTTCATTTATTCATTATCATTGGTTTCTATGAACCTTTTGATTTCAGTCTTATTTTCTTCTGTAGTGGTAAAGTCACTTAGGAATAGGTTGTTTAACTTCCACGTATTTGTGAGTTTTCATGGGCTCTTTCTTTAATTGATTCCAAGTTTGATACAATTGTGGTCAGAAATGATTATAGGTATAGTTTTTATACCTTTTAGTTGGTAAAGGGTCATTTTGTGCCCTATCATGTGGTCGATCTTTGACTATATTCTATGTGGGGGTGAGAAAAATGTATATTTTTGTGGTAGGGGGATGAACTACTACTCTATAGATGTCTGTCAAGTCCATTTTATATATGGTATTATTTAGATTGTGTATGTCTTTATTTATTTTTTGTTTAGATAATCTGTTCAGAGGAGTCAGTGGGGGTGGTGAGATTATCTATAATTATTGTGTTGCAGTCTATCTCTTCCTTGAAATCTAACAGTCTGTCTTTGATATATATGGGTATTCAGTATTGGGTGCATAGGTATTTACAAGTGTTATATATTCTTGGTGAACAAGTCTTTTTATTTATTTATTTATTTATTTTTATTTTTATGGAGAGGGTTTTGCTATAGGGTACGTGCACTTGCCAGAAAGACAGAGATAGACAGAGAGACAGAAAACGAGAAAACACCCCCACCCTCAAGGGGAATAGCCATGCCACAATCCCTTCTCCTCTCAGGATCTTGGCCACACACGCAAAGATGCCTGGAGTTGTTTTAAGCAGCTGGGTTCAGGACTTGAACCGTAGTCAGCCACGCGGGAGTTCAATGATGTAACTATTACACTATGAACAAGTCTTTTTAGTATTATATAATGTCCTTTGTCTTTTTACATCTTTCATTTTAAAGTATATTTTGTCTGATATAGGTATCGCTACTCCAGCCTTTTCTTGGTTTACATTGGCATGGAATATCTTTTTCCAGCCCTTCTGTTTCAGTCTATATATATGTCCTGATCAGTGAGATATGTTTCTTGTAATAGCATATATATGGCTTATGTTTTTGTATCCATTCAGCCAGTCTGTGTCTTTTAATGGGAGATTTTAATCTATTAACATTTGATGTTATTATTGATATTTGCAGATTTATCCCTTTCATTTTGTTAGCCATTTTCTCAGTTGTTTTTTTATTCTCCTATTTCTGTTTGTCTCCTTTAGTTGTCCTGATACAGCACTCCCCTCAGTGCTTCCTGTAGAGCTGTTCTATTAATGGTGAATTCTTTCAGTTTTTGTTTATGTGAGAATACTTCTCTTTGTTCTTCCCATTTGAAGGACAATCTTGCTGGATATAGTACTGTTAGTTGAAATTGTTTTCCTTTTAATGTTTTGAACACATCTTCTCATTTCTTCCCTGCCTGCATTATTTCATTTGAGAGGTCTGACATCAGCCTAATGTGATCGCCTTTATATGTAACAACATTTTTCCCTTGCCATTTTTACAATATTGTCTTTGTTTCAATCTGGCTATGATGTACTGGGCTGTGAGGGTCCGATCTTTTGGTGTTGATTCCATTTGGGGTCCTTCTTATTCCTTATGTCTGAATTTCTCCATGTTTCTCTTTATTTGGAAAATTTTAGATAGTATTTCATGAAAGAGGTTTTCCAAGCCTTTAGCAGACTCTTCACCTTCTGGAATACCCATTATATGGATATTTGGGGTATTTCATGGTGTCTAGAATTTCCCATATGTTGTCCTCGTTTTGGGGGGGGAGGGTTGTTTTTTTCTTCTTTTTGGTGATTTGGTCTATATTGGAGACTTCGTCCTCGAGGCCAGAAATTCTTTCTTCTTCATGGTCCAATCTTCTGGTAATGATTTCTTCCTTAATTTCTTTTTTTAAGAGTTATTTTTATTTAACTCTATTTATTTATATATTTATTTTTTCATTTGACCTGAGAGGGACAGAGTGAGAGAGGGAAAATTAGAAAGCAAGCTGCCATATCCGAGACTTGAACTGAGACCTGCCATGTGAGAGTCTAGTGCTCTTAACCACCACATCACCTGCTAGCCCCACTGTTAATGCTTTCTAGGGAGATTTTGATTTCTTATATTGTGTTCTTCTTTTCCAGAAGTTCGGTTTGATTCTTTTTAAGGGTGTCTATTCATTTATCAAAGTCATCTTTCATGTCCTGAAATGATTTTCTTATTTCCTGAAACTGATTACTTGTTTTCTCTTGCATCTCATGGAATATTCTCACTATGAATATTCAGAATCCTTTTTCTGACATGTCTATCTAAATCTCAATGCTGTCCATTTTTGGTGAGGAGCTACTACCCTCACCTGGTGAACACTACCTTGTTTTCTCATGTTTCTTTAAGATCTGTGCTGGTTTATAGTTACCTGATGCAGTATTCACTTTTTTTATTTATTGGGGTAAATTTCACCCTTAGTTCTGAGGTGTATTCTTATAGGAGGGCTGTCTCACTGCTCTGATTAGTTATGGGTAACTTCAGGTGCTTGGCTCCTCTATAAAACCTTAAGTTCTTTATGAGGTGGTAGCAAGCTAAGTAGATATAACTTGAACAGTTGCACACTGCACTTTGCAGGTTTGCATACCAAAAGTTACAGTGACTCCCAGGCCCTGAGCACAGACTCACCCTAATGGCATACCCAGACCAGCCTCAAGAATCTCAGTGGGTGGGGTAAGCCCAGGCTGCTGAGATGGTAGGCTATGGTGTCCAAAAGTTCCAAAGTGGCTCCCAGGCCCCGAGCAAGGAATCACCCTAAATGCCTGCCTTGACTGTCCTCAGGATTTCTGGTGGATGGGCAGATGGACAGGGCAAGCCTAGGCTGCTGGGATGGTGGGTGTTGGAGTCCAAAAGTTCCAAAGTGGCTCCCAGGTCCCAAGTACAGAATTACCCTTTTACATGAACTCTTGTGATCTAAAAGTTTTAATTTTTCTTGAAACTTCTCCATTTAGTAACCTTTGATTTGTATTATTTATATACAATGTTTATGTTACAGGTTAAAATATTGATATTTAGAATGTCAATTATAATTTGAAATACAGTACTTAGAAAAAATTGCTATAGGGTGTATGAGTTCACTAGAGAGAGGGGTGGGAGAAGGGAATAAGAAAGCACTCCAGAGGGATGATGGCCAGGCCACCATCCATTTGCTTCCAAATGGGATTTTGAGCACACATACATACCTGGTGTATTTTTCCAAGCCACTGGCTCCACATAATCATCCATGTGAAATTCAGCTGCCTTAACCACTACACCACTGG
>NW_006198314.1:191410-219152 GCF_000334495.1 Tupaia belangeri chinensis
CCCAATAGTACCTTAAAGTAGGACCAGTTTTGTGTACATCTGTCTGTTTCTTCCACAGATATATGAAGCTGCTTGAGAGAAAAGGACTCTGTATGTGGTGTTTATATGATATACTTATTATAACGCTATATGAGTATTGAATGAAAATAATTTTAAAATATTTATTTATTTGTTTATTTCTTTTTTTGCCAGAGGGCATGTGTACTAACAAGAGAGTGACAGAGAGAAAGGAAGAGGGGGAAATTAACCCCCAGTGGGGCATAGTCACACTGCGGTCCCTTCTCCCTTTCTCCATCCTATCAGAATTTGGAGCATGCACACACATGCATTTGGCATATTTTTCAAGACTCTGAGGACAGGATTTGACCTGCATATTTGGCCATATGGGACCCAGTTCCCTTAACCACTAGGGCACAAGGCTGGCCCAAACATCATATAATGGAAAAGTGTCCCTTTACTATACAAAAGTTTATCAAAATAGTAATTATTTATTTTCTACAAACAGAAGTGGATGTTTGTAGACATGTATACTGGAACATATAGAGTTATTAAATAGGATGCTCCTAATTAATACATTATGTTTTCTGTTTTAGCTTATCTATTTTAGGCAAGGACATGAAGCTTATGTGCGGGCTGTAAGGAAATCAAAAATATATAGTGTTAATTTACAAAAACAGCCATGGAACAAAATGGATCTCAGGGTAAATTTGCCAAATTCATAAGCTTTATAATGGAAATCACTTTGGAATTAAGTTGCTTACCAATAGTCTTTTTCTCAGTTTTATGTGTATTGTATTGCTGATTGTGTCCAGGATAAGGTAATGTATGACACATTGGTAGAACTGTACATTATGGCTCATATTTGATATGTTTCCCAAAATTTGTATACCATCTCTTGTCTTGATTATTTTACCTAATTTTCTTCTCACTTCAGTTCCTCTAGTCTATATCATTCCATAGTTAGAGCAAAATAGGAGTTCCCCAGTGGGGATATTTTCTCTTAGCAATTTTGTACATTCTGGAGAATATAAACTGAATGTGTAGACTGTGAACACTCTCAATATTCTGGCAGCTTTAGAATATATTAATATAAGTCAAAAGAAGCTCAGAATCTGGTGGTATCTTATGGAATATCTTTTTTGATAAAGTACCAGTGTAGATAGGTACATGACATTGAGTAAAGCAGATACATAAAAACAGATTTTCTGTATGTGTCTGTAAATACATATACCCTCATTTGTTCATGCATGCATATATACATACAGATAGACATAGGTTTACATAAATCATGTCTAGTTAAGTTTGTGTGTTTTGTTTTGTTTTCTTTTTTGTTTTTCTAACACGAAGGAAAAGAAACTTTTTACTACAGATTAGTAAAACAAACAAACAAAAACCACTACTGTAGTTTTCCAAGTAAATGAAAGGATTTTTGTGTAATTATGCTTAACAAGAAGAATTCAAGAGAGAATATGTTTAAACAGTAAAATAAAGATTTATCATAGGTATTTGTAAAATTTTTATTAATGTTATAAGATGCTAAAGTACTATATCAATTGAGTTTTACATAATCTTTTGGGAGAAAATGATGGCTACCACTGTCTTGACTCAAATGAAAGTTCATTTTGGGAATCAGAGGAAAGAATAAAACATGGTTTCTTGTTTTGAAGCCTAACCCTTTGGTCCTAGGAAATTGTAAGAGGTAGCATATGTGTCATGTCAGAGCCTAGGTTTTGGAATAAAACCTGGATTTTAATTCAAGCTCTGCTATTTGCTAGTACATAACTTTAAGCAAGTCACTATTCTAGTAAGGATAAGTTTTGTGGTCTGTTAAATGTGACTAATAATTGATGTTGAGGATTGTTGTAAGATAATATTGTAGGCAATCATTAGTCCTTGGGAGGCCCAGGTTCTATTCCTTATCCAATCCAAAGGCTGGTTGTGTGGTATGTTCCTGTAATGCTAGCCACTTCAGAGACTGACACAGGAGGATTATGAGCTCGAGGTTGGCTTGGGCAATGTAGTGAGACCATGTCCAAAAAGAGCTTACTATCATGGTGCACACCTGTAGTCTCGGCTGGGAGATTGAGGCGGTAGGATCACAACATTGCAACTTGTTTTGAGATAAGACAGTCCTCTCCCCAAACATTTGTGTATATATACATCTGTATGCTTATTTACTATATTTCTGCTAGAGGAGTAATTTTAACCTATCAGAGCATTTTAATCCTCTGGGAAGTTTTTTTCTTTTCAAGTTATGTATTCTGAGTTGTACACTAGATCTGTGGAATTGAGCCTATGGAAGTAGGGTTAAAGAACATGAATTTTTAAAAGTTTCCACAAAAATGTATCCTTGGTTTAGAGATATGCTATTAAGGGCCAAAAGCCATGTCATATTTACCTTTGACACTTAAGAGTATTGCCTTACATTTAGTGGGGACTTAAAAAATTCTTAAATTGTAACAAACGTCATGCAAATGTTAGGTAGTTATTTATATTGAAAGTAATCATTTCTTGGTATTCTCGTAAATAGGAGCAAGAATTTGTTAAGATTGTAGGAATCAAATATGAGGTTGGACCACCTACACTGTGCTGCTTGAAGCTTGCATTTCTGGACCCCATTTCAGGCAAAATGACTGGAGAATCATTTTCTATTAAGTGAGTTGCTATCTCTGGGTCTATGTGTGTGTATTTTAATACTTACATATTCTGAAGGAAACAGGACTCAGTGGGATAGGAAATACTTTATATAGCACTACTACCTAGTTTAGAGTTATAAAACCAGAGTTTAATTCTTGATTTACTTCTCCATTGTGTGTGTGTGTGTAAGACAGATCCATGAGCAAGTTACTTAATGCAAGTTTATGCCTTCATTTATAAAATGGAACACTAATATCTTCCTCAGAATTATTGTGAATAAACAAAGACAAACCTTCCAGGGCTGGCTCTGTAGCCTGGTAGTTGAGGCACTAGATCCCACATGTCCGACCATGTGATTCAAGTCTCAGACCTGGCAGTTTGAGAAACATGCTGGGTGCATGTGTGTGAGTGGCCAAAATCCGAAAAGAAAGGAGAGATGGAAGAAAAGTGATTTTAGCGTGACCATGCCTGTTGGGGGGGGGGGTAGGGTGGAGAGTCTGTGTGCACTTTCTCCTTTCCCTCTCTGTCTCTCTGGCTAGTGCCTGTGTTCTCTAGCAAAATAAACAACAAAAATAACAAACTTTTTAAAGTGCCTAATAGTATCCTTGAAATATAGCAGTGTTTTATTTTTGTTATTAACAATGGGAATAATAAGTCAGTGGCTCATTTCTTAAAGTTGAGTTTTAAATCTAAGGTGATAAAAGAACAATCCATACTTATAAAGTCCTTAATATAAAATAACCTTGTATTAAGATTTAAAAACCTTTATTAGCATCTTTGTATTATTTAACTGATACAAGAAGTAGCAGGGCATTTCCAAACAGGTCAGAGCAGATGGGGTTTAAGTGAAGGTATTTCTAAGGGACATAGACTTGATGGCTCCAAATTAAATAAATATACTTGGATATTTAGTGACTGACATATACTGTTATATCTCTATATTGATTTAGATATGCTTCGTTTTTCTACAGGTATCACGACATGCCAGATGTCATTGACTTCCTTGTGCTACATCAGTTTTATAATGAAGCCAAAGAAAGGAACTGGCAGATTGGTAAATACAGAGTTGTCATTTAGTAACTATTGAGTTCCAAGTAGAGTAAGTAATGTTTTAGCTGATTTAACAGAAAGAAACTATTTTACCATTTAGCTGGAAAAGACTGTCAGCTAAACTGAAAAATTAATTTTAAATTCAGTGATGTTTAGGTAATTTTATGCACATTCTATGTAACATATAATCTCCAGACCTTTTGCAAATACCAATTCCTTTAGTATACAAATATGAACAAAAAGAAAATTCTCAATGGCCAATGGTCTTAATGGACTCTTAAACAGACCATTACTGGTTGTGGTTTCCTCGTTTCCTCCCTCCCTTCCTCCCTCCCCTTTTCTCTCTTTCATTTTCTTTCTCTCTGTGTCTGTCTCTTTTTCCCTGTCCTCTTTCTCTGATTATAAAAAGGAGTATAACAATAATGTGAAGGAACAGTTTAAAAAATATGCTCATAGCTCTATAATCATATGTCACATAGAATTTTAAAACTACTAACAATTTTTGCATTTACTTATACATGGCTAGATTTTTAAGATATGTTTTTAGTCATAACAGATACATAATTTTGGGAGATGAGGCTTTTCAGCCTGACTTGGAATTCTGGCTTTCTCACTTATAAGCTATTTGGTCTTGGGCAAGTTTTTAATCCTCTCTGTGATTTACTTTCATTATCTTTAAAATGAGAATCAGGGCCAGCAGGTGGCACAGAGATTAAGGTAGCTGGATTCCACATGGCCGACTGTTCAGTTGAGTCCTGGACTCAGTGCCCTGAAAAATACGCTGAGTGCATATGTACCCTAAATCCCTAGAGGAGAGTGGAGGATGGCATGACCACCCCCGAGGGGGTGATTTCTCACTTTGCCTCTCTCTATTTCTTTTTCTCTTTGGAAACACATGCACACAATAGAAAAAAATAAAACAAAACAAAATATACCAATATATACCTTTAAGATTGACATGCATAGTAAATGAGTTTATATATATATATATGTGTGTATATATATATATATTTAGTTCTCTTTTTATTTCATTTTCTTTTATACCTTCAATCACATTATTTATCTTACAAAGTGAATATTTTAATATGGGATCGTCAGCACTTATAATAGTATCTGGTACATAGTAAATACTATATAAATATTTAAAATGCTTCTTTACGTATTAGAAATACTTTTTTGGTTTTGTAATCCTTAGCCATTTAAAGACAGAAAACTAGTATGAAAGAATAATATATAAAGGCAAAAAGCTAAAAGCAGAAAATAAGGAAACAAGACACAGCTGCATTAATATACATGCAGTACAATAAGAGATATGCTTAAGGATCTCAGAAAATTGGTAAAAATTAGATTATGTTTGATAACATTTAAGAAAATGTGTGATTTATTTCAGAAAGATTTCTAGCCCTTGGAAATCAAATTACTTATCTTGAAAGCTCAGATTGAAACTTCTGATATTGAAGATAAAATGCTGCTTCTGTATTCAACAAAAAGTAGCAATTTTGGAGTAGGAACAGAGCTAAAATTCTCAAGAATGTTCTTTTATGATTTTTTTAAAACATTGTAGGTGATAGATTCCGGAGTATAATAGATGATGCCTGGTGGTTTGGGACGGTGGAAAGTCAGCAGCCGTTTCAACCAGAGTATCCTGATAGTTCTTTCCAGTGTTACAGTGTTCAGTAAGTACAATTATGGTCTTTTATTCCTGATATAATACTGTACTAGTATATGGACTTTAAATAAACTCTACCAAGAAATAGTACTTTTTTTAAAGTGACTTAGCTAGTTCATAACATCTGTACCAATAAGAAAGTAACCAGAAGTGTCTATAAAGAAGGAATTGTAGTACCTGCAAGGAAGGAATTAAATTGGTGATAAACCTTTTCATTCAACATGTATGCTAAAACAAAGCAAGAACTGAAGACTTATTTCTACTTCCCTTATGTCTGCATTTTCTCTTAAATATTTCTGTTTTAGATAACAACTGCAACTGTTAATATTTTTTCAAGGAGAATACTAATGTTAATTTAGTGTTTAAAGTAATTGGTAAAGCTAGAGTAGAGCAGTGACTATTGGTTTTTAATAGAATGAATTCTAGGCAGAAGTGATTGTTACATTTGGAAGTAGTATTTGTTTACAAAATTTACTTTAATTCTTGAAATTCCCATATACTCCATGGAATACTGTTCAACCATAAAAAAAAAAAAAGAAAAGAAAACAAGACCCTGTCATTTGATACAAAGTGGATGAATATGGAAAATTGATTGCTGAGTGAAGCAAGTCAAGGCTATGAGAGACATCGTACGTCTCCATTTAACATGTACTGACTGTTGGCACTCCATAGTAGAGACTGAAAGACTGGAGAACACAAAAGCATTGACAAAAGTTATGGACACTGGAGATGTGGAAGGAGGGTGAGGGAGGAAGAGTGTATGGAAGGAAATTAGGAAGAAAAAAATGGAAAAGTAAGACATTTGTAGGACACAGATATGGTTTATTACCTGGTGATGATGATGTGTATAGTATTCTCAACTGGACTGGTCTGAGGTATATTTCATGTTGGGTAAATTCTCTACACAAGCTAAATGATATATGTGCCATTATATGTATAAATAATAATAATAAATCATAAAAACATGGAAAAAAAGAAACCCCCTTTTTATAAGGTTACTAATGATTGAAGCTTCTCAAGAATGATAGTTTTAATGTTTATTCTGTAAGAATATACCTATAGTCTCCACGTTGCAGAACAAGAGGGAATAATAAAATTTTGTAGATATTATTATCTTAATATTTAAGCTCTTTGAATAAAGTAGACCACTTTACAGAAAGAAGTGATTAAATCAAGTCTTTTCACCTGAAAGATATTTCCTAAAGAGATCTTTATTTTCTTCTGCCCTGCTGTATTATTGAATATATGCCTCACTAGAATAAAAAGTAAAGTAAAACTAAGAGTAGGCTTAATCCCCTTTAAGTTTCATATTGATGGTCTATCGTTTCTCTATTGGAGGTTTATTTATTTATCTTTATGTCTGCAGAGTTGTACTTAAAGAAAACTGAATTGCCCTTTTTAAAATTTAACCCCCAAGAAGTCATGCAAATTCTGCAGTATAAGAAAGTAAATACTACGTGAATTTGATTTGAATCTTGTCTTCTTTTTAATAGCTGGGACAATAATGAGAGAGAAAAGATGAGCCCTTGGGATATGGAGCCAATTCCAGAAGGAAGTAAATATGCTTTGAAAAAATGAATTGTACTTATTTTAAATGTAAAATGGCATTGGAAACTAATTGTTTTTTATTTTTCATCTTATACCTAGCTGCTTTTCCAGATGAAGTTGGTGCTGGTGTTCCTGTGTCCCAGGAGGAACTAACTGCTTTGCTATACAAACCCCAGGAAGGAGAGTGGGGAGCTCATTCCAGAGATGAAGAATGTGAACGGGTTATTCAGGGCATCAACCACCTTCTTTCCCTGGGTACGAAGAATGTGACAAAATACTAAGAGGATTGAAGGGAGCTAGGAAAACCAACAGAATTTTGAGTTCTACGAAAGGAAATTGTTGGACCTGCTGATGGTGAACAGTTCCTGAGTTGGGGTGCAAGGATTAAAGAAAAGACAAGAAGACAGGATGGAAACGGGAGGACTGCCAGTCAATACTGGTCAGCCCCAAATGTACTTTATCGCTAGTATTTATACACACTCCAGAGACTTCTGTTATGTAAGGTTTTTTTCCTTACTGAATTTATCAGGTTGTTATAACAATACTTTGGAACATTCAGTTCAAAACAACCCCAAGACATTCTGCTCATAACAGTCCAGCCACCCAAAGGCCACGTCCGGAAAAAGACCCTGGTCTTATTCTGGTGGTCATGTCTTACACATTCCTCACATCTCCTCTTTGGCTCCCCATAGGAAATAAAATTTCCTGTGTATACTTCACTTTTAGCGTAAAAAGCACAGTGATTCTAGTTTTAATATTAACATTTTTGTATGTTGGGTCAAAGTTACAGGTGATAAACATTCTAGACACTCTGGGAACTAATAGTGAGGGCAGACATAAGTGTCTTTATATTTACATAGTTAGATAATCATTGTTTTAGAAATGTAGTATTTCATCCTTTCTTTTTTTTTAACATGAAATTTTAATGTCCTCTATCACTGTCTGTTTTTATTTTATAGATTTTGCCAGCCCTTTTGCTGTTCCAGTCGATCTCAGTGCCTACCCCTTGTATTGTACTGTAGTTGCTTATCCAACTGACCTCAACACCATCAGGCGAAGACTTGAAAATCGCTTTTACAGGTCTCTTTAGTTTTATCATTTGTTATAGGCGTGTGCATTCTCCAGAAAGACAGAGAGAGACAGAGAGACAGAAAGCAAGAAATCACTTTAGGGGGGATGGCCACGCCACAATCTCTTCTCTTCCATTCTCCTCTCGGGATCTTGGGCACGCACGCACAGGTGCCCGGCGTGAGTTTAAGCCACCGGATCTGGGACTCGAACCACGGTCGACTACATGGGAGTCCAGTGACATAGCCATTATGCTAACTGCTGGTCCCTCGTTTTATCATTTATTATAAAATGCACAACTTTATGGTGTTTGTTTTCCTTTGGACGTCTGTGTTTTCGTAGTATGAAGTGATCCTTCAAACGACCCACCCCAAAAATCTTAGTAAAAACTTAGAACACAAATTTTCTTTTATTCAGTAGATTCTTACTCTTCCAGGGCAAATGGGGGTAAAAGAAAGACAGAGAGGAAAATATGGGTGTACAAATGGTATATGAAACCAAAACTAGAGTTAACTTTAGTTTATTAATGCCAAATTAGGTAGTTTGTGGCTTCATCATGATTTAGATGTTACAGAGATTAAGAGCATGTTTAACTCCTCTGTTGAGAAATTATGCAGCAGTTAATTAGATTTAATTTCCAACCCTGAAATGTTATAGGAAAAGAGCCAGGTTAATTTTTCCTTGATTTTGGTTGGGAGAAAGGGGGTTGATGATAGGAATGCTATGGAAGGCAGGTCTTAGTTTCTCTTTCATCCAAGCTATACCCTAACCAAAGAACTGGTTAGTTTGTTTCTTGTAGTTGAAAATTGGATGTATTTTTTACAACATGACACATTAGTTTATTCAATAATAAAAAAAATCACAAAAACTAAATAGAAATCTGTCATTTTCTACAATCTGACCTTTTTTTTCTTGTTCTTCTTGGCTCCTCCCCTGAATACAAAACATTCTTTTGACTTTATCAAAATACTTTTTTTGTTTGGGACTGGTCTTTAGCACAGTGGCTAATATCTGTGCATTGGGAGCTGAGTCTTACATGACCAACCATTGTTTGAATCCTGGCCCTGGTGACTTGAAAAATATATTGAGTGCGTGTGTGTGCCCGAAATTCTGACAGGATAGAAAATGGGAAAAGGAACTGTGGCATGACCACATCTATTGCAGTATGTTTCTTCCTCTCTCAGCTCTCTCGCTCATTGACAAGTGCACATATCCTACTGGCACTGAAAAAAATACTTTGTTGTTTATTTCTTTGTTTTGTTTTGTTTTTAAATCACTCTTTACCCATATTACCCAGGGTCAGTTCTATTCCAATTTTTAAAGAATTATTTAGTTTATTTAATTAATTTACTTGTTTTTAATTTGACCAGAGAGAGACAGAGAAAAGAAGGTGAAAAGCAATCCTTCAGGTCTGCAACTGCAGTCGGCTGTGTGGGAGTTCAGTGCCCTAACCATGACACCACCCTATTCCAGATTTTACCATGTAGTCCAGAGGTTCAACATGATTGCCTGTGCTTCAAATACTGTTACTACACCACCCATTTAAAAAAAAAATTTTTTTGATAGAGCATGTGTGCTTGGCAGAGAGAGAGAGAGAGACAGTGAGAGGGAAAGTAAGAAAGCACGTCCCAGAGGGAATAACTACTCTCCAATCCCATTTCCTCCATTCTTCTAATGACATTTTCGGCGCACATACATGCGTGCCTATTGTGATTTTCAAGCCGCCAGGTCCAGGACTTGAACCGTGGTCGGCTGTTTGAGACTCCAGCACCTTAACCACCATCTGCTGGTTCCAACTATATCACATGTGATGATTAAGTACCTAGTAGTTCTATATTGCATATTTCTAGAATATACTTTAAATGTATCAGCCAAGGCTAACAGAGAATTTTTTTTAATAGGAGAATATCAGCGTTAATGTGGGAGGTACGTTACATTGAGCATAATGCCAGGACTTTCAATGAGCCAGACAGTCCTATAGTTAAAGCAGCCAAAATTGTAACAGATGTCTTACTTCGATTTATTGGGTAAGAAATAGTTTTATTTTCCAAAGAGGCTAACTTCTAATTTTAAAAAATTATCTAAATGTATTTTGACTTATTTTGCTTCTTAGGGATCAGAGTTGTACTGATATACTGGATACTTATAATAAAGTTAAAGCAGAAGAACTAAACAGTACTGATGCAGAGGAGGTAAGAATCACAGCTTAATTAGCAGAAATAAATTCCTTTTCTGTTATTTGAATTACAGTGAATATTATGTGTAAATGTTGTATTTGGCTATGAGCAATGAAACAGATTTTTGAAAGCTGACTGTAATATCTGCATCTTTTTATTTTAAACCACTTTAACCTGTACTTAGAATGGCAAATATCCAATGTTGTTTTTTATTCTTTCAAAAAATCTATCTGACTATAAAATGTTACAAATATTAATAGAGTTAAATTTTATTTACATAATAGTAAGGAAAATAGGATTCACAAAGTAGATACTAGTCTCTTGAATCCTTTTTCCTCCTAGTCTCCCTCTTTTGGGATTTTTTATATTCATACACACACGCACAATGTGTTTTTCAAGATACCAGATCTGAGGCTGGAACTGCATGGTCTGCCATGTGGGATTCAGCCACTAGGCCATGGGCTGACCCCATAAATGCATTTTAACTCAGGATTTGATGTAGCAAGAATTTCTTCTCAGAGTAGCATTATTTGGGTTAGAACAGAAAATTAAAGTAAAAATATAGTTCGTCAGCTTTATTTTATTAGAAAGGAGTACCAATAGCCCCAGAACCACTTATCTTTTCCCCTGGGTATTTCCTAGATGTGTCATCATCACTGGTGGTGCCTAGGCCTTTATTCTTTGTATTATAAAACTATCCCTTAGAGAGAGACTTAATTGTATCTTAGATTATAATGCACATTTATATTTTCCCTATGGAAAAGAGATCTATTTTATGAAATAGCAAATGATTAATAATGAGTAATTCATAATAATAATAAGTGAGCATGGCATAATACTAACTCTTGCTTGGCCACAACTTTAGTAGATAGCAGTTACTATACCTTTACCCTCCTTTCTTATTCTGATATAAAGAGAAATCTTACATAACTCTTCTTCTCTCAGTATGTTTTCCATCTTTTACAAGCATGTTGCATAGCATATTGATAAAATTTGGAGTTAGTCTTTAGCCTTTGTCTTGCTGCCTGTTCCAGTGAGGGAAAATTGTAGGGGTGTTTTGTCATTGATTTGTAAAGGTCTATCAAACTGGTAAGACTATGAATATAACTTAACATCTCTCACTCTCCTTTTAATTTAGGATACAGAAATGGTTGACTTAGATTCAGATGGTCCTGGTACTTCATCTGGAAGAAGGGTAAGTAAATAAGTGAACTGCTAAAAAGAAACATTTTCAAGCTTCCCCTCTTGAAGACTCCTAAGACTAACCTCATGTTTGGAGAGTTGCTAAAAAGACTCTTGGCATGAAGACTTATTGTAATAAGGCTTATTATAGCAACATAATGAAGATACATAGCTAGGTCATAAGGAAAAAGACATAGGCAGAATCCAGAGGATTCCATGTATAGGCTTCCTTATGTTCTCTCTCCTATGAGAGAGATATAAAAATATAGCAATATGTGAGTGATGAGAGACAATCCTGAAGGATTTTGTTGAGGGGCTGGTTATGTAGGTACTTTCTGACTAGCACATACCAAGATTATAGACTCACAGAAGAAAAGCAGGCATTCAGCACAAATCACATTGTCTTGTCTAAGTACAGTAAAATACCTTCATGATTTAGGAAACAGTTTCTGTGCCAAGTTCCTAAATGTCAGCCAAAGCTAACCTTGCAAAAAAAGTTCTGCTAAAAGATAGAAATTTGGGCCTGTAATGTTAATGCTTTTCTGCATATTTCCCTACTATGCTAGACAATTATACAGTTGTTCTATATAAGGGATGATACTCTTTGAAATACTGAAGGAAATCATAACAAAAGGCATCACATGGGAAATACCAGAATTTATATCACCATAACCATAAAGGATTTACTTTAAAAACAAATAAACAAGCAAACAGAAAAAACAATTGGAGCAACCAGTGTTGTGGTAGGAGGGTGTGATAGTTAAGGTAGCTGAATCTCATACGGTCCACTGCATAGTTCCTGGACCTGATAGCTTGAAAAGCATGCCAGGCACATATGCATGTGTGCCCAAAATCTTGAGAGTGGAGGAAAAGGAATGCAATGTGGCCACCCCTCCATGGGGAGAGTGTGCTTTCTCACTTACTTTCTGTGTGTGTGTGTGTGTCTGTCTAGCGAGTGAATGTACCCTAAACAAATTAAAAGAAAAATTGTTCAAATGGTGCATTGAGAAAATTTCAGTGCCATTACCAAGTACTTAACCACTGACAAATATTAAAGCAATATAGCTATTAACTTTGTAGAGGAAAAAAGTATTATTCCTCTGTTCTTTATTTGAGGCTGAACTTTTCTTAAAATAATATCAGAATACGAGAATTATTGCTATTTCCCTGAATGTAATGTCTAGTTGTTTGTTTATTTATTTTTTTGCCAGGGAACATGAAGTATAATTTAAATTAAGAAATTTAAATAGCAACTGCTCTATCTTACACAGATATTGACATTAGGGAGGCATGAGAAAAATCAATGAGTAGTAAAAGAAAGCTTTTATATATAATTTTATTAAAATCTATAGGTTAAATACAGAGGCAGAAGACAGTCCTTAAAGTGTAATCCTGATGCATGGAAAAAGCAGTGCAAAGAATTGTTGAGCCTTATTTATGAACGTGAAGATTCAGAGCCATTTCGACAGCCAGCTGATCCTCTTTCTTACCCAGTAAGCATACAGTTGTGTAAAGAATTGCCAATATAGCAGTTTCCTACAAATGTCCATGGTAAAAATCTAGTTAAAATATAATTTCTCCCCTCTTTCCATCTATCCATCTATTCATGATTCAATTATAAAAGTGAGTCATATGATTAGTCATGACTTTATAAAATTTCTGTCATGGGCTGACCCCATAGCCTAATGGTTAAGGAGCCAAATCCCATATGCCCAACAGTTTGACTCCCAACTGGGGCAGCTTGAGAAAGTTGCCAGGCACATTTACATGCTGCCCCAAATCCTGAAAAGATGGACACATGAAGGAAAAAGAGTTGTGGTATGACCATACCCCATTGGGAAGGGACTCTCTCTCTTGGTCTGTCTCTCTGGCAGGCACACACACAGCTCTGATAATGAAAAAGAAAATGCCTGTCATGTACTTAGTGTATAACTTACACAGTTGTAAGCCAAACTTAAGTCAAAATTTCTTTGCCATTCTTCCTGTTTTTATTTTAGATATTTAATACATTTTACTACCTTATAGTAACATTTCTGTACTTTGTAGACATTTGGTATATATCAGTTTTTCGATTGTCAGAAAAGTCATGGTGCATTTTTCCATAGAAAACATGACTTTTTCAATGACTTAATATATTTAATTTAAACTAAATATCTTATCAGTGTGGTCACCTAGAGTAATCAATATGCCAATATTATTTTTCTTTTCAACGAAGATATAAGCATAAAAACTTAGATTATCAGATTGTTTCCTAGGAGGCTATCTGTTGATATAAATGTTGAATTACCTTTAATATAGATAGCAAATCCACTTTAACTCCTTTCAGAAGAAAAATACAGTAACATTTCAGAAATACAGAAGACCATTATCTGAACTTAGTATACATCAGTATTCTTTGTATATACAGATTTCAGTTGGGTAAAAGTGTCATTCAAATAAGAAATAGAATTATGTTCAACAGAGCTTGTTTTGTTTTAAGGAGTATAGGTAGAATTAGTCTTGTGATTTTATGTTTTTATATGGCAGAGAAGATAGATGCATATAGAATTTCTTCAACTTAAAGTACAGCCAGTGAAACTATAATTCCCAGGCTAGCCAGCAGTGCAACTGTAACACAATATTCTATGGTATTGGACCTACAAGAGAAGATTCCAAGTTCATGACTCCAATGCCTCCCTATAATTACACATGTCTGTAATCCAGGCTGGCTGAGACTGGGGATGGATCACAGTGTGAAGACCATGTTGTGGTGCCCCGCCCCTCCCTTTCTCCCTCATTCTTTCATATCTTCCCTCTTTCTCCATTACTCCTTCCCTCTTGCCCAAACAAAAAAAATAAACTTAAAAAACATAATTTCTAATTATAAATTTTGAGCCTTAAATCATAACTGTATTACAAGTTTTGACATTTTGTTTTGGAGGCTCAGAAACAATATGCACTCTTTACCCTAATAGGGAGGACATCATGAACAAGAGGGAGACTCCTCAGAGTCAGCTGTTCCAGAAAGACAAGATCCCTCCCTTTCTGAGGTAGGTGTTTAGTTTCTTAAAGAACTTATATTGGTTAATTTTAGGCTTTTACTTTAAAAATTTATCTTCATACCCTGATGAACCTTTTGTAAGTCATACAAGTCACTAAAACTGCCTTCTCACTCTGCTCACTTTCATTTTACCTTTGTTCAATTTCTTTGGTCTGTTTTTTGTTGTTGTTGTTGTCGTTTTTTAACATTAACATGTATTCTCAATGTTCTTTGTAGCATCCATGTATATGTTTATTTGTTTATGTAGATCTAAAGTTACTGCGTCAGAATGGAAAGCATCGATTACACAATATGTTTGTGTCTGTATTGCAGCTGATTATTCCCACTGGGACTTCGTTCAATAGGTTGGGTGGGTCTTTTGAGTTTTGGTCATCAAACTACACAAGTATTAATATTTTTTCTTTACAAAAATCATAGTGTTTCATAAGCTATACTGTATTGAAATACACTTTGGTTTTTTTATGATGTAAGAAAATAAGATACATTACAGTAATTATGGTTTCTCATGCTTTGAAATAATTTTCTCTCTTTAAAATATCTTTACTCTGCCCTTTCTTTTGGCTCTTTGACTTTCTCCTTTGAGGGAAATGCAAAGATTTTACTTCTTAATGATTTAAACAGGGTAAAAGAGCTAATATGGATTATGGTTTTTCACTCTGATATTTATTGAGGGTCATAATGTACATTGGTATAAATTTCAGATATAGTTCCATATACTAACCCTAGGATAATCTTGACTTGAAAGATTTAGGCTAAAATGGAACCTTCCCTCCTCTCTAATCAAAATCAATCTAATTTGAAGCGATGAGACTGAAGACCCTAGGTAAAGCAAAAGTATCACACTGATTTAAAAAAAAAAATAAAGGTGGGGGAAGGAAACAAACATGACCAATTAGTCGTAACTGGGGATCTAGAAACCAGATCCCTTCAGTATTATTTGTAGTTACTGACTTTAGTTGAGGGCTCAGGCCTTTCCACTAATCTCTGCTATTTTCCTGGGCCACCAAAAGATGATTCAGGATGGAGAGAAGATAGATGATGGCTTGAAAAGCAGTATGTTTATTTCGTGGTGGATTGCATCAGTAGGAGATGCAAATCTCCATACCGTTGTATTATTTAGTATTGTTATGCTTTGGGGGTATTTAATGACACATTCTTCTTTGTAGGATTATCAAGATGTCATAGACACTCCTATGGACTTCAGCACTGTGAAAGAAACATTGGAATCAGGAAACTATGGTAGCCCTCTGGAATTTTATAAGGATGTTCGCCAAATATTCAGCAACTCCAAAGCTTATACCTCTAATAAAAAATCCAGGGTATGAAAAATAATATTAATTAATTATTTAAGCATTTAGTGATCTATATCAGGCAGTTTTCTTTTACCAGTTTCAAAATTGCTAAACAAGTGTACACTACAATTCTTTTTTTTTTTTTGGAGAGATTTTCGCTATAGGGCACGTGCGCTCACCAGAGAGACATAGAGACAGAAAGCGAGAAATCACCCCCCAGGGGGCATGGTCACGCTGCACTCCCTTCTCCTCAATTCTCCTCTCAGGATCTTGGGCACACACGCATGCACACGCTCCCAGCATGAGTTTTAAGCCACCGGGTCCGAGACGCGAACCGCGGTTGACTACATGGGAGTCCAGCGACATAGCCATTATGCTAACTGCTGGTTCCCATGTACACTGCAATTCTAACATAGTTACTAAAGTTTGATTCTCATTATGTTTTGTGAAATATGGATTATTTATTAGTCATGCAAAAAAATACACTTGGTATAGTGATTCTGAAATTAAGCATGTTTTCCTTTCTTTTATCTGCCTCTGCTTTGTTATTTTTATCCTTTTCAGTTTTTTATATTTTTTTAAACATTCAATCACTGTACATAATTTGGCTTGTAAAGAGAATTTACCTAACATGAAATACTTCTCAGACCAGTCCAGTTGAAAATACTCTTTAGTAATATGTATATTTGCCAGAAAGAAGACAAGAAAAGGAGAGATAGTAATTTGAGAATCCTTTGATATGTCCAATAAATGACTTGATAAATGTAAAGGAGGTTGGCAGTATTAATTTTTTTTGAGAGTTTTTTTTGCTATAGGGCTCGTGCGCTCACCAGAAAGACAGAAAGACAGAGAGACAGAAAGCAAGAAATCACTCCCTCAGGGGATGGCCATGCTGCAATCCTTTCTTGTCCATTCTCCTCTTGGGATCCTGGGCACGCACGCACAAGCGCCTAGCGTGAGTTTAAGCCACCAGGTCTAGGACTCAAACTGCAGTCAACTACATGGGAGTCCAGCAACATAGCCATTACACCAGGTCCCGATAGTATTAATTTTTTTATGAAATATTTTTACTAGCTCTGAGTATTTATGTTCCTTTTATTATAACAAATAGTGGACAGTATTGAGAGTTATAACTGTTTAATCACATATTTAATATTTCCCTTATGTTTTAACAGAACTTGAAATATCTTGAGAACAAAAAACAGTAATTTTTGACTTTTGGAGTCACTGGTATCTAATTGACTTTTAAATACTTTTTGCCCATTTCCACCTTATATAAAATTAGTTCTCACTGATTTCTGCAGGCATAGTTTTTACACATTTGGATTTTCCACCTTGATCCTGATTATTAGAGTACCATAGTCTCTATAAAAAGTTTGGGAAATATATAAAAGTATAAAGAAGAAAACAGGGCCAGCCAGTGATGTGGTAGTTAGGTGGTAGGTTCTTACATGGTCAACTATACAGTTCAAGTCCCAGACTTGGCAGCTTGAGAACCATGCCAAGCATATATGTACACCCAAAAATCCTGAGAGGCGAATAGAGGAAAAGGAGTTGCAATGTGGCCAACGCCTCTGGGGAATGCTTTTTGCTCTTTTATTTGTTATTTTTTTCAGAGAGATTTTTTGCTATAGAGCATGTGCTGTCATTAAGTAGTTTGCTAGAGTGACAGAGAGACAGAAAATGAGAAATCACCCCTAGCGGAATGGCCACACCACAGTCCCTTGTCCTCCTTTATCTTGGGATTTTGGGCATGCATGCACACACACCCAATGTGAGTTTTAAGCTGCCAGGTCCAGGACTTGAACTATGTTTGGCTATGTGGGAGTCCAGTAACATAACCAGTAAGCCATCTACTGTTCCCAGAGAATGCTTTTTGACTTTGCCTCTCTATATATATCTCTCTCTGACAAGTTCATGTGCCCTATAGCAAAATAAAAACAAAAAAGTAAAAAATAAATTTGGACAAAAGTCAAACACATAAAGCCTATTTTATTTATGGTTCATATTTAATGTAAATGCTTCCAGAGTTTTTACATATTAACATATATGAGGAGGTCTTCAAAAAGTTCCTAAAAGATGTGTATTAGGAGAAAACTATACATGGATTTCAGAATTTTTTACACTGAAATAAACTCGTATTTTAACTCCCATTTTCCACAAACTTTTTGAAGTCTCCATGTATATTTACATGTGTTTGTGTGTACATATATATTGGGTCGTTGGAAAAGTCATGACACATTTTTGCATAGGAAAACTTGGGGGGGCAGTCGGTGGTGTAGTGGTTAAGGTGCTAAATTTATACATGGTGGACTGCAGTTCAAGTCCCAGACCTGGTGACTTGAAACACAGGGTGCATGTGTGTGTGCCCAAAATCCTGAGAGGAGAATGGAGGAAAAGAGATTGTAGCTTGGTCATCCACCTTGGGAGGTGATTTCTCTCTCTCTCTCTCTCTCTCTCTCTCTCTCTCTATCTATCTTTCTGGGGAGTTCACGTACTCTATAGCAAAAATCTTTTAAAAAAAATTCCTTAGGGTAATGTATAAGAGTCTTGTTTTCCTACTCTTCACAACATTAAATATTGTCTTTTAAAAATACGGATTTTGGGTAAGTAAGTGGTGTGGAGGTTAAGGCAGCTAGATCCCACATGGCCAGCTTTGTGGTTCTAATCTTGGACCTGGCCGCTTGAAAAATCATACTGGGTGTGCGTGTGTGTGTGCCCAAAATTCCTGAAGAAGAAGGGATTGCAGTGTGGCCATCCCCCTCGGGGGATGATTTCTCACTTTCCCTTTCTCTCTTTCTCTCTCTGTCTTTCTCCTGAGACCACACACATAGGGAAAAAAAAATAAAAAATAAATAAGGATTTTAAGATGAAAATGGTACCTTATTTTAATTTTTCAAGAGTTTCAAGTGAATAAATTTTACATATATTTTGACTGGAATAATGATGCTAGTACTCGTCGAGACATGTTTGTCACTTTTTTTAATATGTAATTGAAGTATCTGGTATAAACTATAATTTCTACCTTTTTAGATTTATAGCATGACACTGCGACTATCTGCCTTATTTGAAAGTCATATTAAAAATATCATCTCGGAATATAAGTCAGCAATCCAGAGTCAGAAGAGGAGAAGACCACGGTACAGAAAACGTCTGAGAAGCAGCAGCAGTTCATTATCTAGTAGCAGAGCTCCTAGGTATATTGTATTGATGCAGCATTTCATGTTTCTCAAAGAAGTTTTTATGCTTTATCTTATTTCTGAAAATTTATGAATAGTTTGAAGAACTTTCAGAAGTTTATTTTTTTCAGAATGTTGTATCAATGTAAAGATGGAATTAGTAAGCAAAAGCATTGTTTATGTGTATTTTACCACACAGAATTTTTTTTTATTTTAATGGTTGAAGTTTAACTTTGTCAGATTACCAACTTGAAGCATTGCATTTTTTATTACAATTTTTAGTTAACATATATTAATTGTACATATTTATGAAGTACAGAGTGGTTTTTCAGAACATGTAAACATTGTGTAATGATCAAAACAAAGTTTTATAATTACATATACCATCTTAAACATTTATCATTACTTTATGTTTTGTACATTGGAAAACTTCTAGCTATTTTAAAAGTATACATTGAATTATCATAGACTCCATTGGCTATAATATTCCAACCAGGAATATGTCATTTCCTCTTTGGTCATCTTAAGGATCTCATAGCATACTGTCTATCATAATATATTGTTAATAGGAAAAAAAAGTATGCTCATTGTTATTTATTTTTACTTACAGTCCAAAAGGGAAACAGAAACAAGTGAAGTTGCAGCCTAAAAATGACCAGAATACCTCAGTGTCTTATGCCAGGACTAGCTCTCCTTTCTCATCTCCTGGTAAATGTGTCTTCTTTTGTTGGTGTTCTGTATCTAAGTTTAATACTGATATTAAGGTTATTGAAGAGGCATCATGATTTATAATGCAAAAAAAAACAATGAATTTGGATTTATAGCTATGTTTTATTTCTGATTCTGCTTGTTAGACATGTGCCCCTGGATAAGATATTATGCCATATAGTCAGTTTCTTCGTTAGACTAGATGAATTTTAATGTCATCTTAAATTATAATGTTCTGCAACTGTATGATTTTTCAATGTCTACAATATTTCAGAGCACTATACAATACACCTGTAAACATAACATTTGAGGATTCATTATATTGAATAATGTAGAAGTGGGTTCCTTGAACAAGTCTTTCTAACATTTTGTTCTTAAAAGTTAAGTTATGATAAATTATTAGTTCTCAAAATATTCACATTTCCTTCTTAGAACAACTTGTAATTTTGATGTTAGTGAAAAAGAACAGATATACAGTTTTAATGGCAGCCTGTTTAACTTTCCTGAAATCATGCTATTATGTTAACATTACAATCTTTTAAAATGCAAGTTTCAGATGCTGCTGAAGGGCTTTCACTATATATTCTTGATGATGAACTGGATGGGCCATTTTCTTCATCTAGCTTCGGTGGGCATAGTCGAAGTGGAAATAATCATGACCCAGGCAAAGCCAAATCATTCCGGAATAGAGTTTTGCCAGTTAAGCAAGGTAGGAAATTAATATGGGGCCAAGTATTTATCCTTTATTTTATTATAATGGAAGAGGAATCATTTAAAAGCTGCTGTATTAAGGTAGCAAAAATTAGAATGTCCTTGTAGTTAATGAAAATTTTAATATTGTCAGATTTGAATAGGATATGGTTTTATATTCATAACTAGGAACAGACTTCCAATAACTATTTTCAAAAAATTTTAGACTTTTAAAATATCGAATCATCGGAAAAGTCATGACTCATTTTCCATAGAAAAACAGAAAAATACATCATGACTTTTCGGGTGACCTAATAAATATAAAATGAATAGGGATAAAAAAAATCTAAATGATAAGTTTTTCCCCAAATACATAGAGCTTTGTATTTAGGAATTTAGGATTTTTCAGATATTGAACCATATTAATAAAAAATTTAAAAATTCCAGAGACCAGCAGTTGGTGTAATGGCTATGTTGCTGGATTCCCATGTAGTCGACCACGGTTTGAGTCACGGACCCAGTGGCTTAAACTCATGCCGGGTGCGTGTGCATGGGTGCCCAAGATCCTGAGAGTAGAATGAAGGAAAAGGGATTGCGGCGTGGCCATCCTCCCTGGGGGGTTGCCATCCTCCCTGGGTGGTGATTTCTTGCTTTCTGTCTCTCTGTCTCTGTCTTTCTGGCGAGCACACGAGCCCTATAGCAAAAAAACCTCTCCAAAAAACAAATTTTAAAATTCCAGTCATCCTTTATAAATAGATTTCATATTTATGTGGGTCACATCAGTTAAAAGGGGAAATATAAAGAGTTGAGAAATAAATCTTATTTCAGTCAATACCCACTTCTGCCACCTTCTTATAACTCAAATAGTCTCTTTTCTATGGCTTGCTGTACCACTAGAAGTGTCTTTCACCTAGTATCCTGCCCATTTCTGGGGTATCCACAGAGGTACTATGGGAACCAAAACTGCTCTGCTTTTTAAAAATTTCATATAATAAGCTTCTGTATAACTTTTTACTTAGAATAAAGATTTGACCTATCTAATCCATTATCACGTATGTTCATCTTGGACCATGTTAACAGCATTAGTTAATCATAAGTACTTGAAGGTTATTTTAACCTAATTTTTTCTTTTCTTTTTAAATTTTTACTATAGAGCATGTGTGTTCTCCAGAGAGAGAAAAAGAGAAAGAGAGTGAAAGTGAGAAATCACCCCTCAGAGAGGACAGCCATGCCACAATCCCTTCTCCTCCAGTCAGTCTCCTCTTGGGATTTTGGGCATGCACACATGTGTGCCTGGCAGGATTTTCAAACCACCAAGTCTGGGACTTGAACCAAGTAGTCAGCCGTGTGGGATCCAGTGCTGTTATTAACCTCTGTGTCACCTGATGGCCCAATATTTTTCTTTTTAAAAAAGTTTATTTCTTTCATGACTGAAAGAGATGGCACTTCCAACATTAACTTGATGCCACAGCCCACCTCCAGCCTTCAACCAGCTCTAGATCATGGGTTTTTGCATGTCCTGCATATGTAGGGAGGCCTCTGGACTTGAACTCGGAACCTTCTCATGTGGGATTGCCTTGCAGAGCATCATATTTTACCACTGTGCTATAGGGCCAGATATTCTTCTTAAATTTAGTATTGGTGTGGAACCTAAATATCTTTAAAGAAAATTCTAATATATTCAGTCATTTTTAATTTGTAAAGAATACCTAATAACCTTTTTTTTTAAGAGAGATTTTTTTTCCCCAGAGAGACAGAGAGAAGTAACCCCTCAGAGGGGATGGCCATACCGCAATCCCTTCTCCTCCATTCTTTCCAGATCTTGGGCATACACACACATATGCCCAGCATAAATTGTAAGCTGCCAGGTGTAGGACTCAAACTGTGGTTAATTATGTGGGAGTCCAGCGACATAACAATTATATCATCTGCTGGTCCCCCTAATATCCTTTTATAAATATTTTTAGTGGACTATAGATTTTATTTTATTTATATTTTAATAAATTATTATGTAGCTTATCCATTGTTATTTAAGTGACTTTCTAAAGATATTTTATATTCACTATCCAAGAAATATTGAAGCATATCTGATTTATTTAAAATACTTGTGCCTATATTTTTTCCAGTTTGTATCTTAATTCTCTCCTGCAATCCTGCTATACATTGTATACTCATGCCACTTCTGCTGTTGTTCTTGTTCTTGCTTTGACAGCCATGCTTTTAGAAAATGTAACATTTACTTCCTGCCTCTGCCTCTGTTTTCTTTCCATCCACACATTGCTTTATCCTTTGTAGTCTGGTTTCTGACCCAAACACTCTGCAAAGGTTTTATATTTGTCCTCTTTTTCTGTTATTTTCTTTGGCCTCACTTGCCCTTTGTTTGCACTTTGCCACTAGTTTTTGTTTTTGCCTTCTACAAGTAAAGAATTCTAGCAATGATATCAATTGTTTTAATTCCAATGACTTTCCAGGTGCATATATGTAACCCAAACTTTACTTTTTTTCCCTACTCATATCATTTTCAAGTGCTTCTTTAAAAAAAAATCATCTTTGCATTTTAAGCTTTCTTCTTTCTGTGTTTTTGTTAATGATGCGTGACTACCTTATTCACCAACTTAAAATCTTAAAAGTTTTCTTTGACTCTGTTTACCTTTCATATCCAGTCAGTTGTCAAGTTTTCCAAATTCTACCACTCCTTAATACCACTTAAATCTCTTATTTAAAGTTTCTATTGATATCACCTTAATCTCTAACCTAGTGTATTAGTCAGCTCAGGCCGCCATAAAGTGATACCACAGACTGGGTGACTTATGAAACAGATTCAGAGTTCTGGAGGATTGAAGCCCATAATCAAGGTCCCATGAGATCGATGCCTAACTAGGGCTTATTTTTTTTTTCTAACTTGTAGATGGCTATCTTCTGAGTGTGTCATCACATGGCCTTTTCTTTGTGTACAGAAAGCGATCCCTAGTGTCTCTTACTGTGAGGACATTAGTCCTATTATAGCCCCACTCTTGTGACTCATTTAACCTTATTAATTCCTTCCTTGAAGAACCTAATCTAGGGACCAGCAGTTAGCGTAATGACTATGTCGCTGGACTTCCACGTAGTCGACCGCGGTTCAAGTCCCGGACCTGGTGGCTTAAACTCACGCCGGGCGCGTGTGCATGCGTGCCCAAGATCCCGAGAGGAGAATGGAGAAGAAGGGATTGTGGCGTGGCCATCCCCCCTGGGGGTTGATTTCCTGATTACTGTCTCTCTATCTCTTTCTGTCTGTCTGGCGAGCGCACGTGCCCTATAGCAAAAACCTCTCCAAAAAAAGAGAAAAAAAAAAGGAAGAACCTAATCTACATGGGTCAGCAGGTGGCATTGTGGTTAAGGTGCTGGATCCCACAAGACCAGCTGCCTAAGTTAAGTCCTGGACCACTGGCTTGAAAAACATGCTAGGCATTTGTGTATGTGTGCCCCAAACCCCAAGAAGTTACTGGAGGAAAAGGGATTGTGATGTGGCCATTCCCCCCGAGGGCTGATTTTTCACTTTCCCTCTCTCTCTTTCTCTGTGGAGGGCATGTGTCCTATGACACCCCCACAAAGACCCTAATCTATAAATATAGTTATATTGGTTGGTTAGGGCTTCAACACATGTATTTACTGCATAACACCTAAATTATTTGATTAATAATTGTAATCACCATACAACCCTAGTCTTTTCTCCTTCCAGTCCTTCCACTCTTTCTAGTCCTCTTTCCTGATTTTTTTCCCTTTCTCACTGACTGGTCTTTCGCACTTATCCTTGCTGGTTCTTATTTTCTTTTTATGTTTATTTTATTCATGATAGAAAACACCTGTACATTTGTGTGAGAGAGAGAAGCACCCTTCAGATGGTCTTGTTACACCACAGTCCCCTTTCTCCAGCTCTCTCCATTGTCCGTGTCTTGGTCATACACATGTGTGCCCAGTGTGTTTCAGGTCCATTGGGATGGAAATCTGTTTCTGTGGAAAGCCATGTGGCTTCTAGCACTGTAATTCAATATATTGCCAACTCCCTAATAGAGGCTGGGCCTGGTGGTTCTTCTTTATCTTAAATGTTGGAACATCTCAGGCCTCTGTCATCAGCCACCACCTTTCTCTTTACTTGCTCTTTTAGTAATCTCCCCCAGTTCTCATGACCCTAAATATCTCTTTACTAAAGTTTTTCAAAATTTATCTCCAACTCCATCCTCTTCCCCTGAGCTCCAGATTCATATTCTCAGTCTGCTTTTAAAATTGTTATAATTTTTATAATGTCTTTCTTTAGATCTTTATTTGCAACTAAAAATGGAATGGTTTTCCTAGCAGCCTGCCCAAACATGTTTCTATTTTATTGTTCTCCAACTTGGAAAAATATCTCTACCACTCACAAGTTGTTCAGGCCATAAAACCTAGTAGTCAATACCCATTCTGTATTTAACACTTGACATCCAATCCACTTGACATCCAATCCATAAATAGTCCCACCAGTTCAACCATTAAAATTAAAGGTTGTTGTAATGGCTCCTGTGGAAGGAAGTATTCCAAATTGAATGACTTCTCATCGCCTTTCTTGGCACATCCCTCATCATGTTTCACCTAAACTGTTGGGCCATCAGAAAAGGCATGCCGTTTTTTTTTTTTTCTATGCAAAAATACAACATTACTTTTCAGATGACCCAGTACCACAGTGGACTCCCAGCTGGTCCCTGTTACCATCTTTACCTTTCTATAGTCTGTTCTCTGTACAGCAACCATAGTATTCTTTTAAAAATGTAAATGAGAACCTTCCTTTCTTTTAACTTAAGACCTTCTACTGGGTGTCACTTTTTACCATTCCTTGTTTTTCTGTTTTACTCTGGTTATACTATCTTTCTTTCTGTTTCCTCTGCTAGAATATTTTTTCCCAGGTATCACTTCATTCAATTCTTTCTTTATATCCTACTTCTACAGAGAAATTCTCCCTATCTAAAATACCCCTATACACATAGACACACAAACTTGTACTCTTTTTACCATTTTTTTTTATAATGTGTCACTACTTGAAAGCATATTATTTATTTACTATCTGTTGAGGTCTTCCCACTAAAATGTAAATACCAAGAGGAGGGACTTTATTTCATTTATTGTCATATTCCAAACTACTAACAATGCCTGTCTCATTGTAGGTAATCAGTAAATACTTGTCGAATAAATGAAACTCTTGTATTTCATGTTCCCAAATAATTTTTCCTAAAGTTCAGCACTTAAAATTCCTGCCTAAGGGGTCAACAGGTGATGTGGTAGTTAAGGCACTGGACTCCCACATGGCTGATCCAAGGTTCAAGTCCCAGACCTGGTAGTTTTAAAATCACACTGTTTATGTGTGTGTACACACTCAAAATCCCAGAAGGAGAATGGAGGAGAAGGGACTGTGGTGTGGCCATCCCCTCTGGGGAGTAACTTCTCATTTTGCCTTTCCAGCTAGTGCATGCCACCCTATGGCAAAAACCTCTAAAAAATTTCTACCTGGCTACCTCACCATCCATGTTCCAACCCCACATCTCTCCCCACCCCCATAGAATAAGTAGTCAGACAAAAACTTTAATATCTTCTATTTCTAATAAATATAAAGTTTTACTCCATTACCCAGTGTGATTTTATCCCATCTATCTTTGGGCACTAGGTATTTTTTGGATAAGCTGTTTATTTTACTTTGGAATCTGAATAACCATCTGATCAATGTCAAAGTTTAACTTTTAAAAATCATTCATTTTTATTTAGATCACTCTCTTGATGTACCCATTACAAATGGTGACGGCAGAGAGCATCGGACAGGAATCAAGAGAAAACTACTTAGTGCATCAGAAGAAGATGAAAGCATGGGAGGAGAAGAGAAAGAGAAAAAAGAAACAAAGGAGAAATCACACTTATCCTCCTCAGAAAGTGGAGGATTAGGATCCAGTTTAAGCTCTGAAAGTACTTGTGGTTCTGATTCTGACTCTGAATCAACTTCCAGAACAGATCAAGATTACGTGGATGGAGACCATGACTATAGCAAATTCATACAAACTAGACCTAAAAGAAAACTCAGAAAGCAGCATGCCAATGGAAAAAGAAACTGGAAGACAAGAGGCACAGGAGGAAGAGGCAGATGGGGAAGATGGGGTAGATGGAGTAGAGGAGGCAGAGGACGAGGAGGGAGAGGACGAGGTGGTCGAGGAAGAGGTGGGGGGGGCACTAGGGGGAGGGGGAGGGGGAGAGGGGGAGGTGGAAGAGGTGCTTCTAGAGGAGCGAGCAGAGCCAAACGAGCACGTATTGCAGATGATGAATTTGATACCATGTTTTCAGGACGTTTCAGTAGACTGCCTCGAATTAAAACAAGAAACCAAGGCAGGAGGACTGTTTTATATAATGATGATTCTGATAATGACAATTTTGTGTCCACTGAGGATCCTCTGAATCTTGGTACATCCAGATCAGGCAGAGTGCGTAAAATGACAGAAAAAGCCAGGGTTAGCCATCTCATGGGATGGAATTATTAACAGTTAATAAATTTAGAATAATTAAAAAAATTCAATGGCCTTCTACTGCAGGGAATTTACCAGGAAATCTACAAAGCAAGTTGTGTGGGGACTTCTGCTTCCTTTCACATTGGTGCTTTTCCATTATGCCAGTACACATTTGTTTCAAGACTTTTGATCTCCACACTTCATTTGTTCAAACAAGCCTTACTCATTAGGCCTTAAATTAAAAGAAATTCTGCCCACACACACACACACACACACACACACACACACAAAACACACCACAGACACACTACAGATATACATTAAAGGAGCATTCAGCTTCTTAAGAGTAGCATGACATTTTTATCTCAATGAAATATCCCTCTTTTGCTTTTGTATCACAGAAATATAGCACCTTCTTACAGAGTTTTATATAGTTTGTTTTTGCCATGTTGATTCCTATACCCAGTAATAATAACTTTTGCACAATACACCAATCCTAAAGGCAGCTATTAAATGTTTACAGTTTCTATATTGTAAGAACGATCTGGATTATTTTACTCTTCCCAGGCCAAACTTTCATGAATTGTACTGAACTGAAGTATATATTTATACTACAGTTTTTTCGGGGGTGGGGGGTATCTTGATATGCTTTTCATTGATTTGCTAATTCATGTTAAAGGTGAGAAAGGGTTGGTGCCTTGTAAATATGTAGCAAACCTTTGTGGTGTGTCCTGATGTGTGCATTAACTTTATTAAAAAAGAATACTTGAGGTATCAATCTAGACAAGGTGCCAAATGCAAAAGTTTCTTGCATCCATTTTCTTTTTCCTGTTATATTTTATTGCATTAGTAGAGCTTGTGTAGCTTAAAACATAACTTAAATGTTTGAAAAAATCCTCATCCACAAAGAATAACTTTGAATAGTAGCTCAGCTACCTCTATTATCTACAACTACTGGAAATGTTAAGGAAAATAGATAGTGTTATTCATTACTGACTAAGG
>NW_006198314.1:219179-223833 GCF_000334495.1 Tupaia belangeri chinensis
CTCCTAAGTTATAAGCTGAGAGGTTTTTAATAATTGTACTGGTTCTCAAATTAATAGTTGTATTTAACAAACTTTCATAAGAATAATATGCTCTACCTTAGGCTTTCTTAGAACATATTTGTGTAAGTAGACTTGGGCTACTGCTTATGTATTTCTGCTACCACTTCATATTTAACAGCTGTGAGTTACTAGTTCTTATTTGAATTTTTCAATTTAATATCTAGTTTAAGTTAGAATATTTTGGCTAGCTAATATTTTGAATCAACTTTAATAGGTCCTGCTCATATCATTCCAAAGGGTTCTTATATTCTAGTCTTTGAGAAAAGAACCTCATTGCACTGCACACTTGATACTTTTAATCATTATTTTCTAGATTAAGAAAATTTTAAAGTCCTATGATCTTGTTTACAATAGTAGAGTGCACATGGTTCCATAAATTGAGCTTGCTTTCCAAGATTAGTTTTACTCTTGAAGTTTGAGTTTGCAGATTTGTTAATTTGTTAGATACTTATAATTTTGAAGTGAGGGATAATATTGATCTCTGTTTTTGTAACAGCAAATTTGTTGCACTTACATCGGACTTGTGGGATAAAACCTATTTCTTGATATATATCTAGTTATCCCATGATATTTCTTAAGCTAATGTGTTTGTCTCATGCTTTCAGTCATTTCATGCATCTGAAAATCCTTAACTGCAGAGGAAGGGAGTACACACATAACTTTGCTTTCTTGGTAGGGTTGGGGGTGGGAGTTATTCTTGGACTAATAGCTTCAGGCAGTTTTCACTTGCAGTAGAAATGATGGTCAGGCTTTAAGAAAGTATTCTTGTGAATTGTTAATGGCACTAACTTCTGTTACTAGACAGTAGACCAAGCTGATATATTTTTTGTTATACTCTTTTTTTCACTAAACCAAAACTACTTCTGGTTGTAATTCAGCTGCCACTTCTAACCATAGTATAGATTCAAATGTTCCTATTTGAAACTACATTTGATTTTTCCTAAAATGTACAATTTTAGTTATTCATCTCTTGGGCATTTAGACTAAATTGTGCCTGTGTTTTCCTGGAATCAATAACGCTTTGGCCTACCCTAACAAAAGTAATGTAGTTACGTTAATTCCTGGATATACCTAAATGTGTATCATGTATATCATTTTAGTGTGAAAGTTTCTGTTGACATTCTTCTATGAAGAGCTGACCTCTTGAGATGTAGAAGAATTGGCGTTTGTGTGATTTTAGCTTCTGGAGCTTTATTTATAATTTATTTTGAAAAATAAAAATGCCACATTTATTTCTCAAATGTCAAGATTTTCTAGGTTTAGGTAATTAGAATAAAAAGGCTGAAGATGTTTTTAAACAGATTTTATATGTAGTGAGATACTGTGAAAATACTAGTGAACAGCATATTGCTGTAATGTTGATTTCAGTTATTAGGATTTGAAGAGTTAGTCACCAGGATATGGTAGATGAACATAGTTATCATTTATTACAAAACAAACAGATAATTTTCTGTTTGCATGCAAATTATTTTAATAAGTGTGAAAATAAGAGTTTGGAAGATAGTATTTTTACTTTTATATCTGAACTGTTATCAGAAATTTGTACTTTGCTTTTTTTTAATGACACCACCATTCCCTCCTCCTCCTATGAAAGTGTTGTGATTTGTATCACATTGAATATTTTATCATTTTAATTTTTCTGAGACCCTCTAAACATAGATAAGATTTGGGTTCACCATAGCAAAGCAAGTAAGAAATGAGCTACAAATTTTGAAGAAAAGTCTAAACATTAAATGAGTTGCTAAGAAAAACCACTGTTAAATTTAGGTCCATGAGAGCAAACACATATATCAGCCTAATCCTATGCTAAATATGAATAGTCACTGAGCTGTAGTATTTCTCATGAATGCAAATATGTTTAAATTGCCAGCTTTAAGATCTTAGCATGTGTACATATTTATAAAAACTGAATTGTGTTTCTTCTGTGGCTTGCTATGTATATCTCTTCCAGCAATAGGATGCTCTCCAAAATATTCTAGCCTACTAGCCTAATGACTAAATTTGTTTTTGTATGTGTGTGTGTGTGTGTGTGTGCGTGTGTGTGTGTGTGTGTACTTGTGTGTATATAGGTTTTTTTTCCAACTTGACATACCTTATCACAGACATTTTTAAAAAAAATATTTTATATGACTACTGTCTACCAATTCTTTGCCTCTGTACAGCACTTAGCCTGCAAATTTCTGCTTGATCATTTCATTATGATGTCTAGAGAACCAATACAGATTTTGTCATGTGCCTGTGTCCTATTCTTCTACTTTAATTTGTCCTACTTTTATTTGTTTTATTCCTGTTTCCCTCTCCAGATATCAGGCTTGTGCTAGAATTTTTTGATACAGCACTTTGTTTCACCCAGAGGCAAAGAAACAAAGTAAAATTCATAAATCTCATTCTGCACAATTATGTGCTCAGATATCTGAGCCCTCCAGTACTTTGAAGTAAGTTGACTGATTTACTATTTGTTGTTTTTTGTTTTAAGCCTATAGATTGTCATCCGGCAATAACAGAGTGATTGAAAGAGAAGGATATGAATGGCACTTCTATCTAACTTTTTGATAAAACTTTTTTGAGCATTTTTCAAAATTTGTATGTTTGTGGTAATGACAAATTAAACTTACTACTCACTTATATATCCCAGAAACTATTTTATGCATATTTACCAACTGGTACTTGCTTGCAAAGTTGGAATTTTCACATACACAAAAAGGAGACTTGCATCCTGTGTAATTTTCATATATTTAAATATCCAGCCTTTTAAACAGTAACATTTTAGTTCTGAGGTGAATAGTTTAGTTCTAGTGGGGAAGGGATAGAAGTACATTGTTTTAAATGCTAACCTCATCCCTAACATTTTTGTGGTACATGAAGTTTTATGAAAATTTTATTGAAAATAGAATATTCTAAGATCACTTTTAAGACTTATTTAAAAATATTGGTGTGAAAATATTTTCATGCTTTTCTGCTTTCTCTCTTAGTAAAGTTCCTTTACTAGGTTTTGATTACCAAACTTACCAGGTTTTACTTAAATTCCAGTATAAAGTTATTTTTGTCATGGTGCTATATTTTGTGGAATATAGATAGCACTCAGGTTTCTCTATATTTATTTCTTTAATAGCCTTATCCTTGATTATTTTCTTTTTGATCTTTCTTTTCCTGATGACTTTTATCCTCACTTCTCTTTTTGCGATGAAGACTGCACCTAATTTGGCACACTTCAACAAGATTGGCAATTTCAGATTCATTGATGGGAGAAGTATAATAGAAAGGCCCTGCAGTTTGGAGTTAAGGTGTGTGTTTGTTTATTTATATGTATGCCCTTTGTTCTTATTATACCTATCTTAATCTAGAATATAAAACTTTGACATATAAAAGCATGATAAGTATTTTCTAAAAAAAAATAAAATTATTGATACATACTAAAATTGCCATTGGTAATTGACTTTTAAAATCACATACAAAAATATTTAGAAATCCAGCTGGGAAATGTTTTTTTACATGTTACCAGATAAACATTAGGCAATACTACAAATGTTAATTCTTTAAACATGACTGTGGTGATGGCAATCAGTAATTTATTTCTTTGTCCTGTAACTTATCATTCTTATCTTTTGTAATCCCCTTCACAGTATTAACAAAACTGTACCTTATGTTTGTTCTTCTAATCCATATATTTTAAGATGGAAAATCATTCAATTAATAGTTGATGTGATGTTGTATATGGACAAAATTGTCCATTAAATTAAAACTCAGTAAAGAAAGGTAAACTAAACTGGCTTGGTTTATAAAAAATGTTTTATTTGGCTGTTGTCAGTCATTATAAGCAATTATCTTCAAAGACAAAAAACTGAACTAATTTGTTGCCATTCTTTATGGGATGTTTACAATAAAATTCCAAGTTGTTTGGAATCACTTGCACTCTTGCTGCTTTATGCCTTAACATATGTACCAGAGAGAAATGAACAAGAAGAAAGAAATAAGGAGTTACCTTTATATTATCCAACTTTACAGATTTTAACATGTAACTCTTGGGTCTTTCCTTTCTTGTTTCTTTGTCATATAATATTTTGTTATTATTTTTCAATATGAGAAACTAGGATGTTTCTTCCTATCAAAGAAAAGGTGTTTTTTTGTTCATTTGTTTGTTTTGCCTTAGTTGTTGCAAATATTATTTGATTCGCTTTAGGTAATAAATATTATTTTAACAGTTTAATTGTAGGCTGCCTGATACATTAAATAACAGCCTGCAGAAGATTAGTCGGCACTTTGTTTTGTAGAGCTTTTGAAAATTAGTAGCTTTCTAATGTATTTATGGGTAAGTTTTAACAGTTGAATTATGAATCCCTGGCATTTTAAAATTTATAGTCAAATTTTCTACAAAGCTTAGTTATCTCATAAGTTGTATTTTTAGTCAGCATAAGTGTAGGAGGGAGAGAAGTGATATGAGGTAACTTTTTATTTTTTGAGAGATTTTTGCTATAGGGCACATGCTTTTGTCAGAGAGAGAGAGAGAAAGAGAGAAATCACCCCACAGGGGGTATGGTTAGGCCACAATTCCTTCTTCATTCTCCTCTCAGGATTTTGGGGATGCACACACACA
>NW_006198314.1:223869-231402 GCF_000334495.1 Tupaia belangeri chinensis
TTGCAAGCCACTGGATCTGGGACTCTAACTGCGGTTGACCACGTGGGAGTCCAGCACCATAACCACTATGCCACCTCTGGTCCCATGGGGTAACTTTTGAGTCAGGATCTGAATGCTCTTAAAAAACAGTCATATTAAGTGTGAGCCTATATAGATAGCTACCCAGACTTTTTCTTTCAGTGGCAAGAATTTCACTAGGTTCAATATAGGTAAGCTGGCCAAAGATTGTACTATATATTGTGTGTGTGTGTATATATATATATATATATACACATACATATATATATATATGTATATATATATACACATACACACACGCACACATATATGTATATGTATATGCAGTCTGTTTTATGTATTTAAAATAAAAAAGTAAGTTAATTTAGAAAACATCACCTTTTATCTTCTGGCATTGTATCTAATAGTTATTAAAGTACCCAAGTTTTTCAGAAAACTCAGATTAATATGGATATAAGTTGTCTGATATTTTTGAATCATCCCTTGATTGATTAAAGAGAGCTCTCATTAAAGATGTAAAAGTGTTATTACAGTAAAAATTCTTTGTTAACAGGCTTTAATGTTTTTCTTACCTTAAAAACTAAATTTTCTTATTGAAAAATTAAGAGAATTTTTATAACAAAGCATTACAGCAATATTGAAAAGATTCTATACTTTTTCTACATGAGAATTCAAGAAAAAAACATCATCTTCTACCCTCTAAATGATATGCTCCTGACAATTTAAGACTACTTAACAAAACTGCATAAAATAAATTGAAGCTAGTATGTTGAGTCTGTGAGTTGATCTTTTTAAAATGTGATTTTTGTTGGGATATTTAAGCCTATACATTTATAGTTGCATTCTCAAGTCTTTTATATACATATTTAATCTGTTTTGTGCTGCTATAATAGAATACCTGAGACTGGGTAATTTTTAAAAAAATATATTTTTCTCACAGTTCTTGAGGCTAGAAAGTCCCATATCAATGTGCCAGCATATGTTGAGGGTCTTCTTGCTTAATTATCCTGTGGTGGAAGGTGAGAGAGCAGGAAGGGGTTGGAGAGTCTCACCTTTTATCAGAAACTCACACCCATGATAACTAACCCACTCCTGGGATAACAGCATTAATCCATTCATAAGAGCAAACCTTCATGACCTAATCAGCTCTGCAAGGTCCCATTTCTCAGCACTATTGCATAGGGGACTAAGTTTCTAATGCATGAATTTTGGGGAATACATTCAAATCTTAGAAATATTTAAGGGATAATTTTAATGTTATATAATGCTGGTAGATCATTAGATACAATGAAATTTTTATGGAGTAAATATTTTCCTGAAGTTTTGGAGAAACACTTTTCTTTTCTTTGTAACATTAGTAGATTTTTCTTTCCTAGCTGTAACAATTGCATTAATAAAGTTACTTCTCACCTGCAGATTACAAATATTTAATAAATAATTTGAACTAAGATATTAATATTAGTTGTCTGAAAAGCATTTTCTATGTTTTTACATAGAAAAATACAGAAAAATACTTCATGACTTTTTACAATGACCCAATAATTAATAATTTAATCTTTAATTTTATATTGAAGACTCAAATTCATTCTATGCTAGTATTCTTAGTTAATTTGTAAATATGAATTTCTAAATTGCCTACTCAACCTCTTTACAATTCTCTTCAATTTTGTAAGTTTCACGGTATGAGGGGGCTTCAAAAAGTTTGCAGAAATATGCAATTAGAGTATTTTTCATAATATGCATTTCTGTGAACATTTTGAAGACCCCTTGTAACTATATGAAGAAATAAATTAATTTTAAATTGTTTAATTTAGATTATTCATATTAATTTGTGGGATGTATTCATTTTTAGGCATGTTTCTGAGATCAATTTTTATGTTGTTTAAATTCTAGTTGGAATTTGTATGGAATTTGTATGACAACATGTTTTATATGAACAATTTATATGAACAATTTTGTGTAATTGGTTAAGTAAATTAAGTTAGTAAAACTGTTTTTAAGTGTTTTTACTCACTTTGGCCTCTTAAAAAAGCTTATAGTAAGCTTATAGTATCATGTTAAAGTGAAATTTGCCTCCCAAATTGTGTAATAGATCATTTAAATCATTTTTAGAAGGATATTTTGTTATCTTTGAATATCATTCATCTAAATATCAATAATAAACTACTGATAGTTTTGAATTGTTTCCATATGTTAAACTTTAATTTGGGGCTGGCAGGTTGTGTGGTTGTTAAGGGCTCTGGACTCTGACATGGTCAACCGCGATTCAAGTCCTAGATCTGGCAGCTTGCTTTCTCACTTTTCCTCTCTCTCCCTTGCTCTTGCTCCTTGCTTCTGTCCCTATCTGGTCAAAATTTAAATAAGTAACTAAATAATGTTAAATAAAATAATTCTTAAAAAAAAACTTTATAAAGTAAGGATCAACCTTATATATAAAAATGTTAAGTGTTGGGAACCAGCAGTTAGCGTAATGGCTATGTCGCTGGACTCCCACGTAGTCAACCGCGGTTCGCGTCCCGGACCTGGTGGCTTAAAACTCACGCTGGGCACGTGTGTGTGTGCCCAAGATCTCGAGAGGAGAATGGAGGAGAAGGGATTGTGGCATGACCATCCCCCCTGGGGGATGATTTCTCGCTTTCTGTCTCTATGTCTCTCTCTGTCTGTCTGGCGAGCGCATGCGCCGTATAGCGAAAATCTCTCCTCCCCCCCCAAAAAAAAGAAAAAAAATGTTAAGTGTTAATTTTATCTAGTCTGACCCTAGAGCAAAGGGTATTTAGTCTGACCCTGGAGCAGAGACTAGCATGCCCTTGATACATTCATAGTCACTAAATTACCAGGTAAGTAATTCTTTTAGTTGTTCTTATGACAGAGGGAAACACTAAAACGCTATCTCAATTTTCATATAATTTAAAAAATAATTCTAATGTTTTTTTTCTCCTAATTACAACTTATAGGCAGATGTGGTAGTTGGTTAGTAAGGATTCGAGTAGCTCTACAATATCAGCTGAACCCCTAATGATGTAAATTTTACAATATTGTCACAGTATATGTAGATATCGGGAAAATGTGTCGAGTAATTTAACTCAGGAGTCCTGTATTTGTGCTCATTTGTCTCAAGAAATGGAGTCTTGCAATGGGCTTTGATTAGCCATTAGGCTTGCTCAACTTGCATTTGGTTCATGGCATTTACACTGGTCTCATTAATATTTCACAATGGCCCAGCCTCTGTGGTGCATTCTGTACTGTAGACTGCAGAGCTGGAAGCCACATGCTGAAGCTAGCCCTTGGTTAGTCTGAAAACACTGGGCATACATATATTTACCCAGGATCCAAGTGGGCTGGAGAACTGGAAGAAGGGGATTATATCATGATGAAGACCTGTGGATATGTGTGTGTGTGTGTGTGTGTGTGTGTGTGTGTGTATGTGCTCTATCTCGGATGAAAAAAAAGTTTCACAATGCCACTTTTCCTCTCCTTTTTAAAATAACCTTCCACTGGTTCTGATCTTCATCCAAGGAAAAAAGTATGAGTTTCCATGGCAGGCAGTAGGGCACCACTTCATGATACTGTAGCCACATAGGAGGTCTGGGCTCAAATCCCAGGTTGACATGGACTCACCAGGCATGCTTGCACATACACATAATTCTGGCCAGCTGGGAGGCTGCATGGAGGATTATACTGTGGTGAGAACCTGTCAAAGATACCTCTTTCTCAATAAACGTCTTTAAAAAAAAAAACATGTTAGCTTCTGGGACCAGCAGATTGCATAATGGTTATGTCGCTGGACTCCCATGTAGTTGACCATGGTTCAAGTCCCGGACCCGGTGGCTTAAACTCACATCGGGCGCATGTGTGTGCATGCCCAAGATGCTGAGAGGAAAATGGAGGAGAAGGGATCACAGCGTGGCCATCCCCCCGGGGTGGGGGGATGATTTCTTGCTTTCTGTCTCTCTCTTTCTGCCAAGCGCATGCACCCTATTGCAAAAACCACTCCCCCCCCGATTGCAAAAACCCCTCCCCCCCCCCAAAAAAAAAAATGTTGGCTTCTAGCAGATAGAGTTCTTCCTTCAATAAATATTTCTGTTTTAAAACCCAAAAACCAGAAAGTGAATAGATAATAGAATATATTATGGCCTAGCAATATAGTACAAGTGGTAGGGTACCACTGTGTGAGACAGGCCACATGGGAGGCCTGGATTTGGTTCCTAGATAGACCAAACTGTACAGGCAAGGCATGGGGTTGCATGTCATTAATCCTGGCTATTCGTGTGGCAGGGACAGGAGGATTGTGGCACAGTGAGACATTGTCAAAAAAAAGAAGTGTGTATCTGTCTTTTCCCACTCCCTGCTCTTTGTAATTAGATAAGAGTACAACATATTTAACTATGTGATTATACCTATACTGATTTTTGCTTCTATTAGGAAAATATAACTTAAAATCTGGGTCAGAGCTTTGTGCAATATACTACTATGAGGCTTTGCCTATGCTTTACAACATGTATTTAGATGTAAGTAGCCTGACTTGGAATTAGATATTGTGGTTATGGTGAGGAACAAGAAGAAAGGTAAGCTAAGCTAAGGGAAAACCTTTGAGATCTTTCTAAGATCCCTGTTAAGTACAGGAGAGAGAGGGGAATGGAGTTTTGAGGGTTAATAAGGAATGAAATTCCTTATTATTCAGAGTTTGGATGCCAATCTACAAGTCTCAGATCACTGGAAACAGGTTTGAGGAAGCCTCACCTGAGTTTTGCTTTGTGTTTGTTTTCTCCATGGATTTTGAGGGTGAATTTGCAGTGATGATTGATGGTGATGGTAGCATTTTAATGCAAAAATTATATTAGTAATAGTTATGAATCTTGAGGACTCAATCCTATTAGATATTATTGTTAGCATCATTTTTTAGAGGTTTTTCCTATAGGGCACATGCGCTCACCAGAGAGACAGAGAGACAGAAAGCGAGAAATCCCCCCCCGGGGGGGGGTGGCCATACTGCAATCCTTTCTCCGCCATTCTCCTCTTGGGATCTTGGGCACGCATGCACACGCGCCCAGTGTGAGTTTAAGCCACCAGGTCCAGGACTTGAACCATGGTTGGCTACATGGGAGTCCAGCAACATAGCCATTACGCCAACTGCTGGTCCTGTTAGCCTCATTTTATGGACAAAACTGAAGTGTAAAAAGCAACACAACTTGCCAAAGGCCACACTGCTACTGTTTCCAAAGTATGTGTGCTTAGCTCTTGTACATGCCACTTTCCATTGGGCCAGTTATAGTCCTAGCTCTCAAGAGATTTTCTGAGTGGTGGCTTTGTCAGTTCCCTTGTTTTCCTTTGTTTCAGTTGTCTTTAGCTGTAAAATGCCAAAGCTGATTACTCAGTTATTTCTGAGGTCCTTATGACTCCTTCAAATTTCTTACTTATCTTTTGTTTATGCATATTCCCAGTCTTCAAAACAAGTTCCACTGAAGGCTCAATTTTCTTTTCTTTTTATAATTCCCAGAGAGAACATGTGCTTACCAGAGAGAAAGAGACAGAGAACAAAAGAATTAGAGTATGGTCACACTACAATTCCATTTATTTCATTTCTGCTTCCTGTCTGGCTTTTGGGTACCATGCATACATACCTGCTGTACTTTTCATACAGCCAAGGCTGGGTTTTGAACTATGGTTAATCATGTGAGATCATGCTCCCAACAAAACATTTAACCACTCTACTTCAGGGCCAGCTCAAAGAGGCTCCATTTTCTTAAAACCTTGATAAGCCCTGGATCCTATTGGTTAAAATTATTTACTTGGAGGCAAATATCACATCTGAATTACTTTGGGAGGTTTCAGTTTCTATAACAGAAGGCTTTCCAAATGCAGTTTAAGAAATATAAAAAAAGTAATTGGAGAGACTGACTTCTGGCATGCCAATATGAGGCTCTCCAATGAGTCACTTCTCAGTGAAATTAACAGAACCCATTAAAAAAAAAACACTTAAAGTCCTTGGAGATGCTCTAAAAAACAAATAGAAGAAACATTTATTCAAGAAATCCTATGAAAATTTAGTAACAAAAGCAAGAATATTTTATATTTGAACCACAGCCACTCTCTTCTTTCCCATTCCATCGCTTTTCCCTCCCTATATCATCCTGATTCTACTTGAGACTATTGTAGCCAAGAACACAGGGATCCCTTTCCTGTAGCTCCCATGCTATGGGTTTCTTCCCTGGTAGGAGCAGGACTAGAAATTTTATGTCCCAGCTAGTGTTGCTCAACTTAAGTCCCAATTACTTAGGTTGACAGATGGGGATTCCCTTCTGCCAGCTCCAACTCAGAATGGAAGCTCTACCTTGGTGCTACTGGCTCAGATGACTTGCCCTGATTACGCTTACCCCAGCTCGTGAGGTGGTGGTTACATGCCAGGAGGAGAATTCAGGCTGCTGCCCTGCTCCCACTAAATTCTCAACTCCTAGAGTGGGAGATGTCATTCACAGAGAGACTTGCCATTGTTTCCATCACCAACCTCAAGCCCTGGGTCCAAGATTTTGCCTAGGAGAAGAAGCAGGGCAGAAGACAGATTCTTTTTGTCTAATTTTAATTTTTATAAAGCAAAAATTACAGAATATTTTTTTCAACCGAGAACCCATTCTTTTGTTAAATATTTTCCCTTTGTCTTTACCACCTACTCTCTACCACCCATTCCCCTCCCTTACAGTCTCTTGTATCTACATTTATCCTCTCTATCATATCTTTAGATCTTTAAATTTATGCCATATAGTGCATTCAGTACATTTTGAGTGGTGATATAAAGCATGTATCTTTTTTATTCAAAAGAATTATTTTATTTAACTTTATTTTTAATTTGACCAGAGATGGACAGAGTGAGTGAGAGAGAGAGAGAGAGAGAGAGAAAGTAAGCCACCAAGCCCGGAACTCGAACCACAGTCAGCTATGTGGGAGTCCAGTGCCCTTAACCACTCTGCCATCTGTTGGCCCCACAACATGTATCTTTCAATGTTTGGCTCACTTTGCTTAACATTAAGTCTTCTATATTCGTCCACTTTGAATAGAATAGGGTTTCATTGCTTCTTATGGCTGAATAATATTCCATAGTATATATGTGCCAGAGTTTTTAAACCCAGTCATCAAGTTTTGGACACTTAGTTGCCTGTCTTAGTAATTGTGAATAATGGTGCAATAAATGTGGATGTGTATGTCATTTCTTTACAACTGAGTGTTTTCCTATCCATTGGGTAAATATTAATACCAAGAGACCAGCAGTTAGCGTAATGACAATGTCACTGGACTCCCATGTAGTCGACCGCGGTTCACGTCCTGGACCCGGTGGCTTAAAACTCACACGGGGTGCATGTGTGTGCGTGCCCTAGATCCCGAGAGGAGAACGGAGGAGAAGGGATTGCACCGTGGCCATCCCCCCTGGGGGGTGATTTCTCGCTTTCTGTCTCTCTTTCTCTGTCTGTCTGGCGAGTGCACGCACCCTATAGCAAAAACCTCTCCAATATATACATATAT
>NW_006198314.1:235767-241742 GCF_000334495.1 Tupaia belangeri chinensis
GAGAGATTTTCACTGTAGGGCGTGTGCGCTCGCCAGACAGACAGACAGAGACATAGAGACAGAAAGCAAGAAATCACCCCCCAGGGGTGATGGTCACGGCGCAATCCCTTCTCCATTCTCCTCTTGGGATCTTGGGCACGCACGCACACGCGCCCTGCGTGAGTTTTAAGCCACCGGGTCCGGGACACGAACCGCGGTCGACTATGTGGGAGTCCAGCGACATAGCCATTACGCTAACTGCTGGTTCCCGAGGGTATTTTTTTTTAATCCATTCAGCCAGCCTGTGTCTCTTGATTGGAGAATTTAATCCATTAACATTCAATGTTATTATCGATGTTAATGGATCTGTCCTGACGTTTAAGTTGGCCATTGTCTTAGTTGCCTTTTACTCCTTTGTTTCTGGCTGTTACTTCTTTAGTTTTCCTGGAACAGTACTTTCTTCAGTGTTTCTTGGAGAGCCGGCCTGGTGCTGGCAAATTCTTTCATGTTTTGTTTGTCTGAGAAGATTTTAATCTTTTTTTCCCCCCTATATAAAGGGTAATCTTGCAGGGTACAATAATCTTGGTTGAAATTTTTTCTCTCTGAATGCTTTCAATACATCTTCCCATTCTTCCCTTGCTTGCATTGTTTCCATTGAGAAGTCCGGCATTAGCATGATGGGGTGACCTTTGTAAGTCACTTGTCATTTCTCTCTTGCCATTTTTAGTATCTTATCTTTATCTGTGTTCTTAGCCAGTCTGGCTATGATATGCCTTGGGGAGGATCTTCTTGGGTTGATTCTATTTGGTGTCCTTTGTATTTCTTGGATGCTTGAGTACCCCTCTAGACTTCAGAAATTTTCTTCCAAGATTTAATGGAATAGGTTTTCCATGCCCTTACTAGTTTCTTCATTTCCTGGGAAACCTATTATTCTGATGTTAGGACGTCTACTGGAATGTAGTATTTCTTGTATGTTATCCATATGGATATATATATTTGTTATTTTCTCTATCTTTTTGGTGGTTTTTCTCTAGGTCAGAGTTTTTATTTTTATTTCTGTATCAGAGATTTGATCTTTGGCATGGTCTAATTGATTTTTAATACTTTACAGAGAGTTTTTGATTTCCTGTATTACAAACTTCATCTCTAATAGTTCCATCTGATTCGTTTTAGTGTGTCCATTTCTTCTTTCATATTGTCAAAGGATTTTCTAATCTCCTATAGTTAATTGTCTCTTTTCTGTTCCAACTCATAGAATTTGGTCACCAAGAGTGTTCTAAATTCTTTTTTGGACACTTTGGTAACATTCTCTGTTTTTTTCCGGTAAAGGAAGGGAGTCACTGTGTTCTTTTGATGGAGACATATTTCCTGCTTTATTCAGACCTGAGGTTCTTCTTCTACTTCTGACCATTGGGAGATGTGTTCCCTTCAAAATACCTTTTGAGAGAATGTTTCCTCGAATAGGAGCAGGTGTGTTTCCTTTTTGCTGTGGAATGAAGACTGCCAAAGTCTCTCTTCAATTGTGTTTAGCAATGTGATCCAAGGAAAAGTATTCACTTCAGGTGTACAAAGAAAAGTATCTCCTGTTTCACAGGTGGTTCAATGAAAGGGAGGATCCCAGGGAGTCTTAAAATACTAGAATATTTCAGAACTGTAGTTCTAGACCTATATAAACGACCATGGATGGTGTAAATAAAGGAAGTGAGGACCAAATAATTGGGAAGAAAATAATAGGGAGAATAAAGAAAAAGTTTCATGCCGCTCACTAGCGCGGTGCATGATTTTGCCAGGGGTCGGAAGATAGGAGTGGGGTGTCTGTAGGGCTGAGGGCGTTCCTATGTGGTAATGAGAAGAGAGAAATTTACAAATGAAAGAAAAGGAGAAGGAGAGAGAAAAAAATGTACCTGGCTGACAGAGGGGTCTCTGGCTTGGAGGTCCCGGGGCTGGAGCTACGGCGGGGAGTCCTCCCTTAGAGTTACTGGCTCAGGGTTTGGAAGATGGGAGTGGGGTGTGTGCAGGGCTGAGAGTGTTCCTATGTGGTAATGAGAAGAGAGAAATTTAGAAATGAAAGAAGAGAAGGAGAGAGAGGGAAAAAAAAAGTGTACCTGGCTGACGGAGAGAGGGGTCTCTGGCTTGGGGGTCCCGGGGCTGGAACTATGGCGGAGAGTCCTTCCTCAGAGTTCCTGTCGCAGGGGTTGGAAGATGGGAGTGAGCCCTCCACTCCTTTTCAAGATAGTGCTGGAAGTCCTAGCCAGTGAAATCAGACAAGAGAGCAAAATAAAAGGCGTTCAAATAGGAAAAGAAGAAGCTAAACTGTCTATTTGCCTATGATATGAATATATACACAGAAAATCCAAAGGAATCTATGAAAATATTCCTATAACTGATAAATGAATTCAGGAAAGTAGCCAGATATAAAATCAACATATGAAAACCTAAAACCTATACCATTGGGTTTTTTTCCCTATACCATTGTTTTTTTTGTTTTTTTGTTTTTTTTGAGAGGTTTTCACTATAGGGCACATGCGCTCACCAGACAGAGAGAGACATAGAGACAGAAAGCGAGAAATCACCCCCCAGGGGGGATAGTCACGCTGCAATCCCTTCTCCTCCACTCTCCTTTCAGGATCTTGGGCACACATGCACACGTGCCCGGCATGAGTTTTAAGCCACTGGGTCCGGGATGCGAACTGCGGTCGACTATGTGAGAGTCTAGCGACATAGCTATTACGCTAACTGCTGGTTCCCTACCTATACCATTGTTATACACCAATAATGAATAGACTGAGACAGAATTGAAGAAAGCAGTTCCAATGCTAATCAAAGCAGCATGTATTAGCACCGAAATAAACACATAGTCCAATGGAACACAATAGTGAATTCAGAAATAACCCCAAATCATACAACCAATTGATCTGAGATATAGGGTACATGGCAATGCAGTGGAGAAAATAAAGTCTTTTTAGGAAGTGGTGTGGAAAGACCTGGATATCCACCTGTAGAAAAATGAAACTGGATCCCTATCTCTCACCATTAACAAGAATCAACTCAAAGTGGATTAAAAATTTAAGTGTAAAGCCTCAGACTCTAAAACTACTGGAAGAAGAAAGGGGAAATGCTTGAAGACATTAGAGTAGGCATATATTTCCTAAATAAGACCCCTTACAGCACAGGCAATCCCAAAAATAGACAAGTGAGATTACGTCAGAGTAAAACCTTCACAACAAAGAAAACAGTGAAAAAGCAGCCCTCAGAATGGCAGAAAATATTGCAAATTATTCCTCAGACTAGTGATTGATAACCAGAATATATAGGCAACTCAGACAGCTCGCCCATTAAAAAAAAATGAATAATCCAATTTAAAAGTGGGCAACCCCTCCCAGGTAAGAGAGACAAGAGGCAGGCCTTCAGACGATTCCTCATGGCTCCCGAGAACTAGTGATTTCAGGGTAAAAGAGAAATGAAGATTTCCTACTGATAATTCAGCCTCCAGCTCACAAACCTGAGTGGGATCACAATGGAACAGCAAAGAGATTCCAGATCACCTCTTTCCGCATGCTCCTGAATGCTCAGATTGAACTTCAAGAATTAGGAAGAAACCCACCATCCATCAGATGACTAGAAATCACCCCAGGACCACAAGAAAGATGAACAAGCAAGAAAATATCTCTCCTCCCAGGGAAAAGAATAACTCCTCTTCATCCAAAGACAGTTCAATGGAAATCATAGAAATGTCTGATAAAGAATTTAGAATATTCATAATGGTGACGCTAGCAGAGATGGAAAAGAAGAGACAATGAACTGCAGAAGACAAAAAAGAAAGGAGATGACGAGTTCCAGGAGGTGAGGAAATTCTTGCAAGATCTAAAAGAGGAATTACACTCTTTAAAAAAGAATGAAAGGGACCTGTTAGAGATGAAGGTTATAATACAGGAAGTCAAAATCTCCCTTGAAAGTCTTAAAAGCAGATTCAATCATACAGAAAATAGAATCTCAGACTTTTTTTTTTTTTGGAGAGGTTTTCGCTATAGGGCACGTGCGCTCGCCAGACAGAGAGAGACATAGAGACAGAAAGTGAGAAATCACCCCCCAGGGGGGATGGTCACACTGCAATCCCTTCTCCATTTTCCTCTCGGGATCTTGGGCACACACGCACATGCACCCAGTGTGAGTTTTAAGCCACGGGGTGCGGGACGTGAACTGTGGTCAACTACATGGGAGTCCAGCGACATAGCCATTACGCTAACTGCTGGTTCCCAATCTCAGACATCAAAGAGAAAATGGCTGACATAGAAAAATCAACCATGAAGACTGAAAAAATGGATAAAAAAAAATGAGAATAATATATGAGAAATACTAGATACCATCAAATGTCCAAACATCCAGATAATTGGTATCCCAGAAGGTGAAGGGTGTTGATAATCTATTCCATGAAATTGTGGAAGAAAACTTTCCAAACCTAGAGAGGCACTCAAAGATCCAGTCCCAAGAAATACAAAGGAGTCCAAATAGAATCAACCCAAAAAGATCTTCAAGACACATTATAGCCAGATTGACCAAAACTACAGACAAAGACAGAATACTAAGATTGGCAAGAGAAAAACATCAAGTTACCTACAAAGGATATCCCATCAGGATAACAGCAGACCTTTCATTGCAAACAATGTGAGCGAGGAAAGAATGGGAAAATATATTCAAAGTGTTAAGGGAAAAGCAATTTCAAGAAAGATTACTGTGCTCAGCAAGATTATCTTTCATGTGGGAAGAAAAGGCAAGAACATTCTCAGATAAAGAAAACCTGAAAGAATTTACCAGCATCAGACCAGATCTCCAAGAAGTTCTCAAGGGAGTGCAATATCAGGAAATTTAAATACAGACACACAGAAATAAGAGTTATAAACTAAGGAAATGGGGACCAGCAGTTAGCATGATGACTATGTCACTGGACTCAGATGTAGTTGACCATGGTTCAAGTCCTAGACCCGGTGGCTCAAACTCACGCCGGGCGCGTGAGTGTGGGCATGCATGCCCAAGATCCCAAGAGGAGAATGGAGGAGAAGGGATTGCAGTGTGGCCATGCCCCCCGCCGGGGGTGATTTCTTGCTTTCTGTCTCTCTGTCTCTCTCTCTCTCTTTCTGGCAAGCGCACGTGCCCTATAGCAAAAATCTCTCAAAAAAAAGAAAAAAAAAACTAAGAAAATGAACAACTTAATCATAGGACAAGTATGGAGTTGAATATTATATCCCAGAGTTTAATCTGGAAATTCAAACCACAACAGAAGATAAGGTACGTGAGACTGAATTGGTGAAATAGAATTTTATGACTTTTGGCTAAAGCATTGCTGATTTTCTTGTAGGCTTTGTTGTCCGGTTTTAAGGATTTGTGTCCTGTCTTGAGATGTCAATAGGTTCATGTACCTACCATTTGAACAGAATCCTGGCCCGTTTCCTGGCTTTAAGTTTTGAGCAATGTTCCTTAGGATTTCTTTGATTTAAGTTAAAACTGCTTTCTTGAAATTACCACCTGAACTTGCTATTGAAAGTAGTTAGATTATTTAGGAAATTGTGTGATCAATATAATGTGGGGGAGGAGTGGAAGACTACTGTGGACACCAGAGGTAGTGTGAGAGGAGCGTGGGAAAGGACAGAGGGTCAGAAATAGGAGTAATATATAATGGAAGATTTTTGATGATACAATGCATGATTGAACCACTATGCAGTATATTCTGGATGGGAAGTCACATTTTGTATGCTGTGATGATGCTTAGGGAATGAATGTAAATTAAGTTTAAAAAGTTTCAGGAAAAAAACTAAAACTGTTTTAATTTTAAAAAAGCACATTAAAAATACCTATTTGATGACTGCAGTAAGCTATAAAGACCTAGCTAGGTGCTACTTTATAGTATGTTCATTCTACTCACTGAGGTTTATGCCTAAAGTCAGACTTGTGTTCATGGATATGTATGTATCAGCTGTGCTTGCTATTGAAAATATTTA
>NW_006198314.1:241860-251848 GCF_000334495.1 Tupaia belangeri chinensis
TGGCAGAGGGCGAGAGATAGGGAATCAAGGATGAGAAAACAGGCAAAATATACAGGAAACAAGAAATGGAAAATTATTTGTTGACAATAACATATGTTGATGTCCTTGATTGAGCCAATATGCAGTGTATTCTGGATGGAAAAATCTCATTTTGTATAGTGTGATGATGTACAGTGAATGAATGTAAATAAATAAATAAAAAGGAAAAAAATATAAGAAAACTGGGCAAATAAATTGAATAGACAGCTCTCCAAGGAAGACATGAATGCCCAAAAGCCATACAGAAAAAAAAATGTTCAAAGCCTCTTGTCATAAGAGAAATGCAAATTAAAACAATGAAAACAGATAGCTTCTAATCTCTTCTCAAAAGAACTATTTGCCACAGCTGTAAATGTAGTTTTAAGAACAGTGAAGATTATGGTGAAAGACAGGTGAGAGGAAATTCAAGACATCAGCTAAATCGCAGACAGGATAGTTTGTAAGAAAGAAGCAGTAAGATAGCTGGGAGTAGCCCTCCTAGTGTCAGAAAAAACGTCAAACATTGACTTGAAAAGCTGTTCTTTCAAAGGAGCCAGAATTTGATTGGATTTATAAATAATGAGTTAAACCACAGGGCATTGTTGAAAACATTTGAACAATCAGCCTATAATTAGTGGATTCTAATATTGGGTCATTGGGAAAGTTATGGTACATTTTTGCATAGAAAAATACATCATGACTTTCCCAATGGCCTAATAGTTGAGTGTGATCTGGGAAAAAAAGAAAGAGATCCCTATCCAACCACTATTATCCCAAGGAAGTGTGAGCTGAGCCTCCTTGAGGAGTACCATTGGACTTTTAACACTTGGAGGGGAAATATACTTAAATAGAAGTAGTCAGTCACTAAACACATAAAAAAGGAAATAACAATATCAAGCCCAGGGGGTTGGAGGGGTGTGAATATCCAGAGTAGCTACAGTATATTATCTAAAAGTCCAATTTCCAACAAAATAATCATGACATAGAAAACAAAAAGCAAAATGAAAGAAGTAAATCAAGTCATATTAAAAAGACATTAAATGTAAATAGATTAAGCAATTAATCAAAAGGTAGATTTTTGACTTGGTGGATTAGGCTGGCACCATTTGGGGACTGAGACTGGTTGTGGGGGAGGGAAAAGCAGCAAAAAGGGATTATTCAAAGTACCCAAAACCTCCTCCTGGGATCAAAGCAGAGGTGCCTCTGATGGGGCAGAAGGTGACTAGTTTACACAGATAAGATCATCATCTAGGTTTTGGGTAAAAGGCCCCAGATATTTCACATGACCATTTTGAAATTGGCCTCAGAAGTTCATTTAAGTTGGCAAGAATCATCTCTGAAGTGACTCAATAGTAGTGAACAGTTCAATAACTTACTTTAAAAGAGACCCAGGCTTCTCTTCAGTATTTTGGTTCAAACAGATTATATAATTGGTTAAAATATTTCAGATGGTAGTATTTTTTTTTTTGGCCTCCCCTCAACTCTCCCCTATTGATGGTGTTCTTCAGCCAAAACTGTAAGATATGTTTTATTTGTGTACTGATACTGTTTAAATATTGCTGAAGTTTCATGGTAGTTTATTTTTACCTTTATTAAAAGTTTTAGGAATTCTTTTTACCTCAACCCTTTTGATGTCATAATGGGACAGCTTTTCTAAATGAAGAACTTTAAAACAGAAGTATGAGTAGCTAACTTGAAGTAACTCTATGTCAAATAATCACAGGTCAAATATCTTTGAGGAAGTTGGATATTATTTCAGAGGATATAAAAAAAAGGAAATCAAACTGGAAAACAAAAATTACAGAGAACCAACACCTTCTTGTGAAGTCCTGTTGGAATTTGTGGTTGAGACCTGTATTTTTTATTGTTTGATAGAGCTGTAAACTCAAGAGAGTGCCTGACAGGGACTTGCCATGAAATGTGGAAGCCGTGTTTCATGGAGTCACAGAGACTGAACATAAATAGTGCAGCATGATTTTGCTCCAGCCTGGCCTAATTTTCCCACTCCACTATCATCAACAAAATTACTTAATTTTGAGAAACTTTCTGGAAATTTTCCATGGACAGAAAATCATGATGTGAATTGTTGCCAACACAACTCCTCAGATTGCTTTGATTCTGCTATTGGACATCCTAAGGGAGGTAACTTTGGAAGGAAAGAAAAAAATGGATGGTGTACACATTGAAGAAATGTTACCAAAAACATAAATCCTCTAGAGGGATACCCTGGTGAAAGTTCCTGTTCTCATAATAGTATTTTACATTCTAGGAAAATTCAAGGACTACATGAAAACAACATACCTAACAATGAAACTGAGAGGAAAGAAGACAAGAGAAAACACAAACAGTTTGAGGCTGAGGATTTTCTCTTTAAATACAATAGACGAGAGAACAAAATCAGAATAAATCTTTAGGTGCAGGTATATGGGACCTACACATCCAGACACATACCCAACCAGAAAATTTTCCCAAGCTCCTCTCTTAGAACATCCTCCAAATCCTAAATATAGATCTCCAAGTATGCTAGTCATTAGGAAAAGTAATATGAAAGACTTAAAGCTATCTGGATTTCCAGTAGTAGGAAATCTACAGTCACAGCCAGTTAAGAATGAAACTGGTCCAAGTGTTTATAAAACCTTAGTCCTTAAACCTGCTGCTCCACCTACAAACCCTACACAATGGAAAAGGCAAACTAAATAAAATAAAGTTGGGACTTCTTTTCCTCATGAGTCTACATATGGGGTTGCCAACTTTAATGTTTTTAAATCAACTCAGAAGAATTTTAGTCCATCAACAAATTCAGTAAAAGAGTGTAATCACTAAATTACTTATTCACCTGTTGATAAACATAATCAGCAGCCTCATCTAACCAAACTTTCACGAATGCACACTGATAAGAATTAATTTTTCGAAAGCCTTAAGAAGAGACAGAGTAAAAGAGGAACATGAAGATGAAAGCCATGCTGGTTCAGAGATTGATGACAACTCACCTAATTTGCATAACAGGAGTAGTACTCACCAAGAAAGGGATATAAACAGAAACTTTGATGAAAATGAAATTCCTCAGTCATTACCCAGTAGATCATTTGGTCTTCAACTTTCCTACAAACTAATGTTCTCTCAAGTTCACTTTAGGTAGAACACAGATTGTTAAAGGACATGGGTGTCAGGAAGACAGTGAAAATGATGAAACATGCTCTCAACTGAGGATGAAATGAGAAAATTACAAGTTATTAGTGAACAGATACAGAAGAATGGTCTGAGAAAAAAACGGTATTTTGAAAAATAGCCTGAACTATGACTTCACATTTGGACCTTGGAAAAACAGCACAGCACTTTCATTTCCACAATTCAAAATGATGACATAGACACAACTAGCAGTGACACATCAGATGATTACGATGTGTGGAGAATTTCCTAACAGCTTTAGGAATTTTAGTATATATCTCATATAGTTTTATGTGACTTGTAAAAATGAACAACTATAATTTCTGTAGTGAAATACCCCATTATAAGATGATTCTTGAGAGATGGACTTCAACATGAAGAAAACCAAGAATGTTATGTTGGGCTGTATTGGACATTATTTCTTTGTAAATGAATGTTGTAGAAATGATGACTTTGGTTGATCCAAAATTGACTTTCTCCAGCACTGCAGCATTTCTATGACTTGCAATATTATGATGTAACAAATGAGATTTTCTCATTTAATAATAAAAAATATTGTTTTGTTGGGGAACAACAGGTGGCATGGTGGTTAAGGTGCTGAACACTCTCACATGGCCAACCTCAGTTTGAGTCCTGGACCTGGTGGCTTGCTTTCTCACTTCTCTCTCTCTCTTCTCCTCTTGTCTCTGTGTGTGTGTGTGTGTGTGTGTGTGTGTGTGTATGTGTGTGCGTGTGTGTTTGTTTTTCTGTGGTCAAATTAAAATAAATGAATGTATAAATAAAATTAAATAATTATTTTTAAAAAATGGTTTGTTTTGCAAAGCTTCTGAAATAAAATGTCCACATCTTAATGAAAAAGGTAGCTTACGCTGTTTGCTTGCAGAGTTATATTTTTATTGTACAATGAAAGTCCTCAAGTCCATTTGTGCACACCCCCCAAAACAAAATAAAAACAGAAAAAAAAAATAAAAGGAAAATGTAGTATGTTGGCTAAAACTGGAGCAAAGTTCACTAAAATCTTAATTTTCTGAACTCAACTGTTGTATAAGTAACTTTTTAAAACATAAATTGCTCTTTATGTGCTCTTAGTGAAGTATGTATTTCAGGAAAGACTTGCCACACTTTCTCCTAAAATTTTAAGAGATGATTTTGAAGAGCTTTATTGGGCATGTTGTCAGATCAGGATTTTCAGAGTTAATGGAAAAAGACTCTTGTGGGAAAATCTATTTTAATAAATTATTACAAATTCAGAAAATTGATCACGCTGACTAGATCTGTCCACAACATGGAAAAGCAAACTGGATTTTAAGAACATTGTCATTTCCTGTAATTTTCAAGGCTTTAGTCTCTAAACACAACCTGCTTTATTATTAAAACAAAATTATACTTTATTAAAGATAGTGATTGGGACCAGCAGTTAGTGTAATAGCTATGTTACTGAACTCCCATGTAGTCAACCGCGGTTCGTGTCCCAGACCCAGTGGCTTAAAACTCACACCGGGCATGTGTACGTGTGTGCCCAAGATCCTGAGAGGAGAACAAAGAAGAAGGAATTGTGGTGTGGCCATCCTCCCTTGGGGGTGATTTCTCGCTTTCTATCTCTCTGTCTGTCTCTGTCTGGCGAGCACACTCACACTATAGCAAAAACCTCTCCAAAAAAAAAAAAAGATAGTGATTACTTTTTTGAGGTTAGAAAAAGAAAACTAAGCTTTTTAATTATTAAATGTACAAGTTTATTGAATAAATGTTAAACAAAAAATTAAAAGACCAATTTTTTTTTATTTTAAAAATCCAACTATATCTACAGGAGATTATTTTTATGAATTATTTAATTTTTATATGTTATTATTTAATTTAACCAGAGAGTAATACAGAGAGAGTGAGAGAGAAAGTGAGAAAGAAAGCCACCAGGTCCAGGACTCAAACTGCAGTTGGCCATGTGGGAGTCTGGCACCTTAACCCACATGCCACCCACTGGTCCCAGGAGACATATTTCTGATTCAAAGATACAAATAGGTAAAAAAAAGTTAAAAGATACCAAAAGACATACAAGGCAAATAGGAAGATGGAGAGAGCTTAGAAAATTAGAAAAGAGAGAGACCAGCAGTTAGCATAATGGCTATGTCGCTGGACTCCCATGTAGTCAACCACAGTTCGTGTCCTGGACTTGGTGGCTTAAACTCAAGCCGGGCGCGTGTGCATGCGTGCCCAAGCTCCCGAGAGGAGAAGGGAGGAGAAGGGATTGTGGCGTGGCCATCCCCCCTGGGGGGTGATTTCTTGCTTTCTATCTCTCTGTCTCTCTTTCTCTCTGTCTGGCAAAAGTTGACTTTATGAGGGGCTAGCAGGTGGCATAGTGGTTGGGGCGCTGGACTCCCACATGACAGACCAGAGTTCGAATCCCAGACTCGACGACTTGAAACTCACACCAGGCACATGTGTGTACATGCCCAAAATCCTGAGAGGAAAATGGAAGAGAAGGGATTGTGGTGTGGCCTTTACCCCGGGGGATGATTTCTCGCATTCTGTCTTTGACTCTTGGGCAAGTGCACATGCCCTGTAGCAACAATCTCTAAAACAAACAAACAAACAAACAAAAAATGAAAATGGCTCTGTGAAAAGATCAACAAAGCTTTGGCCACATCAATTGAAAAATGAAGAGAAGACTGAAGTTATTAAAACAAGAAATGTAAGACAGGACATCTCTAGTTCCTTATAGAAAAAAAAGGCTTATTAAGGAATACTATTAACAATGGTATATATCAATTTATGCATTTTTTTCTGGTGTAGTCTCTTTACTTTTTTCTTATTTTTTTACATTTAATCACTGTATGGCTTTACAGTACTGAAAATGAGTTTTCTGAGCGTGAATACCCTGTATGTTAGTTCAGTCAAAAAAAAAAAAATCACCGTACACATTCTCTAACACAGTCTCTTTTAGCTCTAAAGCAATATTAGCCCATATGAGGGAACTTAAGCAGCTTACCTGGGGAAATAAAAAAAACATTAACCCAATTAAAAGATGGGAAAATGAGCTGAATAAACAACTCTCTAAGACATACAAACGGCCAAAAAGCATATGAAGAAATGTTCAACATCCCTCATCATAAGGGAGATGCAGGTCAAAACCACAATGAAATACCACCTAACCCAGTCAGAATGGCAAATATATATATATATAAAAAGGTAAGTGCTGGAAGGGATGCAGGGAATGGGGAACAATCCTACAATGTTGATGGGATTGTAAATCAGTCCAGCTAAGACATGGAACCAACCCAAATGTACACCAATGGATGAATAGATTGAAAAAGTATGGCACATATATTCCATGGAATACTATTCAGAAAAAAAAAAAACAAACCCTGGAATTTGTTAGAAAGTGGACACATATGGAAGATCTGTTGCTGAGTGAAACAAGTCAGGCTATGAAAGAGAGACATTGTATGTCTCCTCTTAACATATACCAACTGTCAGCAGTCTATGGCAGAGACTGAAAGACTGGAGGACATACAAGCATTAAAAATTGTTATGGACACTAGATCCAAAGTGGAAAGAATGGGGGAGGGGAAGAGCATAGGAAAGGAAATTTGAGGAAAAACTGGAGAGGTAAGGCATTTGTGGGACGTGGATACGGTTTATTATTTGTTGATGAAGACGTGTATGTTCTCAATTGGGCTGGACTGAGGTGTGTGTCATGCTGAATAAAGTCTCTTTACACTCTAAATGATGTATAGCAGTTAAATGTATAAATAATAATTAAAATTTATAAACACAAATTACATTAAAAATAGCCCATAAGTAAATTTATAAGCATGTTTGTGTTTCAGTCAGATTTGATTTATAAAAAATGGGCAGTTGTTTGCCTAATCCTCTCTTCAAAGCTCATTTATCTTTGACTGAACTAACAGTACTTGGAAAATTTATTTTCAGTGTTTTAAAGATATACAGTGATTAAATGTACAAAGTAAAGTAAGAAAATAAGGAAAAAAGAAAAATTTGTACTTTAATTCTCAAGGAACTTGTGCTACTGCATGAATATTATCTATGAATAACAGTATATTAGTATGGTAAGGCAGTCATAACAAAATACCACAGACTGAGTGGCTTAAGCAACAGGAATGTGTTTTCTCAGTTCTAGAGGCTGGAAATTCAAGATCAAAGTACCAAACAGGGTTGAATTCTCTTGAAGTCTATCTCTGACTTGCAGATAGCCACCTTCTTGCTTAGAAAAAGAAGAGAAAAGCTGAAAGCAAGCAGAAGAAAGAAATAATAAAGACTGGAAATAAATGAAATAGATAATCAAAAACAATAGAGAATATTAATAAAAGCAAAAGTTGACTCTATGAAGGCCAGCAGGTGGCATAGTGGTTGGGGTGCTGGACTCCCACATGGTTGCTGGGGTTTAAATCACAGACCCAGCAGCTTGAAACCTATGCCAGGCATGTGTGTACACATGCCCAAAATCTTAAAAGGAGAAAGGAGGAGACGGGATTGTGGTGTGGCCAATCCCCCCGAGGGGTGATTATATATAATCACATATAGTCTTTCCTCTGTGTACACAGAGAAAGAAACAGTTCTCTGGTGCCTCTGCCTTTTCCTATAAGGCAACCAGTCACAGAGGATGAGGGCCCCACTCCATAACTTTATTTAACCTTAATTACCTCATTAAAGGCCCCATCTTCAAATACAGTCATAATTATGATTTCAACATGTGAATTTACATGGGGGACACAATTTAGTCTATAACAAATAGTATGCCAACAAGTTAGTTATATAAGTAAGTTATACAAAATGGAAAAATTCCTAGAAAGTCATAAAGTATCAACTTTTAAAATGAATAAACTTATAACGAATAAATTAGCAATTTAAAAACTTCTCATGGAGAAAATTCCAGGCCTAGATGACCTCACTAGTAAATTCTACCAAGTAATTAAAGAAAAATTAATACTAGTCCTTTACAAGCTATTGTAGTTGGGTTGTCAGAAACGTCATGACACATTTTACATAGAAACAATATATCATGACTTTTCTAACAACCTAGTAGAAAACAGAAGAGAAAGAACCATTTTCCAATTCATTTCATGAAGTTAGTATGCAAAGAGACCAAATCCAATAAAGCTGTTACAAAAAATCTACAGACCAATATTATTTGAATATAGACACAAAAATTACCAAAAATACTAGTAAACAAAATCCAGTAACATACAAAAATGTATACTCCATTATCAAGTGGAAGTTTGACTTGCAGATAGCCACCTTCTTGCTTAGAAAAAGAAGAGAAAAGCTGAAAGCAAGCAGAAGAAAGAAATAATAAAGACTGGAAATAAATGAAATAGATAATCAAAAACAATAGAGAATATTAATAAAAGCAAAAGTTGACTCTATGAAGGCCAGCAGGTGGCATAGTGGTTGGGGTGCTGGACTCCCACATGGTTGCTGGGGTTTAAATCACAGACCCAGCAGCTTGAAACCTATGCCAGGCATGTGTGTACACATGCCCAAAATCTTAAAAGGAGAAAGGAGGAGACGGGATTGTGGTGTGGCCAATCCCCCCGAGGGGTGATTATATATAATCACATATAGTCTTTCCTCTGTGTACACAGAGAAAGAAACAGTTCTCTGGTGCCTCTGCCTTTTCCTATAAGGCAACCAGTCACAGAGGATGAGGGCCCCACTCCATAACTTTATTTAACCTTAATTACCTCATTAAAGGCCCCATCTTCAAATACAGTCATAATTATGATTTCAACATGTGAATTTACATGGGGGACACAATTTAGTCTATAACAAATAGTATGCCAACAAGTTAGTTATATAAGTAAGTTATACAAAATGGAAAAATTCCTAGAAAGTCATAAAGTATCAACTTTTAAAATGAATAAACTTATAACGAATAAATTAGCAATTTAAAAACTTCTCATGGAGAAAATTCCAGGCCTAGATGACCTCACTAGTAAATTCTACCAAGTAATTAAAGAAAAATTAATACTAGTCCTTTACAAGCTATTGTAGTTGGGTTGTCAGAAACGTCATGACACATTTTACATAGAAACAATATATCATGACTTTTCTAACAACCTAGTAGAAAACAGAAGAGAAAGAACCATTTTCCAATTCATTTCATGAAGTTAGTATGCAAAGAGACCAAATCCAATAAAGCTGTTACAAAAAATCTACAGACCAATATTATTTGAATATAGACACAAAAATTACCAAAAATACTAGTAAACAAAATCCAGTAACATACAAAAATGTATACTCCATTATCAAGTGGAAGTTATGCTGGGAAAGCAGATTGATTTAAAAATCTGAAAATTGAGATTGCAGCACCTCCAGCTTCAGACCCCCAACTGCTCTTTCTCTCAATAAACTTTCCTGTTTCCCTTGAGATGGTGCCTCTTGAGTATTACCGTGAACTCCAACATTTGGTGCCAAAACCTGGGAGACTTATTGGAGACAGCCATCTTTTACTTTTTTTAATTTATTTATTTTACATTCATTCACTGCATATCATTGCAGCATACACTCACACTATATCTGGTATTTACATTCATTTACTGTGTTTCTATATCCTTTAGTCAGTCCATTTCAGTCATAGAGTGCAGACACTAGGTATATATTAAAGTAGGGACATACAGTGTCTCTCCTTCATAACCTGGCTTGCTTCAGTCAGCAGTAAATCTTCCATATTCTTCCGCATTCTGTCAAAAGCCAGGGTTTTTTTTTTTTTTTAATGGCTGAATAATATTCTATAGAATATAGGGGCCATAGTTTTTCGATCCATTCATCTGTTCATGGGTATTTG
>NW_006198314.1:253342-266801 GCF_000334495.1 Tupaia belangeri chinensis
AAAGTTGTGCCTGACACTGTAACACTAAGAATTGTTCCATATACTAGTTGCACTGCTCTGTTTGTAATTGTTAATATTAGACAAACAGTAGACAAATGCAGCAGCACATCAATTGTATTAGCGGAATATTGTCCTTATTGCATGTGTAGTTTGAATACAGATTACAAACTTATGGCTGAGTTTCTTCCAGTACAATCAAAAGTTTCTTTTTTCTTTGCTCTGAATAAAACTGAACTGTGGGTTCTCTATCGAAAGTGGCATTTTGGGCTTTTCCTCTTCTTGTAAAGCCATTTCTGCCTAGTTGATTGTCCATTTAACTTTGGTGACCTTTTAAAAGTTGTCATTGTAAATAAAGCAGCTTGGAAAAGGTTTTCTGAAATAGACTTAACAAAAAAGTAATTTATTTGCAATGGCATCAAAAAGAATAAAATACTTAGAAATACGTTTAGCAAAGTCATTGCAGGACTTGTATACTGAAAACTCTAAAACACCGTTGAAGGGGACTAGCAGTTAGGGTAATGGCTATGTTGCTGGACTCTTATGTAGTCGACCACGGTTCAAGTACTGGACCTGGTGGCTTAAACTCATGCCAGGCACATGTGCGTGTGTGCCCAAGATCCTGAGAGCATAATGGAGGAGAAGGGATTGCAGCGTGGCCATCCTCCCTGGGGGGGGTGATTTCTTCACTTTCTGTCTCTCTGTCTCTCTCTCTTTCTGGGAAGTGCATGCACCCTATAGCAAAAACCTCTCCAAAAAAAGAAAAAAACCCTATAAAACATTGTTGAATGAAATTAAAGAATACCTAAATTAATGGAAAGACATTCCATGTTTTTGTTTGGGAAACATAATATTTTAAGATGGCAATGTGCTCCAAATTGGTCTACGGGTTCAACACAATTTCATTTAAAAAAAGCCAACTTTCCCCCCACCTCCCAGAAACTATAGAAATTTACATGAAATGCAAAGAACCTAGAATAGCCAAAATAAACCTGACTTGAAAAGAACAAGGAGGACTCAGACTCCTCATGCACAAATTTATAAAAATAGAACATAAGGAAATTTGTTTGCTACCAACATAAAAACAAGTATATAAATCAATGGAATAGAATTGAGCATCCAGAAATAAGCCCTACATCTATGAAGAATTGATTTTTGACAATGGTGTCAAGGCAATTCAATGGAGGAAAGAATAGTCCTTTCAACACATAGTGCTGTCATAACTGGATGTCCACATGCAAAACATTGGTATTAAACCACCACATCACACCACACACAAAAATTAACTCAAAATGGATCAAAGTCTTAAATGTAAGAGCTAATTCTGAAAAACTCTTTTAAGAAAACCTATGTATAAATATTTGTTTCCATGGATTAAGTGATAGTTTCTTAGATAAGACACCTAAAACACATGCAACCATAGAAAAATATGAGATAAAATGGAATTTAAATTAAAAACTTTCATGCATCAAAGAACACTATCAAGAAAGCAAAAAAATAACCCACAAAATGAGAGAAAATACTGGCAAATCATCTATATATGATAAGGGTCTAGTTTTCAGAATATATATAATGAACTCTTACATGTCAAGGACAAAAAGATAAACAACTCAGATTAAAAAATGGAGAAAGGATTTGAATAAATATTTCCTTTTTTTAGAAATATTTTATTTAATTTTATTTATTTATTTTAATTTGACCAGAGAGGGACACGGCAAGAGAGAGGGAGAGAAAGTGAGAAGGCAAGCCTCCAGGTGTGGGACCTGAACCACTGTTGGCCACGTGAGAGTCCAGCGTCCTTAACCACCATACCACCTGCCAGCCCCTTGAATAAATATTTCTATGAAGGCCTCCCTCAGAGTCATTAAGGGGGCTGTATCCCACATGGCTGGCCATGGTTTGAATCCTGAACCTGGAAGCTTGAAAAATGCTAAGGGTGCAAGCAGATGCATGCCCCAAATCCTAACATGATGGAGAAATGAAGAAGCATGACCATGTCCCATGTGGAATGCTTTCTTTCTCTGTCTCTGGCGAGTTCACACACCCTCTAGCAAATAAAAAAAGCATTTTAAAGTAGATGGACAAGATTTTTGGGTAATGATTAAATGTATTATTTGGAAATGTATTGTCTGAATTTATAATCTAATGTTTTTTAATTAAACATAGTTTATTTGTTTTTAGAAAGAGAGAGATACAAGTATCCCTAACAGGGTTTTCATGCATGTTCACACATGCCTGATATGTGCAGAGAGACCACAGGATGTGAATCCAGGACCTTTCCATATGGCCCAGGCATCTTAGAGCATTCATGACATTACCACAGCACCACAGCACCTGTCCTTTGAAAAAGACTTCTCCATTATGGAAAGAAGTTTGGTGGTTCCTCAAAAGGTTAAATATAGAAATAAATACAGAAATTCCATTCTGAGATATGCATGTAAAAGAACTGATATCAGGAACTCAAATATTTTTAAACCAATGTTCATGGCAATATTACCCACAATAGATAAAAGGTAGGATCAACACAAATGTGCATTGAGGGATGAATGGATAAGCAATATGGTATGCACACACAGAGAAATATTCAACTTTAAAAAGAAGAAATTCTGATACATGCTACATTAATGGATAAACCAAGTCACAAAAGGCCATTTTTTTCTAGAGAAATTTTTGTTATAGGGTGCATGAGCTCACCAGAGAGACAGAAAGCAAGAAATCACCTCTCAGGGGTAATGGCCACACCACCATCCCTTCTCCAGTCTCCTCTCAGGATTTTGGGCACATTCACATACATCTGGCATGAGTTTAAGCCACCATGTCTGGGACTTGAACTGTAGTCAACTATGTGGGAAATCCAGTGACATAACCTTTACACCATCTGCTGGTCCCAAGCCAAATGTTTTATGATTCTGTTTCTTTGAAGTAGCTACAGCATTCAAATTCATAGAGATAGAGAGTAAAGTGGTGGCAGGGGGAATTGGGAATTACTGTTTAATGGATGTGGAGTTTCTGTTTAGGGTGATGAAAAAGTTCTAGAAGCACATAGTAGGGAAGGTTATACAACATCTTAAAGGTACTTAATCATACTGAATCATATGTTTAAAATAGTTAAAATAGCATATTTCATGGTCTTCATATTCTACCACATTTTTTGGGGGGAGAGGTTTTTGCTATAGGGCGTATGTGCTCTCCAGAAAGACAGAGAGAGACAGAAAGACAGAAAGACAGAAATCACCCCCCAGGGGGGATGGCCACACTGCAGTCCCTTCTCCTCCACTCTCCTCTTGGGGTCTTTGACATGCACGCACACGTGTCCGGTGCAAGTTTAAGCCACCGGGTCTGAGACTCGAACTGCGGTTGACTACATGGGAGTCCAGTGACATAGCCATTACTCCAACTGCTGGTCCCTCTACCATATTTTTTTTAAAAATCCCCTGTTTTCTTGTCTGATCATTCATCTTAATGACCTAGATTTCATTTCTTTCACCATTAGAAACTCTACAGTTGAAAAAGATAGCTTATGCCTTGGACTCAGGAAGACCTAAATTCTAGTCCTTGCTCTGTTACTTATTTATACTGACTTTGTGACCTTTGATTCATGAATGAAATTTTCTGAACTTCAGTTTTATCATCTTTAAAGTGGATTTTCAACCTCTACTTTTATTTAATAGAGTATTTTGGGCAAAACCTTACACATAAAAAAAAAAACCTTATACATACAGATAAAACATATAAAAGCAATCAGTGTTCTGCAATAGATAAATATAAATATATGGTGAGGTGAGAAGGGAGTTGGTGAGGAAATCCCATTACCTCTACTCCTACCTCCAAGTCACTTCCCTGGAACTCTCCAGAACAGAAAACAGCGTTATGGGGTTGGCAGGTGATGTTGTAGTTAGGGTGCTGGAATACCACATGGCCAACTGTGGTTTGAGTCCCAGAGCTGGCAGCTTGCTTTCTCATTTTCCCTCTCCATCTCTTTATGTCTCTCTCTGGTTAAATTAAGTAATAATAATAATAAATAAAGTTAAATAAATAATAATAATAAAAACCACATTGTTTGAAAACTGCTTAAAAGCTGGCCCCCAAAGTAGCACAGTGTTTAAGTGTTGTGCATTGGGAACCAGATTCCATATAGCCAATTGCAGTTTAAGTCTTGACTCCTGTGGCTTGAAAATTATGCCAGGTACTTGTGTGCGCATGCTGCAAATCCTGACGGGATGGAGAAATGGAGGAAAAAGAATTGTGGTGTGACCACACGCCATCGGTGGTTTTCTTTCTCTCTCTCCCTCTTTCTCTCAGGTATGTATCCCCTCTGGAAATTAGGAAAAAAGTGAAAAACACTTGAATAGATGTGTTCTAATAGCTTTTTCTGTGCTGACATTCTATGATTATTTCTATGGTTATTCGTCTTTGAGAATTTATAGTTGCTGGATCATTAAAACGCTGCTATTAGGAACAATCTTCTTGAGATGACAAGTGTGTGAAAGTACTTCATAAACTACAAAAGCCATGGGAAATGAGAGTTACAGTTGTTATAATTATGTCTTATTTGATTTTAAATGTGGTGAAAGGGAAATCAGAATATCAAGACCTTTTTTGCAATAAAATTTAGAAGTACAAAGGTATATTGTTAATGCTAAAAAGCAAATGCTGTGCAGTATAGACAGAACACTAGATGGCAGCAGCAGAAATAGATTAAAAAGAAGAAACAAGAGGGCTAGATGCTCTCCTTAAAGTACAATGTCTCACCTTGTTTTATTAACAAAATCATATTCATTATTAGAAAGTTCCCTAGGTTAGATTTTAGACCCCAAAATTGTGTGTTCAAGCAATTCCAATCTAATAACCCCTGTTCATTTGATAATCAGGAGAAATAAATGAAAGTGGAAAATAAAACAAATAGGTCTAGAACCCAAGACTCTACTACTTTCTAGTATATATAAAATCTTTTATTTTTGAGAGAGGTTTTTGCTATAGGGTGCGTGTGCTCGCCAGACAGACAGAGACAGACAGAAAGCAAGAAATCATCCCCCAGGGGGGATGCTCTCGGGATCTTGGGCACGCACACACATGCGCCTGGCGTGAGTTTTAAGCCACCGGGTCCAGGACGCGAACTGTGGTCAACTACATGGGAGTCCAGTGACATAGCCATTATGCTAACTGCTGGTCCCATATAAAATCTTGATAAAGCCCATATCACCATAAATTTAGTCATCTTGGCACTTGAGGATAAAGTTAATTGAACTCTCTGTAGCTAACTAAAGAGCTATAATGGACTGAGATTAATATATGCCACACTGATAAATGCATTAAGGTTAGAAGTGAAACTGATAGCTGATTTTAGGTCTTTGACTTTAGCTTTGCCCTTAGTACAGTTTGCAATAGTAAGCTACAGATAAAGCTAAAGGTACAGGTTAACCTTATTCTGTTTTACTCCTGCAAACATTTCTTGAATGCCTATTATGTTTAGGTGCTCTGAAAAATAAGACATAAACATTCTCAAGGAGCTCATAGTCTAATGAAGAAGATGGAAGATATTTACAGTGCATTAAGATGGATACTGTTAAAGGTAAATGTGGGGGTGAGCAGGTAGCATAGTGGTTAAGGCACATGACCAATCACAGTTCAAGTTCTAGATCTTGTGGCTTGAAAATCACTCCAAGTGCATGCGTGTATGTGCCCAAAATCCCAGGAGGAAAATGGAAGAGAAGGGGTTGCAGTGTGGCCATCTCCCCTGGGGGTGGGGGGATGATTTCTCACTCTCTCTCTCTCTAGCGAGTGCATTTTCCCTATGGTAAAATAAAAGTAAAAGTGTTATGAGAGCACTTCACTCAAGTAAACGGAGACAAGTCAGACAGGAGATTATATGCAGAATGAAGAGTATGCTCAAAGACACTTCTGTTTAAGAGAGCATATTTGGGATACTGTAAGTAACTCAATATTACTTGAGTATTGTGCAGCCAAGGATGTGGAATAATATTCATTATTAGAAAATTCACTATGTTAATTTTAGACCCCAAAACTGTGTGACAGGTGAGACTGGAAGAAAAGCATATACCAGATCTTGAAGGACATTGGGTTAAGAATTTGAACTTTATCCTGTAATTAGTAGCTAGTTATTGTTTAAGTGAAGTAGTAACATGATAAGATTCTGGAAAGATTACGCACTACAATATGGAGGCTGGATTGGGCATGGGAAGGAGAGGATTCAAGAGAATAGACAGAGAAACTAGTTACAAGACTATCACCATACTTTAAGCAAGAATGACTTACCTGTATTAGAGCAGTGTCACTGAGGCTGGAAAAAAGTAGATGGGTTCAGAGATGGAGGAAAAGTTGGACTTGGTGGTTTAGTGAATGTAAAAGCTTTGAGGGGGAGAAGTATGATGAATGATGACCTAGTTGCTGACTTGTACAGCTTGGGTAGGGGTCACAGCAGAAGTAAATAAATGATAGTATGAGGAAAAAATGAATAGATAGGTTTTGTTTGTGATGGAGACAAAATGTTGGGGAGTCATCAATATATTGATGGTAGCTGGAACCACAAGAATGAATTAGATTGAATATATAGAAAGTGAATTCTTAAAAAGAATGTGAAGATTAAAATCCCAAGAAACATCAACATTTAAGAAATAGGTGATATAAGAACTTACTAAGGAAACTAACAAACAATCAAGGGTAGATAGGAAGTCAAGTGCTGACAAGGACAAAAATGTCTGTTAGATTTAGCATTATGAAGCTCTTAGGTGACTATGGTGATGGCATTTTCAAATAAAAGATGAGGGCAAAAAGCAAGATTCCAGTAAATTGAAGCAATAATGGGAAGAGAATCTCCAACAATATATTGGACTAGATATATTGAAGAGCTTTCTTATAATGTATCAATTATATTTGAATAAAACATGTTTAATATACTGCTGTGTTCAGAAAGTAAAATGTTGAGGCACCCTGCAGGCTAGCTAAAAAGAGGATAAGCTGAAACTGAATATAGCAACAAGCAAGCAGAAAGATGGATTAGAGAGCAAATGTTATTATCAACACTGAAATGGATAAGGAAATTAACTTTAGGCTAGCATCAAGCAGGAGATCTGAATTTGATTTGGGGGTATTAAGCCAAGATTTTCCCCAAAAAGGAGCTAAAGTCGTCTCAGGTTTGTAATGTACTCTGGTAAACAGAGGTAGAAACAAATTTCTCTGGTGGAAAGCATCTTCAGTTTAAACCCCTTGTAGTCCCACAGTTAAAGAACAATAAAATATGAGTTTACAGTGAAAGGTCATCAAACACATGTGTTGGCAGGTTGAATGGAGGTTAAAGCTACTGAATCCCACATAGTCAACTCCTTGGTTTGAATCCTAGGCCTGGTGGTTTGAAAATCACACTGAATGTATAGATCTGCATGCCCCAATTTCGAAGCGGAGAATGGAGGAGAAGGGATTGTGGCATGGCCATCTCCCCTGGGGGGGTGATTTCTCACTCTGCACGCCCTCTATGTCTCTTTTCAGTGAGTGCACATGTCCACGGCAACACCTAAAAAGAAAAAAGTCATCAAACACACCAAGACAAAATCACTATAAGTGGGCATCAACAGACAAAAAACAAACAACATATTTAGACTTAAACAGACTTCCTTAAGTTATTTGAATAATCAGATACAGATTATTAAATAACTATGATTAAATGTTTTATGAAATGAAGATTAAATCCTGAAATGAGTAAGCAATGTATAATATGCACATAATATACATATATATTATATAATATATGTATTGTATAATATAATATACATGCATATAATATACATTATATATATTATATATACACACATACACACATACATACACACACAAAACACACCAAATGAAACATGTAAGTAATACTGAAAAACATAATTGTTGAGCCAGTCTGTGGTGTGGTCGTTAAGATAGCTGGAACACATGTGTCCAGCTATGCAGTTTGGATCTTGGATCTGGCATAAAAAAACATGCTGGGCACATGTTCATGTATGCTTGAAATCTCGAAAGGAGGAGGAAGAAATAAAGGAGAAGGGATTACTGTGTGAACATTCCCCATGGAGATGCTTTCCTGCTTTCTCTCTCTTTCCGTTTCTCTCTGGCAAGTGCAACACCCACAGGTAAAATTAAAGAAACAAAACAAAATTGTTTAAGAATATCAATGTATGTACTAAACAGCAGATTAGATGCCGTTAAAGGAAGTATTAGCAAACTATCAAATAAATGTGAGGAAATCAGAAAATATAACAGAAAGAAAAATGGAAAATATAAAGGAGGGATTTATTAATACTGATAAGAGAATAAGAAGTTTTAAAACATCTCAGTAGAAAAGAGTAAAGAGAATGGAAGAGAGGTAACATTTGAAAAGATAATGACTAATAATGTTTCAAACTTTATGGAAGACATATCCACAGATATTTGAAGCAAAAATATACAAAGCAAGATAAATAAAAATAAATGTATATCAAGACATTTGGTGACATATTTAAAACAAAGAAAAATTTTTGAAAGTTGCTAGAGGGAAAAAATAGATTAAACACAGTGGAAGGCAGTTAAACTAACAGCCAAAATCTAAAAGCAACAATGAAAGACAGAAGATAAATTACGTATGGCTATGTACTGCTATGCTTGGGAGATAGGTTTCACATGACCAACTACAGTTCAAATGCTATCCCTGGTGGCTTGGAAAACACACCAAGTATGTGTGTGCACTCAGAATCCTCACAGGAAAAAGAAATGGGAGAAAAAAGTATTGCAGTGTGATTATATCCCAGTAGTGGATGCTTCCATTTTCACTCTGACAAATGCACACATCTTCTGGCAATTTAAAAAAAATGTATTTAAAATGCTGGGTCCACCTCTGACTGTGTTGGCCCTTTGGGTGCAGCTTCAGGGCTGTGAGGCTCCTCCCCAGCCAGGGACCTCCCTTCCAGACCCCAGTGATAGTCTAGTAGGCATGTTTCACTGTTCCTCTGGCTCTTCTGCTAGCTTCTCTTCCTTTTTACTCTTAAAACAAAACAAAAAAAGCCCCAGCGTTTCTTCCCTGTTTGTTCCTTTCTCTTGTTAATTTGTCTCCTCTCTATGCAACTAAGACAGAAAGCATCCAGGCCAGTCCACCTCTGACTGTGTTGGCCCTTCTATTTTTAACCCAATTTCATTATCTACCATATGACTTCTGTTTACTTGTCTCTTTTTGTTCTAGTTCTTTCCTTCCCTTTTCTTTCCTATTACCTTCTATTTCTATTTCCTACATTCTTTTTCTTTTTCCTTACTTCCCTGTTTTACAGCTCAGCCCTTACCCACTTCCTAGAGAAGACTAGGTGCATGCTAGCTAAACATCTGAACATTGTGAATTTTAGACAGTTATTTGCCCTTTACTATAGTCATAGCAAGAAGAGTGAAATTTCCCTTCAAATCCATTTGCAAAACTTATCCTGTGATTCCCACAATGGAGAACACAGTAGAAGGGAGAAAATAGTAACAAACAATTTCACAGTAAAGGAAATACATGAGCTCATAATGAGAGAATATTTCCCAATAAATTAGTCAAAAGAGAATCAAATAATACATCTCCATCAAGGGAACACTAACTCGTCTCCAAGTAGAGAAAAATTAGAGGATATTACCAAAATGTCAGAAAAATAATTTAGAATATTTGTGGTAACAAAATTCTATGAGATGCAAGAGAAAAGAGACATTAAGCTCCAAGAGATGAGGAAGTCCTTCCATGGTATGAGAGAAGAATTGGACACTGTAAAAAAGAAACAAACAGAAGTGGTAGATATGAAGACTGTAATACAGGAAATCAAAACCTCCCTTGAAAGTATTAAAAGCAGGTAAAACCACGTAGAAGACAGAATCTCAGGAGTAGAAGACAAAACTTCTGATCTAGAAAAGTAATCAAAGATACTGAGAAAATAGCCAAGAAAACTGAAATACAAGATACCATGAACTGCCCAAACATCTGAATAATTGGTATCCCAGAAGATGAAGAAACCAATAAGGGCATTGATAATCTATTCATGAAATTCTGAAGGAAAACTTTCCAAGTCTATAGATGCACTCAAACATCCAGACCCAAGGAATACAAAAAAATCCCAGGTAAAATCAATCCAAGAAGATCCTCTCCATGGCACATCATAGCTAGATTGGCTAAAACCACAAACAAAGACAATAAGATTGGCAAGAAACAAATGTCAAATCACTTAAAAAGTCTATCCCATCAGGCTAACACTGGACCTCTCATCAGATACAATGCAAGCAAGGAAAGAATGGGGAAATGTATTCAAAGCATTAAATGGAAAAGAATTTCAAGAATACTATACCTGGCAAGACTTCCCTTCATATGGGAAAACAAAATAAAAACGTTATCCAATAAACGAAACCTTAAAGATTTTACCAACTCCAGACCAACTCTCCAAGGAATTTTGAAAGGAGTACTATGCCAAGAAAATGAAAGACAGACAGACAGACAGCAGTAAGAGAAAAGAAAACAACCAAGAATACGACCAACTTAATGGTAGGGACAAGTCTGGAAATATCAATAATAACATAGAATGTTAATGGATTAAATTCTCTGATCAAGAGGCACAGACTGGGTGAATGGATTAAAAATCAAAAACCTTCCATCTGCTGCCTATAAGAAGTCCATCTCATAGATAAAGACATACACAGATTAAAAACAAAGGGTTGGATTAAAGTATTCCATGCAAATGGAAACCAAAAAAGAGGAGTCACTATTCTGATTTCGGCCAAAACAAGTTTTAAGACAAAAACTGTAAGAAGAGACAAAGAAAGGCATTATACAGTAGTAAAAGGACTAATTCACCAAGAAGATATAATGCTTATAAATATCTACGAACCAACTCAGGATCATCCAAATATGTAAAGGAATGCCTGCTAGATATAAAAGGAGACATAGACTGTAACACTAATTATTGGAGATCTCAACATGCCATTGTCTCCTTTAGACAGGTCAATGAGACAAAAAATAAGCAGAGAGATTTGGTACTAAATGATACCATAAATCAGATGGAATTGATAGACATCTATAGAACTTTCCAGCAAAAAAAACCCACAAAATACACATTTTTCTCAGCCCTGCATGATACTTTCTCAAAGATTGACCACATGTTAAGGCACAAAAGCAGCCTTTATAGATTCAAAGGCATAGAAACTATATCCAGCATCTTCTCCAACCATGATGGAGTTAAACTTGATATTAATCTCAGGAACGACCCTTGAAAATACACAAATACATGGAAACGAAATAACCTACTTCTGAATGACTTCATGATTACTGAAGAGATTAAGACTGAAATAACATATTCATGATAACAAATGACAATGAGTACACAAGTTTCCATAATTTATGGGACACTGCAAAAGCAGTCATAAGAGGGAAGTTCCTAGCAATTAGTGCTCACAAGAAAAAATGGAAAGGTGATAAAAGGACAACCTAACATCATGCCTCAGGGAATGGGTAAAGCAACAACAGAAAAATCCCGAAAATTCCAGGAGAAAAGAAATAATAAAGATTCATGCAGAAATAAATAGAAAATAAGCAAACTATACAGAAAATAAATTAAAGCAAAAGCTGATTCTTTGAAAAGATAAACAAGATTGACACATCATCAGCTAGACTAAGTAAGAAGAAGAGAGAAAGGAATCAGATACATCAAATTCCCAATGAATCCAGCAACATTACAACAGACATAACAGAAATAGAAAACATCATTAGAGATACTATGAGCAACTATATGCCAAAAAAGAAGGAAACCTGGAGGAGATGAACAAATTCCTGGACACATATAATCTACCAAGATTGACTCAGGAGGACATAGGAAGCCTGAATAGGCTTATAACAAGCAATGAAATTGAATCAGTAATAAATGATCTCCCAACAAAGAAAAGTCCAGGTCCCGATGACTTCATTGCTGAATTTTAAAAAACCTTTAAAGAAGAGGTAACACCCATTCTACTCAAACTATTTCTAGAGGTCCAAAAGGAAGGAACCCTTCCAAATTCATTCTTATGAAGCTTCCATTACCCTCATTATCAAAACGGATAAGGATACCACAAAAAAGGAAAACTATAGACCTATATCTCTAAAGAATATATAAGCAAAAATAATCAACAAGATACTTGCTAACTGTATTTAACAGTATATAAAAAAGGTTATTCATCATGACCAGGTAGGCTTTATTCCAGGGATACAAGGGTGGTGCAACATATGCAAAACTATCAATGTAATACACCATATTAACAGAAAGAAAGAAAAAAAAAACATATGATCATGTCAATTGATGCGTAAAAAGCATTTGACAAAATACAACATTCTTTTATGATTAAGACATTCAGGAAAATTGGTATAGAAGAATCATTTCTTAGCATAATAAAAGTCATCTATGTAAAACCTACTGAATGAGGAAAAGCTCAAAGCCTTTGCACTAAAAACTGGTACAAAACAAGGTCGCCCACTTTCCCCACTCCTAGTCAATATAGTACTGGAAGTCCTAGCCAATACAATCACACAAAAGAAGGAAATAAAAGGCATTCTAATAGGTAAGGAAGAGCTAAAATTATCTCTGTTTGCAGATGTGATTGTATACATAGAAGACCCAATATTATCCCTGAAAAAAACTTCTCAAAGGAATAAATGCATGCAGTAAAGTGACAGAAAACAAAATTAACTTTAAAAACCTATAGCAATTCTATATACAACCAACAAGCAGACAGAGACAGAACTGAAGAAAGTAATCTCATTTACCATAGCCAAAAGAAGTATAATATACCTAGGAATAAATCCAACCAAGGAAGTCAAAGACCTCTATAAGGAAAACTATGTAAACCTTAAAAAGAAAATTGAAAAGGACATCAAAAAGTGGATGGACACCCCATGTTCCTGGATTGCCAGAATTAATATAATCAAAGTGGCAATATTACCCAAATTAATCTACATATTTAATGCAATCCCAATAAAATTACAAGAGACATTCTTCACAGGTCTAGAAAAGACAATCATAGAATTTGTCTGGAATTACAAAAGACCTCATATTGCTAAAGTTATCCTGCAGAAGAGTGGGGTAGGTGGCATCTCACTTCATGACCCCAAAATATATTGCCAAGCTGTGATAATCAAGACATTATGGTATTGTCACAAAAACAGATGGGATGACCAATGGAACAGAGTAGATACCCCAGTAATAAACCCCAAAATATACAGCTAACTGATCTTTGGCAAAGGGTACCAGTCAATCCAGTGGGAAAAGGAAAACCTATTTAGCAAGTGGTTCTGGAAAAACTATGTGTCCACCTGCAGAAAGATGAATCTGAAACCCTGTCACCATTAAAGAAAATCAACTCAAAGTGGATCAAAGATCTAATCCTAAGACTACAAACTATAAAACTACTGGTGGAAAACACTGGGGAAACTGGGAGACATTGG
>NW_006198314.1:266819-280996 GCF_000334495.1 Tupaia belangeri chinensis
CTTCTTAAGCAAGACTCCCAAAGCACAGGCAATAATCTCCAAAATAGACAGCTGGGATTACATCATATTAGGAACTTTCTCCACAGCAAAGGACATTGTAATTAATGTGCATCGACAATCTTCAGAATGGGAGAGAATTTTTTCTAACTGTGCCTCAGATAAGGAACTGATAACTAGAATAAACAGGGAACTCAAGCCGCTTATTTGGAAGAAAATGATCAACCCAGTTAAAAGATGGGAAAATGAGCTGAATAAAAACTCTCTAAGGAAGACATATGAACAGCCTAAATGCATATGAAAAATTGCTGAGCATCTCTCATTATAAGGGAGATGCAGATCAAAACCACAATGAGATACCACCTAACTCCAGTCAGAATGGCAAAGATGAAAAGAACAAAAAAATTGTAAGTACTGGAGAGGATATGGCAAAAGGGGAACACTTCTACATTTTTGGTGGGAATGTAAATTGGTCCAGCCTCTGTGGAGAACAATGTGGAGGTTCCTCAAAGACCTTCCAATAGAACTACCATATGATTTAGCAATTTCACTTTTGGATATCTACCCAAAGGACAGAAGAATGCTGTTGGAAAAATGCTTGCCCAACTATATTTATTGCAACATTATTCACAATTGCTAAAACATGGAAGCAACCCAAATGTCCCCAAACATGAATGGATTGAAAAAGTGTGGCACATATACTCCATGGAATACTATTTAGCCATTAAAAAACAAAAACACAACAAGGCCCTGGAATTTGATATAAAGTGGACAAATATGGAAGGTCTGTTGCTGAGTGAAGCAAGTCAGGCTATGAAAGAGAGACATTGTATGTCTTCACTCAACATATACTAACCGTCAGTACTCTATGGTAGAGACTGAAAGTCTGGAGAACATACAAGCATTAAAAATTGTCATGATCACTAGAGACAAAGTGGAAGGAAAATGTGGGGAAAAAAAGAGTGAAGGAAAGGAGCATTAGGGGTAAAATAGAGAAGTAAAACATTTGTGGGACACAGACATGGTTTATTGTCTGTTGATGAGGATGTGTATAGTATTCTCAACCAGACCTAACTGAAGTGTATATCATGGTGGGTAATCTCTTTAAAATCTAATTGATGTATAGTGATTGAATGTATAAATAATAATAAATATGTATTAATGCTGAGAGAAGATACCTTTTAAATTAGAATAATTTGCTGACAAATAATCTTTTAAAGACAAATGTAAAATAAAAAAAAAACCTTGAAATAATTTACCTCAATAGACCTTACTAAAGGATCTTTTCATGAATATGGCCCATATAGAATAGAAAGTAATCCCAGAAGGAAACTTAGTGATGCAAGAAAGAATTGGGTATCAAAGAATTGGGCAAATAGTTAGGAAAATATCAGTAAGCATCTGGTAAAATTAGGAATAATGCTTAACTTGTGGGATTTAAAAATGACAGAAAAGCAATAATTTTAAAACCATGTACTTGGAGTAAAAGTATTTTAAGATCCATTTATTGTTTGAGAAGCAGGTGGGACCAGCAGTTGGCGTAATGGCTATGTCGCTGGACTCCCACATAGTCGACCACGGTTCACGTCCCAGACCCGGTGGCTTAAAACTCACACCGGGCACATGTGCGTGTGTGCCCAAGATCCCGAGAGGAGAACGGAGGAGAAGGGATCGCGGCATGGCCATACCCCCTGGGGGTGATTTCTCGCTTTCTGTCTGCCTCTCTGTCTCTCTCTGTCTGTCTGGCAAGCGCACATGCCCTATAGCAAAATCCTCTCCAAAAAAAAAAAAAAACATGCCCTATAGCAAAAACCCCCCCAAAAAAAAAAAAAAAAAAAGAGAGGCAGATAAAAAATATTATGTTTTAGACATTTTAAGTTAGGTATACATAATAAAAATCAATGGTATATGATAAAAATACAGTGCACAAATTTTAAAACAAAACAGAAATACTGAGTTGCTAGACTTCATGAAATTAGAAAACCGAATAGATGGACTCTTCCAGGTCAATGTAGCTTTTTGTATAACAAAACTACCAAGTGTATAAATAGGAAAGTACCATTGACTCTGTTATTATTATTTATTTATTTAGGTTTTTGCACTGGGCATTTGTGCTTCCCAGAAAGAGTCAGAGAAAGGAAAAATGAGAAATAACCCTTTGGGGAGACTAGGAAACTAGTCTTATTGGGAACTAGGAAATTAATCTTGTTATACAAATAATAACATTGGCCTTCTCTTCAGTTGCAGGAAAAGCCTGGGCAAAGGTCTTCATGAAGTATTAGACCATAATAGTTGCTTTAACACCTTCACCCAATAGTTGAGTCAAAGGAGTGGCGTTTGAAGGAACAGCACACTTTGTTATTGAGTTAAGATCACTAAAAGGAGGCTGTGCCTTATCAACAATAAGCAAAATCTTGAAAGATATATTATTATTCAAACAATATTTCTACATTTCACTGGCATAGCAATTCAATAAGTCATCTTGGAAGAGGAGCTGGATTATCCATGACTTCTCATTGTTCTCATACTACACTACCAGTGTGATTACTCATAGCCTTGAAGGCCCTAGAGTTCTCACTGCAAGATCACAAAGAGTTCCAATTTGAAGACTACAACATTGTTCTAATTGTCCTTGAATGCCTTGAAACCTGGTCTTGACTTGGTCTCCTTTTGCATGAAAGTTATTTTTAGACATTAATTTAAGAACACAGAGATTTCATTCACATTGGAGATTCGCTCTGGCAAGTTATTTTCCTCCACAATCAGCTTATCTAGAGTTCTCAAGAATTTTTTTCAGCTGCTTTCACATCAGCATTCTCAGTCTACCACTCACTTTTACATTGGGTCATTGTAAAAGTCATGATACATTTTTGCATAGACCCAATATTATATAATGAATACTGGTTCTTGATATTTAAATCACCCAAAGCTAGCAATAAATTAAACATTGTAGTCAGGCACAATCTTTTCTTTCAACATTGTAAATAATCTTTTTTGTTTCACCTGTTATTGTCATACTGCTAAGAAAGAAGTTTCCATGCCTGATCTTCAATTTAGATCATTAAAAGTTTCTCTGCATATTATATGGGCCTTCTTCAAAATTTTGTTTGTTTCTTTTCCTTTAATGAAGCAGATCCTTTAACAGGTTTCATCACCTTGTTGTTTTTCAAGATTGTAGCTATGAAGAAATGGGACATGCCTGACTTGTGAGCAGTAACCATCAATAATTTTCCACCTTCATAGTCCTTAATCACTTTTTTAAAAGAGGTTTTTGCTATAGGGCACGTGCGCTCACCAGACAGAGAGAGATAGTGAGACAGAAAGTGAGAAATCACCCCCCCCCCCGGGGGGAAGGCCATGCCACAATCCCTTCTCCTCCATTCTTCTCTTGGGATCTTGGGCATGCATACACACGTGCCTGGAGTGAGTTTTAAGCCACTGGGTCCAGGACGCGAACCGCAGTCGACTATGTGGGAGTCCAGCGACACAGCCATTATGCTAACTGCTGGTCCCAATCACTTTTAATCTTGTTTTCACATAAATCACTCAATTTGGCTTCTTACTGGCAGCATTAATAGTGGGTATTTTATGCTTAGGGGACATGTTGAAGAAAACAACATGAGATTTAATAAAGCACATGAGAAATGATGTAATCAAGGGTCAGAGAAAATGTATGATGTATGAGGCTGTTGTAGTATAACACAACATACTGCTTTACAATAGAATTTTTAAAAATATTTGCTAGAGGGTGCATGTGCTTGTAGGAGAAAGAGAAACAGAGTTAGGAAAAGTGAAAAAACATCCTCCACTGGGCGTGATAACATCACAATCCCTTCTTTATTTTTTTCCTTTTTTTGGGACTTTGAGCATGCAGGCACATGCACCTGGTGTGCTTCTCAAGTCACTGTGTCTGGGATTCAAACTGCATGTTTGGCTATGTGGGATCCACTTGCCTTAACCACCACATCACCAGCTGGCCCAGTAAACATTTTTAAAAAAATTATTAATTTATTGGGAACCAGCAGTTGGCGTGGCCATCCCCCCTGGGGGGTGATTTCTCGCTTTCTGTCTCTCTATCTCTCTCTGTCTGTCTGGCGAGCACACGTGCCCTATAGCAAAAACCTCTAAAATAATTTTTTTTTCTCAGGTAGAAGCTTTGATATTTTTAAATAAGTCTTTTTGCGTTCTAAATTGCAAAATCTGTATTTCATTAAAAAGAATGAAATTGCTACTTTAGTATGAAAAATTTATTTTAAAAATGACAGAATTAACTCCTTATAAAAGTTAACAAGAATAAATTTGAGACTATATCTCGAGAAAAATAAAAGAAGCTGCTTCTGAAATTAAAAAGGCACCCAAAACTTCTCTTGTCTGAACAATTTCTATCTTTTCTTATTCCTTCTCTTACCAGAAATAAACTTGGGAAAGATACACATTAGCAGATTAGTCACCAAAATGTTTGTTGTCATCAAACTAAAATCTATAGAAAGAAGGGAAGCCTAGTCTTCTTGCTAAGTGCAGGGGAAAAGAGCAGGACAGCTCATGCTAAAAGGGGCCAATCTGCTAGAGTTTTGTTTTTATTTTTTGTGTTTTTATTTAAGCGCATAAGTCTCCACTGAGTTGATCATGTACTTAATCAGTTTTAGAGGGTGTGTTTCACCTGGTGGGCCTCTTTGATTTACAAAGTTTTAAACAACATTTCCCTTTTTAGTAGAAAACAATCAGTTTTCTAGGCCTGGGGTCTTTTTCTTTCTTTCCCTTTTGCTAGCAGACAGCAATTTTCTATCTTATAAAACATCTTAAAATTTTGTTATTTTTTTAAGACATGTGTTTATATTTCAGAGGTAGTCTTTGTCTCATTTTTAAAAATCATAACCAAAGCTTGAGTTTTTCTTTTACTGTGGTCATTACAATGTAAATGAAACTTGGATTCCAAGCCCCTTAGTTTTTTTTTTTTTTTCCAAATTTTAGCCCTTTTCAAGTTGGATTCATAGTTTTAAGAAAATGGTACAGGAGATTGGGGTGTGCATAGGTCCTGCACTGAGTAGAGAAATGGTGAATTAATTCTTTTGTCCCATGCTCATGAGGTAATAGAGACATGGTCACGGAAGAAATACTGAAATATAGAGTTAGCAAGGGAAGAAATATCAGAGCTTCCAGGCAGGGAATGAGTCCTGGAAAGCAGACTGCCAATGGAAAACTGAGATTTTTTTGTTATCTGTGTTATTTTTTTTTCTAGGCTGCAGAATGGCTGGCTTTCATATTGAAAAATGTCAGCTCATTGAAAAATTTAACTGCTGCTCAAAGGAGTTTGTAGGGAGTGAGCCCTCCTAAAGGTATGCTGCCATGGGAAGGGAAAATTGAGCTACAAGATCTATTTAAAAATACAAAAATAAACATTTCTAATAGGGAGGAGATTCACCCCCAAAACCTGAAAGACATATGGGTAGGCAGCTACCAGAGAAGGCCAACTACCTTAGACATGAGGTTAGGTATTGACATTTATCCTGGAGGCTAGTTAAATTCCCTCCTAAAGGTATGCTGCCATGGGAAGGGAAAATTGAGCTACAAGATCTATTTAAAAATACAAAAATAAACATTTCTAATAGGGAGGAGATTCACCCCCAAAACCTGAAAGACATATGGGTAGGCAGCTACCAGAGAAGGCCAACTACCTTAGACATGAGGTTAGGTATTGACATTTATCCTGGAGGCTAGTTAAATTTTTTTTTTTTACCAGGGGAAAACCTGTCATTAGTATCTAATCTCTTTGTTTTGGTTTCTTGGATTTTTCGGAGTCTTTGAAGGGATTAGCTTCCACATGTGGATGCACTTCCTGGATGTCAATTCCATGTCCCATTCCAGTGGCGAATTTTCTGTGTGTATATCTTGGATATCAGGAGGATGATAACAACCTTCCTGTTGCCAAGAGTCAGATAGGAAGGGTGAGTTTAACCCAGGGTCACTTTTTTATCTTTGTTTGTGTTGTACTTATGTATGTTGTATGTTATGTTTATGTGGCAAAGTCCTTAAGGAATTCTATTAAATTTGACATGTAAATAAAGAGCGCTCATAGCATTTAATCCAAATGCTTTCAAGTTCACGTGACAAGTAAAGAAGCCTACTACAAATTTAAAAATAAAGATTAAAAGTGTCTTCATAATTGTCAGCCTAGGTTTTATAAATCAAACTACAAAATTGTTTTGGTATGACTGATTTAGTAGAAATAGATTTCAGACTTATCAGCAACTTAAGGTATGTCGTATATCCATATGGTACACATATTTAACATGTTATAAAAAGTTAATAGAGAAATAAATAACTGACTTTCTGGTATCTTTTGGTATTTAGATATCACAGGCATATAGTTTTTAAAAATAAATCTGGTAAAAAAATAAATAAATAAATAAGTAAATCTGATATAAACTGTAAAGCTTTTCACTTGGTTTCTGACTCTTAGGATTATTTTGTCCTATAGAAAACTTGTTAAAAAATAGATGACAAGTCAAATTGCTTACTTATTAAAAAGTCAAGGTTAAGAGGGCTGGCAGGCAGTATGATGGTTAAGATAGTGGGCTCCCAAATGACTGACTGTTAAAATGCTGGGCTCCCACATGGCTGACTGTAGTTCAAATCCCAGACCTGGCAGCCTCCCTTCTTTCTTTCTCTGGTTGAATTATTTACATAATTCTTAAAAAAATTAAAGTTGCAAAAGAGTAAAAATTAATGTTAATATATGTTATTCTACAAAGTTACAAAACATTAAAATCTCATTTGAGTAAAAATCTACAAGTACAAAATAAAAATATTCATTTTACATTTTTTGGAGGGGGCAGTCTAAATAAAGGGTTATTAAGGTTATATTAAAGTATATTATGTAAAACCCTTAGAGGGGAGTTTAAAAGCTAAAAAACTGTTTCAGCCCATCTTACCTACAAGACTTTCTTAGTATGGGATGGATATAGGGAGAGGGTCACACAAATGGCTGACACCTTAATTAAATAACATGCCATTGTGACCTGGGTCCATCTGTGGGAATAGGATGGAACAGTTCTGTGGTCTTGCTTGACAGTAAATGGAAGGCTCTGGTCAGAGTTAAAGCATCTCTTATTATTTTCTAAGGGGGGTTCCCAAAAGTCTATTCAGAAGTCAATCTAACCCTAAGTAAAAAACAGCAAAAAAAATTTTTTTGTAGGGACCAGAGGTTGGCATAATGGCTATGTCATTGGATTCCCAGACCCAGTGGCTTAACGTCACACCGGGTGCACGTACATGCATTGCCCAAGATCCTGAGAGGAGAATGTAGGAAAAGGGATTGTGGTGTGGCCATCCCCCCTGGGGAGGTGATTTTTCGCTTTCTGTGTGTCTGTCTCTCTGTCTTTCTGGTGAGCACATGTTCCCTATAGCAAAAACCTCTCACAAAATATATCTATATATCATCTATATCTATCTATCTATCTATTTATATATACATATATATATAGTTTTTCTAAAAAAATTACTGTATGGTAAAGTATTTGTGCTAAAACCAGATGACTAAAACAAATACATTTTAATTACAAAAAAGGGACAAATACTAATCAAGATATATTAGGTTAAAATTTTAGGTTAAAGGACAAAAATTGAGACTAAAAGTAAATTTCTTTTAAAAAATTTTTATGACCTAGTTTTATATAACAGGTTGGCTAAAATTGAAAAAAAAGCACTATATATGTTTTCCTAAAAAAATTAATAAATGAAAGTTATTTTTGGTCCTGTACTTAGAAGCAAGTTTTTGGTACTAAACTCTCAATAAACTGCAAACATACTGCAGAAGACTTCTATGACTTAGTAACTTGCTTAAGAAATAAGAAACATTTTTATGCTTAATGTTTGTATTTAGTGGAAATTTAATTACAAATAGAGCTTTAAAGGATTATAGACTTTTAAATTGTGTAACTTCTTTTTATAATTCTCAACTTAGTTAAATATATTCTGTGACTTATTATCCTGTTGTATCCCAATACTGTATTGAGTTTTCTGACATGTTCTTAATATATTTTTTCCCCCTAAACAATTTTTTCTTAGACCTAAACGTTAATTTTTTTTCCAGTAGGGCCCCTGGAAAACCTCAAAAGATGCATCTCATTTTTGTAAAAGCTAATCTGGTATATCAGTTTATGTAAGGATAATTGTCAACTGTATTTATTATATTTTTACATATTATTGGTACTAATATGTTCAAATCATGAATTTATGAGATTAATGCTCTTGAAATGACACTCGGTTATAAGTTTATCTTAAATTGCTGTGTATGATAGAAAAAACGTTTTCTTATTTACCTCTATTGTACTGAACTGCTGTCAAGTTATTTATATGTATTTTTCATTTTTGCCATTCATACTTCTGAAAATTGCTTCCCTTTGAGGCCTGATGTTTTCCTTTGCCCAGAGGCAAGTGGCTATTGAGTCAGACATGTCCTTCCCCTAGGACTCCACTGTCTATAACTGTGGGACCTGACTACTATGAATGAGCCTCTCTAGCACTGTGGGACCTGACTCCTAGGAATGAGCCTTCATACCACCATGGGATCTGACTACTAGGTATGGAGCCTTCCTAGCAATATAGGATCTGTCAATTTTGTGGCCTACTCATGCATTCAGAGGAATGATTTTTGGCCAACACAGGGGACTGTGGACAGAAGTCTGACTGCTTTTTCCTATTTTTCCAAAGTCTTTTCAAGAGATACTAGGAGGAGTCACACCCACAAACATTTCCCCATTTAACAGGATTCTTCCTAAATCCTGTCCTTGGCATAGTATCTTTGAGATGTATATTCAACTGATTACAGTATATTATTTTGCTAACTTCTTCCCAAGGCACAGAACTTCCCTTTCCTTGAAATGTAGATTAAGCATTTCTTTGTAAATCTCTTTCCAGGACACAGATCTTCCCGTCCAATCACCAGCCTAGGAATTGTGGAACCCACCTGTAACCTACAAGCCTCCACTTCCACATGTTCTGCATTTTGGGGCCAGATGAATGGAAAATCTGTTTACTAAATTTTGTCAGTCAATCTCGAAAACAAATAAAAGGAACCCCTGTACGTGATAACCCCGAGAAAGGCATGTATATCTCTTGTCCGGGCCTAGGTCACTCATATTTGGCTTGAAAATAAACCAAATTAATTTTTACAGTTGATTATTTTCCCATCGACATGACTGAGAATCTCATCATTTAACTGGATAAAAATTTCCACTGTCTATGGAGAAAGTGATTTGGTTTCTGAACTACACAGTTAAACTAAAGGCAAGAAAATGCTTGAAAGGATTTACATGCCAGGTAACCTATACCAAAATTGTTAAATTCTTAAAATCTGTATAAAAGGATGTAAATCTAATGTTGAGCATGAGCCCATTGAGAACATTGCTGCCCGGTTCTTCCTGAGTCTAATAACTCTCATTATTAAGTTAGTATGCCTTGATTATGCCTATTATTAGTTTTTTAGATTTTATAGAAATGAAAGATATTGGGTTTGTCTCTGCATTAGTAAGTACATTTAAAAAGTTTGTGTTTGTACATATTCATAAGCTACTAATATATGCTAAAACTTAAGATTGCTAGAAATCGAAATTTTTGATCAATATATATGTATGCAATTCTGTTAGTAAACTTAATAGCTCCCCCAGGAGATATCAACTTCTCCAAGGTGGGGGAAAAAAATAAGCATGGATAGTTAGTAAAAACCTCTTTGAAAAGGCACTCCTGTTGAAAATCCCCTTAAGAAAATTCCACTATAGGGAACCAGCAGTTAGCGCAATGGCTATGTTGCTGGATTCCCGCGTAGTCGACCGCGATTCGCGTCTCGAACCTGGTGGCTTAAATCTCACGCCGGGCGCGTGTGCATGCATGCCCAAGATCCCGAGAGGAGAATGGAGGAGCAGGGATTGCAGCGTGACCATCCCCCCTGGGGGGTGATTTCTCGCTTTCTGTCTCTATGTCTCTCTCTGTCTGGTGAGCGCACGCGCCCTATAGCGAAAACCTCTCCAAAATAAAAATAAAAAAATAAAAAAATTCCACTATAAACCACCTACTCTCCAGGCTAAAGTGCTCCAGTTTTCCCATCTGCATGCTTGCATACCAAGCAGAAAAAGATCAATTTAGACAGGCTAGCCACTTAACTGACTTAGTGGGCTTCTGTATCATGAAGAGAAAAAACTGGTAAACCCTTGCCCAGGAACTTAATAGGGTGGAATCTCAGAACACTGGGTGGGACAATTTAAGGCCAGAACCCTGGTTGCCTTCTCCTTTCCTGCCTTCTTGAACTCCCTTTGTTTTAGCCACAGTATTGCAGAAAACAGACTGCCAAGAAACCAAGCACCACTCAGAGAGTAGAACTTGAGTTTATAACACCTTCGATCCTAGCAGAGCTTATACTCTCAAGTAGCTTATACTCTCAAGGTCTGGGCCCAGTGTGAGGAAGTTAAAGGGATTATATAGTCTGGGTCAGAGAAGTTGTGATCAGAAAGCATCACAAAGCAGTTGCAATACAGCTTGTAATATTTCCCTGCAGATAATTTGCAAAGATGGCATGAAACACTTAGTGTTGGTAAGCAGCTAGCAAACAAGATCCATATCAATAGAAATGAAGGTTTAAATTTAAAAATTGTGTTCTCTGAACTTCAAGAAATTAGGAAGAAATACATAACCCATTGGATGACCAGAAATCACCACAGAGGCATAAGAAATATGAGAAACAAACAAAAAAATACCTTTCCCACAAGGGAAAATAATAACTCCTCTTCATCTACAGACAGTACAATGGAACTCACAGAAATGTCTGATAAAGAATTTGGAATATTCATAATGACAAAGCTAACAAAGATGAAAGAGAAGAGAAACAATGAACTCCAGAATATGCAGGAGAAAAGAGCTGACTAGTTCTAGGAGGTGAAGTTCTTGCACAATCTGAAAGAGGAAATACACACCATAAAAAAGTACCAAACAGAACTGTTAGAGATGAAGGTTACTACAGGAAATCAAAACCTCCTTTGAAAGTATTAAAAGCAGACTGTATCATACAGAAGATCAAATCTCAGATGTAGAAGACAGAATTGCTGGACTAGAAGAATTCACCATAAGACTGAGAAAATAGTGCCCCCATTCCAAATAATATACAAGAAATATTAGATACTATTTAAAGGTCCAAACATCCGGAAAATTGATATCCCAGAAGCTTAAGAGACTTATAAGGGCATTGATAATCTATTCTATGAAACCCTAGAGAAAAACTTTCCAAACCTAGAGAGGCATTCAAAGATCCAGACCCAAGAAATACAAAGGATCCCACATAGAATCAACCAAAGAAGATTTTCTCCAAGACGCATTATAGCCAGATTGGCTGAAACCACAGACAAAGACAAGAAACTCAGATTGGCAAGAGGGAAATGTTAAGTTACCTGTAGACGATATCCAATCAGGTTAACAGCAGATCTCTTATCAGAAACATTGTGAACAAGGAAAGAATGAGAAAATATGTTCAAAGTGTTAAGGGAAAAATAATTTCAACTAAGAATACTATACCTGGTAAGATTATCCTTCATATGGGAAGAAAAGAGAAGAGCATTCTCAGATAAACAAAACCTGAAAGAATTTACCAACTATGGACCAGCTCTCCAAGAAGTTCTGAAGGAAATGCTATATCCAGGAAACTAAATACAGACAGGGAACCAGCAGTTAGCGTAATGGCTATGTCTCTGGACTCCCACATAGTTGACCGCGGTTCGCGTCCTGGACCCAGTGGCTTAAAACTCACGCCGGGCGCATGTGCGTGTGTGCCGAAGATCCCGAGAGGAGAATGGAGGAGAAGGGATTGCGGCTTGGCCATCCCCCCTGGGGGAGAGTTGAATGTTATCTTTCAGAATTTAAATGGAAAGATTGGACCACAACAGAAGATAGATTAAATACATGAGACTGAAATGGTGAAATCGAATTTTCTGACTTTTGACTAAAACATTAACTTTCTTCTATGCTTTGTTTTCCAAATTAAGGATTTCTGTCTTGTCTCAAGCTGTCAATAGGTTTGTGTACCTACTATTTGAACAGAATTCTAACCTGTTTTCTGGCTTTCAATCTTAAGCAAAGTTCTCATAACATTTTTAAATTTTGATTTATTAAAGCTAAAACTGTTGTTCTTGAAATTAAAAAATATATTACACAATACTTATTTAATGACTGCAGTAAGCTATATAGCCTCAGCTAAGTGCTACTTTATAGTAGATTCATTCTACACAAAGCTTCATGCCTAAAGTCAGACATGTGTTCACAGATATGTATATATCAGCTGAGCTCACTATTAAAAGTAGTTATATCAATTAAGATATTTTGTGAATCAAAAAAAGTGGGGAGGAAAAAGGAATGGAAAGCAACTGTAGATACCAGAGAATTTACTATAGGGCACATGCACTCACCAGAGAGAGAGAGAGAGAGAGAGAAAGTGTTAAAGCAAGCCCTCAGAGCCAGCACTTCAACTGTGGCTGACCATGTGGGAGTCCAGTGCCTTAATATAAAGCCTGTGAGGGACATAGCCATACAGATGCCTGATTGGTCCCCTCTAGGGGCACCCACCTTTTGCAACACTGGTCACAGGAAGGGGGATACAGAGGCCATTGGGAGGGATTTCCTTGTAGAGGTTGATAGGGAGAGTAGTGATTATCAGGTCACTAGTTCTGTCCCTGGAAGTTGGGACATGAGTTCCTTTTGACTGTGATGAAAAACCTCCTCCTGTCATGATGGGCGAAGTCTTTTTACAAGCAAAATGAGAAATAGTGATTGACTGTTTTAAAAAAATAATTAGAATAATAATAATAATGATTGGGGAAAACATAGAAAAGATATTGAATGTTGAAGCAGGGAGATTAATGTCTCTGTATTGACTGACATGCATGGCATTCCCTTTTGAGAAAGCAATGTAATACACTGTAAAGTTATATGTAATCCAATGTAATATAAAGAAGATTATGATGATAATAAAAAAAAAGTACTGGCTTTTCTCATCTAATATTTAATGGCACTATTTTATACTTTCTAAAAGAGATAGTTTGGTAGTAGAAGATATGTATTGAATATTTATTGAAGCTATGCATTGAAGACTACTTTCTGCCAAGCAGTATACCTGGCACATAATAGAGTTCTTCAAAAGTTCATGGCAAATGTGTATTATGAAAAAAACTGCATTTGTCTCAAAATTTGCTTTTATTGAAGTAAACTCATACTCTAATTCTGGTTTCCCACTAACTTTTTGAAGTCCCCTCATATGAATATGCCCATCTCATTTATTCTTTACCAAAACCCTGTTCGAATTAAATAAATCAATCTTAAGACAAAAAAAATTAAAAAAAAAATAAAATAAAAATAAAACCTCCTCCTGGAGCCTGCCTTGACTCTCCTACAAAGACTTCCACTGCAGAACAAAACCTGCCTACTCTTGGAAAATAGAGGGCAGGCTTCACCTACTACCTAGACAGTCTTTCCCCTGCAATTACCTCAGTGGATTATTGTACTTTTGTCCTCCTCCATGCCATTTGCCACCCTCCTTGGAGATACCCCAATCTGGCACCAGTGTATCCACCATTGGAACACTGAGAAGCCACCATTGGAACACTGAGAGGATGGACCCCAAAGGGAGATTGCCATAATCTGTCTGATTGCAGCCCTCAGCCAAGGCTCTCCCAAGGTCTTTAATACCCTAACCCCATTTGCTCCCTGGCATTTATGATGGCGCCAGCAGCCTCAAAAGTCTGCTCAACTCTTGAGCCTCTGGGCTAAAGCCCACTTCTAGAAGCCCTTGTCTCTTTGAAATCTCATTGTTATTTACTTCCTCCAACTTGTGATCTCCCAAGCCCGCTGGGAAGCACAGGTCTTTGATATCTGGAGAAATCAGAGATATTTGGGCTACACCACCAAGTGCCACCATGAGAAAACCCCAATCCAAGTCATCCAAGCCAATGATGCTGGATTGTATGATAAGAAATTTCAACACAGACTCTTGGGTGACTATAGGGTAAAAATGAAACAGGAAAAGCTGAGAGCTCTTTGTCAGATTGAATGGCCCTCTTTTAAAGTGGAATGGCCTCCAGAGGGAATTTTACATCTCCCCACCATGTGAGCTATGTATAATGTGGTTAGTGGCAACCCAGGCC
>NW_006198314.1:281037-289864 GCF_000334495.1 Tupaia belangeri chinensis
GCCATGGTTACGATTCTGCAAAAAGGAAAACAACGAATGCAGTATTTTGGCCACTCATGTCATGCTGCCCATGCCTACCTCTGACTAAAAGAAACCTATGGATTCCATCTTGTAGGGCACTCCTGAAGAGGAGCCATTAACAGCTCCACCCCCATATGCCTTGGCCAAGTCTATGATTAAAACCCTACCCCTATCTGTTTCCCTGGAGCCTGATGAGAAGCCGGAGGGATGAGCATCAGCTCTGCTTGGTCAGGCGGGAGGCCACCAGCCATCCCAAATTACACACCCAGATTCTGCCTCACCCACTGTCACCCAGTGAGCTGCTGCAGCCCAGGGCAATCTTATTCTTCAGATGCCCCTCTGGGAGACACAAGGACCTCCATAGATAGGTGCAGATGGGGCTATTACAGAAGGCAGAGCAACTCTCTACTACCAGCCCTTTACCACCACTGATTTGCTTAATTAGAAACACCACATCCCCTCTTAGAATAGCTCCAGGCAATGATAGATTTCATGGAGTTGATACTCCAAACCCACCAGCCCACCTGGGACAACTGCCAACAACTATTCCTCCCCTTACTTAACATGAGGAAGCATCACAGAGTCCTTGTGGCAGCAAAGAAATGGCTACAAAAGCAGATCCCCAACGATGTGGTAGATTCAGAGACTTGGGACAGAACTGTTTTTCAAAATGCAAAACCTTACTGAGATTTCAATACTGAGGATGGCTGCATCCATCTCAACAAGTATTGAGAGGTACTCCTGCAGGGAATGAAAGCAGGTGCAAAGAAGCCTACAAATATGACAAAAACTACAGAAATAATTCAGAAGACAGATAAGCCATTGAGGCAGTTTTATGAGAGGCTCTGTGAAGCATACCAGATCTACACTCCATTTGATCTGGATAGCTCTGAAAGCCAGCAGATTAATGCCTCCTTTGTCACCCAGTCAGCCCATGACATTCATAGAAAATTCCAAAAGCAGGAAGGCTTTGCTGTGATGAATGCCACCCAGCTCCTGGAGATTGCTAATGGAGTCTTCGTGAACTGAGATCAAGAAGAAAGGAAGCTGACCGGTGGATGAAGCAGAAAGCAACCCTGATAGCCACTGCCCTCAGAACACCGATGTCCCACCTGGTCCAAGTGGGGGGCCAAAAATCAGCTGCCCCAGGCTTAGACCAACCCAATTCACTTACTGCAGAGGATGGGCACTGGAAGGGTGAATGTCCTAAGAGAAAGGCAAACCAGGGAAGAACAACCTGAAGCTCGCCAGGGGCCCACAAGACTTTCCACCTAGAGCCCCCAAGAGACTTCTTAACCACCATGGAATCAGAATAGAACAAACCGGATTCCATGATCCTGAGCTCCTGGGAGTCCCTGGTTGACATCAAGGTAGGGGTCCAACCAATAACTTTTATGATAGACACGGGCTTCAACAACTCCATTGTAACTCAGCCTCTGGCTCCCCAGTCAGGCCAAAAAACTACTATCATGAAAGCCACTGGAAACACCAGGACTCAGCCCTTCTTACAATCAAAAAGCTGCCTATTAGGGGGACACCCGGTTACCAACGAGTTCTTGTACCTGCCTGATTGCCCAGTTCCATTGCTGGGAAGGGACCTATTGACTAAACTTATATCACAGATCATCTTTGACTCGTTAGGCTCAGCTGCTTTAACCATCAGCCCCACCAAAATCCAAACTGTGGCAATGCCCTGGAAGGAAGAATGATGAGTGTTCACTCCTGAAGCACCCAGTGAAGATGATGAGGTATTTTCTTCACTTGTTAGAGACTTTCCTGCAGTCTGGGCTGAAGGGAGCCTACCAGGACTGGCAACTAACCACCCAGCACAGCCCATGTGCCTTCAACAGTACCCAATAAGCTGAGATGCTAGACTGACCATAAAGAAGCATATAGATTGGTTCAGGGAAGCCAGAATCCTGGTAGAATGTCAGTCTCCCTGGAACACTCCTTCCCTTCCTGTAAAGAAGGGAACCTCTGAAGACTATTGGCCAGTCCAAAACTTGCAAGCTGTGAGCACTGCCATGGTGTCCTTACATCCCACTGTACCCAATCCATATACATTGCTGAGTGCTCTCCCAGTGGAGTCTGAATGGTTCACTTGTTTGCATCTCAAGGATGCTTTCTTTTGCCTGCTACTAGCAACTATCAGCAAATTGATATTTGCCTTTGAATGGGAAGATCCAGACACCCAAAAGAAAATTCAGATTTCCTAGACTCGGTCTCTTCAGGGCTTCAAGAATTCCCCAAGTTTGTTTGGAGAAGTGCTTGGTTCTGACTTGGAAAATTTTTCAAGCCAAGAGGCTGAATGGTCACGCCACAATCCCTTCTCCTCCATTCTCCTCTTGGGATCTTGGGCATGCACGCACACACGCCCGGCGTGAGTTCTAAGCCACCGGGTCTGGGATGCAAACCACGGTCGACTACGTGGGAATCCAGCGACATAGCCATTACGCTAACTGCTGGTTCCCTCCTCCAATATATTGATGACCTTCTGCTTGCTGGAGCAACCCAAGAAAACTGCTGGAAGGGAAGTCAAGAGCTGCTCCAGCTCCTGTCCCAGGCTGTCTCAATGAAGAAAGTTCAAATTTGCCATACCCAGGTGCAATTCTTGAGATTCATTTTGACTAAAGGACATCCTGCTCTTGTACATGAATGAAAGGAAGTAGTATGTGAATTGTCTCAGTCTACAATGCAGAAGCAACTGCACAAATTCTTGGGAACTACAGGATTCTGTAGAATTTGGATCCTGGGTTTTGCTGGAAAGGCTAAGCTTTTGTACGAACTATTAAAAGGCCCAGAAGGAGCCCGCTTTGAATGAGGACCCCTCCAAGAGCAGGCTTTCCAAGACTGTAAGTCAAGTCTCGGGAAAGCCCTGGCTTTTGGACTCCCAGACATCACCCAAGAATTCAATCTATTCATATATGAAAAAAGTCAGACAGCACTAGGAGTTCTAACTCAGTCCATTGAGCCTTGGAGAGACCTATTGCTTACCTATCTGAAAGATTAGATCCAGTGGCATCCAGATGGCCCTCTTGCCTGTGAGCCCTCATTGCCACTGTTGAATTGATTAAAGAGGCAGACAAGTTAGGCTTAGGCCAAGTTATCAATGCCAGGGTCCCTCATTTGGTGATAACCCTGATGAACACAAGGGGATATAAATGGCTAGCCAACTCTAGGATGGCCTACTACCAGGTCCTATTAATTGGAAATCTCCAAATTAGACTCTAGACCCTGTAGACCCTCAATCCTGCTAGCTTGTTCTTGGCCACCCTGGGGCCTCCTGACCACAATTGCTAAGAGGGCCTCAATGAGGTTTGTTTTCTCTTTTTTTGACATTCTGATCTTGTAGACACACTGCTGAAGGCCCCTGACCTTGGATGATGGAGACTGACAGATAAAAGAATATACATACCTCAGTCCATGGAATATTCGTTGGTAAAGCAGTACCACAAGTTGACTCACTGGGGAAAGACTAACCTAGAGAATATCCTAGGTCATTACTATTTCTTGAGTTGCTTACTGTCATTGTGCACAACTATGAGCACATGGTACGAGATCTGTGCTAGAAATAACCCTGCCCAGGGGCCAACTCGGCTAGCTGGAATACAAGCCACTGGGACAACTCCCTTGGAGTTACTGAGGGCAGACTTCTCAGAAGTGCGACTGTGCCAGGGCTATAAGTACTTACTAGTCCTGGTTTGTACTTAGGCTGGGTTGAAACCTTCCATACACAAACTAAAAAGGCCAGAGAGGTTACTCGAGCCCTTCCGAAGGAAGTTATACCTTGGTTTGGGCTTCCCCTTATGATCAGGTCAGACAATGGCCCTGCTTTTGTGGCAGAAGTTACACAGGGAGTGGCAAAGGCTTTGGGCATAAAATGGAACCTTCACACTGCTTACGGATCTCAAAGCTCTGGGAGAGTTGAACTAATAAATTGTACCCTCAAATCCACCCAGGCTAAGCTCCATCAGAACACGACACCCCTGGGTGGATGTTCTCCCACTGGCTCTGCTATGAGTTAAATATACACCCCCAAAACAGGGTTATTTACCTTATGAGATTTTATTTGGCTGGCCCGAATGGCTGACATCCATCAGCTGGGCAAGGCAGTCCTGACTCAGGATCTGATGGCCTTGGGAAATACTTTAAAGAAAATAGCCCAAGTCACCTTAGAAAGAACCCCTGCTCCCCTCAGAAACTGGGTACACAAACATTAAGCCAGGGATCTCATGCCGGTTAAAAATTTGAAAAAGAAATCACTACAGCCTGTCTGGTTGGTGTCATATGTTGTTGTGCTTGTTACCCCTACTGCAGTTAAGGTTGCAGGGCTAGCCGTGTAGATTCACTACTCACTAGTGAAGCAAGTCACAACACCAGAGGACCCAGGGACCTGGATGGTGAAAAGCCACCATGAGCATCCAATGAAGGTGACTTCAGAGGAGCAAGACCTGACATCAAGTCTATAGCCCTGCTGCAGTCACTCCTGGGCTGGCTGCTCTATGCCTGGAGGAAGCTTGAGGAGTCTACAGCCCTGCTTTGCTCACTCTAGGTGCTGACCGATCTATACATGGCAGAAGCTTGAGGACAGTGACAGATGACATCTCTACCTTACTCCCAAAATTTCCTGCCCCTAGCCCTCCTCGTAGTGTTAGCTGTGCTTCTCTCTATTGCTCTGGCTGCAGTGGTCCCACAGGATTGGAAGTTATGGGAAAGGCTTTTGTTAGCAGTATCATACCTCCTGGTGGTAGGAACCTTGATAGGCCTACCTAAAATGTCTGAATTAACCAACTGGAGGCATTTCCATTCCCTTCTTCAGACATGGATCCTGACTGTTATCTTAATCCCTCCCATATTAGGAGAGAGCCCCCAGTGTACCAACTGGTGTAACATTATGGTATGGATGTCACCCTCTTTCCTGGAAGCTCCCTGAGAGAAGGGAGCCCAGATCACATATGGCCTATGGTCTACATACTCCTTCAACCACAGGGATCCAGTTTGCAAACACTTAGGAATGGGTGACAAAACCTGCCTCCATGCCAGTACTATCTGGTCTTTCACTCATTGCAGTGAATTCTACTCTGTGGGTCATAGTCAAGGAAGTCATGCCTGTTACCAGTGCCCCTTGGCAGGGAGATGGGTATGCAATATGTCTGTACAGGAGTATGACCTTCCAGGTGGAGGTGGTAAATGCCTTTCCAAGGAAAGACAGAGGGCACTCTGGAATGTTGCTGAGAGACCTCGTCCTCCCAGACCCTACTACGAGTGAAAAAAACAATCTAGACCTCAGGGTAAACACACTCATAACAACATGCAAGGATTACTTTTACAGGCTTCTCCCAATCTGGCCTCCAACTGCTGGCTTTACATTCGATCTACCCTCCCCTTGATATATGCTACCCCAATAACTAAGTCTCCTAGTGGTGCCTCCCAGAACCCCCCGCAGTTGTAGATGCCATTCATGAAGTCCCCCCCCCTGTTTGGGTGACCCTTTCCTCCTCACCCCACTACTGTATCTCCCAACAAGGAGAAACAGAGATTGGCAGTTTTACCTGTAATCAAACTCACAGACTTAAATTCAGGCCCAATGACAACCATGGCCTATTTTGCTCTACTGAGATGGGGATATATTTGGTAGGTGGTGCTTATGCCTATCAATGCCTGCCAGTTAACTGGACAGAGACATGTACTTCGGTCATCCTGACTCCCCCGATTGACATAGTATCTGGAAATGAGACTCTAGAGCTTCCTCTAGTGGCCTGAGTCTGAATAAAGCAGTTTATCCCATTCATCCCCCTCCTTGTCAGGCTTGGAATTTCTATGGGAATAGGCACTGGAATTGGGGGGAATAATGACCTCCTACCAGTTCTCTCAGATCAGCAAGGAAATGGCAGAGGGATTCCAGAAAGTAGCTGAGTCTATAGAAACTCTCCAAAACCAGCTTGACTTCTTAGCAGAAGTCGTCTTATAGAACATGGGCTGGACCTCTTAACTGCAGAAAAGTGTGGGCTCTGCTTATTTCTGGGAAAGGAATGTTGTTTCTACATTAACAAATTGGGTGTTGTCCAAGGCATAGCCAAGCAGCTTAGAGATTTAGTCTCCAAACAGCAACAAGCAGGAGCTGACTCCTGGGAAGGCGGGAATGGACTCATGGGCATGGACCGCATGGCTACTACCTCTCCTGTGGTCCCTAACAGTTATTCTTTTGGCGCTGGCTATCAATCATGTGTCCTTAATCTGATTACATGGTTTATAACCTTCTGCCTTGAAGCCATCAAGTATCAATTGCTAGTCACAACCCTGGGAAGCTATGTTTACCGCCAGTCTGTTGATTGATCCTAATTTAATGTGATTGAGAAGGCTCCAGGGAGGGAATGGCTGTTGAATAGCCCAAGGCTGTTGAAACTTCCCATTCTTCTGTGAACTCACTGTCCCTCCCTTTAAGCAATAAAAGTAACTTGAGACCTTGAGAAGTTAGACTTCCTGCTTCTCTGTTACTTTCCTTTTTAGGGAAAATCCTGAGCCTCTTTCCCCATAGGATACCCCTAGACTACTAATAGTCCGCCCTTCCCCTTTCCCAACCCCCCCATAAAAGACTGTGCCCAACTCTCTGTGGAGCCAGAGATACAGAATGTTAACTTCTCTATTTCTGCTGGCATAATAAAGAGTTCTCCTTTCTCTCCTGAGTGCCACCTTTTATTTCTGTGTCTATTTTTCTGCAACATAATAACTTTTCTTTAAAAATTAGTAAATGCTTGTTATTGTTCCTGTTGAAAGAAATAACCAAGCTCTGTCGAAGTAACTATTTTTTTAGGTTTTCACTATAGGGGTCATGAGCTCCACAGAGAGAGATAGAGATAGGGAAAGTGAGAAATCACCCCAGTGGGGGGGAAGGCCATACCACAATCCCTTCTTTGAGAATTTTGGGCAGCACGCACACATGCCCAACGTGATTTTCAAGTTTCCAGGTCTGGGACTAGAACTGTGGTTGGCCGTGTGGGAGTCCAATATCTTAACCACCATGCCACCTGATGGTTTAAAATTTTAACACTTTTAAACACTGGATAAAATGAGGGAGAGAGAGACTCTTGTTTGTTTGAAGACGTCAGGAAGCAATCAAGCATCTAGATCTTATCCTAAAATCCCAGAAAGACAGGAAATAAATGAAAGCAAACAAAACTATGTCTGATTATTTTTTTTTCTTTTGAGGCATTTGCTGATACCTGATGTGTGGCATGGAAGTTGAAAACTAGTGGTACAAGATATTCAACTGTCTTATGAGGCTAGGGAGATAAAAATTAAAGGTAAAGACTCAGGAAGAATACACTGCAGAGAAGAAGTTAGTTGTGTGGACAACAGGGTAGAAGAAATTAGTCAGAGGCAAAAACAAAAATAAACAGAGTAGATGATGAGAAACTAAGTAGAACCTTCAAAAATGTCAAAAAGTGAGAAAAATTAAAATTAAAATTTAGGCCTTAACAAGGAAGAGGGGCCCTAGAAAATCCCCAGAATTTCAATTCAAATGCTTGAAGGTCTATACCATAGGAGTAAAGACAATCTAGAAATAAAATAGCCTTTAAAATGCCTAATAAAAATTCTAGAACCATCTCAATTTCTGATTGAACCAAGTTGTTCTGTTCCTACTTTAACTATGCAGCAGAAAATTAAATTCTACCTAAATTAGCATATAAGCCAGATCCTCAATAAGTTTTTATATATAATATAATATCCTGTATACAATCTAAAATCAGTTATCTGTTTAGAAATTATGCACAATAATATTCATTGCATCTTTGTTCATCCCAAACTAGAAAGAAACCATATAGCTATCAGCAGTTAAGATTAGTATATTTTACACATTAATATTTTATGTATAATTGTTCCAACTTAACAAAGAAGTAATGCAAGTAAAATAACTGTGATTAATATGTTCAAGAAAGTAGACAAAAACATTAAAAATTATGACAAAACTAGAATCTATATCAAAAATAAAATAAAGATTATATAACCAATGAAATATTTAAGATCAATATCTCAATAGATAGGTTTAACAGCATGTTAGACAAAACAGGAGATTAGTAAAGCAGAAGGTATGTCAGTTGAATTGAGAAAATGGAGAGAAAATAGGATAAAAAAATAGAAAAGAACAGGGGACACATAAAACATGGTGAGAAGATCTAGCATATGTCTAATTAGATATCTGGAAAGAGAAGAGAGAAAGAACAGGGCAAGAATAATATTGGAAGTGATCTAGGTAATTTTTTTTCAGATGAAATTCAGAAAGCTCCAGAATGATGAGATTTTAAAAATATAAAGGAGATAAATTCAAAGAAAGAATGCCACACTAGAGACATCATAGTAATACTGATAAAAATAAAAGATAATTGTAAAGCAGCAAGGGAAAAAAAGACATTAATAACTAATCATTGAGATCAGTGGATGGCCTAATGGTTGTTCTGGTTTGAGTCCCAGACCTGGTGATTTAAAACTCATGCTGGGTGTATTTGCATGCATGCCAAAATTCTCAAGTGAATAATGGTGGAGAAGGGGTTATGTCTTGGCCATCCCCTCTGAGGGGTGATTTCTCACTTTCTGTCTCTGTTTCTCTCTGGCTCTCTGGAGAATGCATGTACCCTATAGCAAAAATCTCTCTACAATAAATAAATAAATAAATAAATAAATAAATAAATCATCTATGACAAAACCTGAAATGTGGGAAGATATAAATAAAGACATGGAGGGAACAGCAGTTAACGTAATGGCTATATTGCTGGACTCCCATGTAGTTGACCATAGTTCAAGTCCC
>NW_006198314.1:290095-296465 GCF_000334495.1 Tupaia belangeri chinensis
TTCATGGAGACTAATTGTAGATACTAGAGACATTGTGGGAAGAGAGTAGGAAATAAAGGAGGGTGAGAGGGAGGGAATCAAAGGGTAAAAGAAAGATGCTAAACATCTAGATCTGTTGCAGAAAAACAGATGCTGAGGATTGGAAATGACACTTAGGAGAGACAGGAGAAGTCTTTATTATGCTGGTGGACATGGAGGAGTTAATACTCTAAATCCTGGCCCCAACTAAGGGTGAGACTTGGTCTTTTATGGGGGAGTTTATGTGGGAAGATCATGGGAAGTTAGGAATGGGGAAGGGGCTCAGAACTAAACCTAAAATTGAGGTGACAGAGAAGCAGGAAGTCTAACCTATTCAATGTTTCAGATTACTCTATAGTTTCAGGGAAGGGCAGTTACGTTTGCTGGAGGGCAGAAAGCTCAGGTCACTATCAGCCCCGAGTTATTCATGAATTCAGTGTATCTCCATATCAGATCTAGAACACACACATAGACACATACAAATACACTCTTTACATGTGACAGAAAATATTGCTTACCTTCAAGTTTATTACTTTTGAGTAATAAACTCTGGGTGTTTCTATTTTACTCTGTTTTTAAATTAATTTTCAAAAATTTCATGAACAACCAATTGGTTGCAGCCTGTAGTTTATAAAACACTGATAAAGTTTCAAAAAGTATGTTTAAATAAAAGAAGATAAGGTTAAAAAAATTAAAATCAATAAAAACTTCAGGACAGGCAGGTGGTGTGATGATTAAGGATGCTGGACTCCCAAATAGCCAACTGCAGTTCGAGTCTTGGACCTGGCAGCTTGCTTTCTCACTTTCTCTTGCTCTCTATCGCTTTCTTTTTCTCACACTTTCCCTCTCTGGTCAAATTAAAACAAATAAATAAATAAAGTTAAATAAAATAATTGTTTTTAAAAAATCTAAGGGACAAAAAATGAAAAATTATCTATTGATGATAATGTATATGGTAATATCTTTGATTAGACCAATATACAGTGTATTCATGATGAGAAAATTCAGTATATAAAAAAATTTTTTAAATAAATTAAAATAAATAAATAAATAAAATGAAGCTGAAAAAGAAAATTCATTTGTTACTGTGTAATGATATACAGTGATTGTAAAATATAGTAACAAACTAAAAGAAAAAATAATTAATCATCAAAGTAGCAACAATAGCTCTCACAATGAAATCAAATCTTTAAAATGGTAAAAATGAAATCCAAAATTAGAACTCAAATTCTAAGGGACCCAAATATCCATTAAAAATTAAGGTATGACCTCTGCTTCTATCCATTACAGAATAAATTTGGAATAACCTTCTTCTTGTAAAAAAAATAGAAAATTAGACAAAATATAGGAAAGAATTATTTTCAGGTAAAGAGAACACAAGATGGTGATCACTCAGAAAACAAAAAGTCATTATATGAACTCTAAAATCACCCGTTTTCTGCCTAGATGTAATCCCAAAATTACTACATAGACAGGTACAACTGAAATAGGATTTAGAAATCTCCTTAAGTAGAGGAGACATAAAAACAAGCTGAGGGAGGCAAGATGTTATAGGTTAGAGTGCCTGAGAGAAAGGATCTATGCAGAGAACTAGCTCCAGAAATCAAGATAGGTATTCATTTGAGTCTTTGGCTAAATACCAACCTCTATATACATAAGAAAAAAAAAAAGGCCAGGATAGAATAACAGTAGGAACAATAATTACCAAAGATGTGTCAGGCAGAAAAAAATACTGAAATCTCACACAAAGCTGAAAATAAATCAACATAACCTCCAGTAAAAAGGCAAAGATATTATTTGAATATATGGGGTATTATAGAGATCCCAGAAGGGCTACATCTAAGAAGTGAAGACAAATAGCTCTTGAATAAAGGCAACTCTATGTCTGCCATAAAAGTTTACAAACAGTAAAATTATCAAATTAAGCTCAGTCACATGCAAGAATGGTGCTGCTCCACAGTGGCTGGGATGACATGGGAGGCCTGGGTTTAGTCCCTTGCCTACTCTGAACAGGCTAATTGCAGTGGCATATATCTGTAGTACTATGAAAACTGAGTGGCAGAGCAGGACCCTTTCAAATCCCTATGCTTTCTCTCTCTCTCTTTCTCTCTCTCTCACACACACACACACACTATCAAATTAATTCTAAGGTTACTTCACTGCCTATCAAAAAAAACAAAAAACAAAAAACAATACAATAGCCTTAGAAAGAACACAAAATTTAGCACTGAGTGACATGAAATTCACAGTTACCAACATTCAATAAAAATCTCCTAGATATATAAAGAAGCAAGAAAAATATGATGCATAATTAGGAGATAAATCAAACAATAGATACAGATAGAGAAATATGAAAAAAGATGAAATTAAAACACTAGACATTTAAACAGCTATTATAAATATGCTCTAATAAAATGAATGATATATGAAATGGAATTACCAGCAGATTAGATGTGTCAGAAGAAAAAGATTAATGAATTTAAACATACAACAACAACAACAAATTGAGATTTAGAATTAAAATAGACTAAACAAATAAACAGAATCTTAGTGAGATATGGGACAATATCAAGCTAACATATATGTAATTGGACTCCCAGAAAAAGATAATTTAAAGAGATAATGACTTTTTTTTTCCCAAATTTGAAACAAACTATAAGTTATAACTCTAAGAAGCTAAAAAAGATGACAAGCCAAAGAAACCAACTCCATGGCACAGTGGTAAAGTGCTGCTCAAGAGAAGCTGGATCATAATGGTAACCACAGTTCAAATCTCTAGCCTGGTCAGCCTGAAATATGCAGGTCGTGTTTATGACTGCCCACAATCTGAAAGGCTGGGAGACTGGAGTTCATCCCTTTGTGACATGACCAGACCCTGTGGAGGTTGCTCATCTCTCTCTCACACATTTCTGCTCTTATGTTATACATGCACCCTATCATAAATAAAGAAAAAAGAAAAGAAAAAGAAAAACACACAAAATCATGATAAATTGAAAATGAAAGTGATAAAGGTAAAATATTAAAAGCAGTCAGAATAAATGGCATATGAAGAGAACAGAACAGGTATAACAACAGTGTTCCATCAGAAACTATGCAAGCTAGAAAACAATGGAGTGATATCTTTAAAGTTCTGAAAAATTATCAATCTAGACTGAAAATATCTTAAAAATGAAAGTGAGGTGCCAGCAGGTGGCGTGGTGGTTAAGGGCACTGGATTCCCACATGGCCGACCACGGTTTGAGTGAGTCCTGGACCTGTGGACATGTTCTTTCACTTTCTCTCTCTTGCTGACTCTATCCTTCTCTGGTCAAATTAAAATAAATAAGTAAATAAATAAAATTAAATTAAAATCATTAAAAAAAATTTGAAAGCAAGGCCTAGTTCTGTAGCCTAGTGGTTAAGGGAACCAGATCCCATATAGCCAATGGTTCAAGTTCCAGTCCTGGCAGCTTGAAAAACACATCAGGTACATGCACGTGCATGCCATGAATCCCAACAAGATAAAGAAATGCAGGAGAAAGGATTGTGTCATGACCATGCCTTACTGGTGTGTGCATTCTCCCTTTCTCTCTGTCTCTGACAATTTAAACAATAAAACTGAAATAAAGACTTTTTTAAAAAATTTTTTTAAAAGACAGGGCTGGCAAGTGGTGTGATGATTAAGGTGCTAGACTCCTACATGGCCGACCATGGTTCGAGTCCTGGACCTGGGGGCTTGCTTTCTTACATTCTCTTTCTCTCTCTCTCTGTCTCTCTCTGGTCACATTAAAAATAATAATAAGACGAAATTAAAAAGTAAATAATTCTTTTAAAATTTTTTTAAAATTATTATTTATTTGCATTTTACCAGAGAGGGACAGAGTGAGAGGGAAAGTGAGAAAGCAAGTCACAAGGTCTAGGACTTGAACCATGGTCTGCCATGTGGGAATTAAGTGCTCTTAACCACCACACTACCTGTTAGCTCAATAAAGACATCTTTTTTAAAAAACATAATTATTTATTTAATTTTATTTATTCATTATTATTGTTATACTTTAAAAATATTGACCAAAGAGAGACAGAGAGAGAGAGGCAGACAGAAAGCAAACTTCCAGTTCTGGTACCTAGACTGCAGTAGGCCATGTGGGAGTTCAACACCTTAACCACCATGTCACCTGCAGGCCCCAGAATAAAGACATCTTTAGACAAACAAAGGCTGAAAGAATTACCAGCAGATTTGCATTTCAAAATATGTTAAAACAAGTTTGTTTTAAAAATTTTTGTCATAGGGATTGTGTGCTTGCTAGAGAGACAGTGAGAAGAAAAGTAAAAAACCATCTTCCCAGGGAGGTGGCCACACCACAATCCCTTCTCCTCTATTCTCCTCCTGGAATTCTGGGCATACATACATGCACACTCAGGATGAGTTTCAAGCTGCTGTGTCTGGGACTCAAACCATGGTTGGCCATATGCGAGTCTAACACTTCAACCACCATTCCACCTTCTGGCCCCTAAGACAAGTTATTTAGGTAGAAGAAAAGGGATTCTAGATGTAAATTTGGATCTACAAAGATAAATGAAGGTAGCCATAAATGGTAAATATGTTAGAAAATGACATGTAGGACCCTCAAAAAAATCAATCCAATAAAAAAATGGGAAAATGAGCTGAATAGATAACTCTCCAAGGAAGAAATACGAATAACCAAAAAGCTCAACAGAAGAAATGATCAACATCTGTTATTATAAGGGAAATGCACATAAATACCACAATAAGATATGACTTATCACCAGTCAGAATGGCAAAGATTAAAAAAAAACATGAAGAACGGTAAATGCTGGCCAGGATGTAGTTAAAAGGGAACCTTCTTGCACTGTTCACGGGAATGTAAATTACTGGGTTGCTGGAAAAGCCATGACATTTTATTCTATTCAAAAACTAGTAGAGCCACTGTGGAGAAACCTACCAATAGAAGTACCACATGATCTAGTAATTCCACTCCTAGTTACCTTCTTAGAGCATAGAAAAACCCTCAGTCTGAAAAACACTTGCACATCCATGTTTATTGCAGCATTATTTACAATTGCTAGGATATGTAATTAACCTAAATGTCCATAATAAGATTAGTGTATTGAAAAAATGTGGCACTTGTACACTATGGAATATTACTTGGCCATAAAAAAAGAGACCTTGACATTTGATACAAAGTGAATATATGTGGAGTCTTTAATGCTAAGAGAAGTATCCCAGACTATAAGAGACAGGCATCTTATGTCCCCCCTCAATATATACTGGATGTTGGGACAAGCGGATGGCATAATGGTTACATTGCTGGACTCCCATGTAGTTGACCATAATTCAAGTCCAGGACCCAGTGACTTAAAATTCACATCAGGCTTGTGTATATGCATGCCCAAAGTCCTGAGAGAAGAATGGAAGGGAAGGGATTGCAGCATGGTTATCCTACCCCCTGGGGGAGATTTCTCATTTTCTGTCTCTCTGTCTCTCTCTGTCTCTCTGGCAAGCACATGCACCCCATAGAACAAAAAATAAAAAATATATTCCTAATGTCTGTGCTCTATAGAAGAAACTGAAAGATTAGAAGGTTTAATAGCAGGAAGGGCAACTATAGGTACTAAAGAGAATATAGGAGGAGGTGAGGAACAGGGGATGGGAGGGAGAGCATCAGGGGAAAAAGAGGCAACACATTTATTAGACACAAAAATAAAGTTGTCTACTGAAGATAATGTATATTGTAATGTCTTTGACTTGACTAGTATGTACTATACTCATGCTGAGAAAAACCATGTTGCACACTGTAAAGATGTATCATGATTAAATGTAAATTTTTAAAACTACAAAAAAGAGAAAACGATATGTATGTGTAATGATAGTTAAAGTAATGATATTGATTTTATCATTCTACAATGCATATATATATATATATCAAAACATCCTGTTGTGGCCGGTTCTGTAGCCTAGAGATTAAGGGAGCCAGATATACCATGGTAGACTGTAGTTCAATTCTCAGCCCCAGCATCTTGAAAAGCATGCCAGGCATGTGTGTATGAGTGTCCACAACCTCAACAGGATGGAGAAATGAAGAATGGTTTGAGATGTGACTATGCACCAGAGAAAGGTGCTTTCTCTTTCTCCTCCTGTCCCTTTCTCTCTCTGGTGAGTGTAAGTGCCCTCTGGCAAATAAGAAAAAACACACAAAAATCGTATGCCACAAATGTGTACAATTTGTCAATTAAAAAATACAATAAATAAAAATTTTAAATATTTTTGAGAAGTTTTTGCTATAGGGCGTATATGCTAGCCAGGAAGACAGAGAGAGACAGACAGAAAGTGAGAAATCACCCCTCAGCAGGA
>NW_006198314.1:296664-303101 GCF_000334495.1 Tupaia belangeri chinensis
GCGCGTGCACTCGCTAGAGAGACAGAGAGAGACAGAGAGAGAGAGAGAGACAGAAAGCGAGAAATCACCCCCCAGGGTGATGGCCATGCTGCAATCCCTTCTCCTCCGTTCTCCTCTCGGGATCTTGGGCATGCATGTACACGCACCCTGCGTGAGTTTAAGCCACTGGGTCCGGGACTCAAACCACAGTCAACTACATGGGAGTCCAACGACATAACCATTATCACAACTGCTGGTCCCAAAAAATTTTAAATATTTTTTAATCTATTTAAAAGCTGTTCAAATGTCTAAATTTTCATTTAATGTGCTGTTAAAGTATAATTTTCAAAACATTAAAAATCACTGCTTTTATACAAATATAATACAGTATAACACTATGGTATTCAATATAATGATATTCAACTCATCCATTAAAGAGAGAATCAGAAAGATGATAAAAACGTGTTTGAGGAGCTAATTACATATAGACAATTTAATAAAAAGCTGTTAGGATTGTTAGATTAGATATAAAACTGGTTCATTATTATGGGACCACAAACTATAATCTTTATGATGAATTTTTCCAACAATCAGAAATTTGTGTCTCCACTACACAGAAATCTATAAATTAGCATGTAATTTAATCAAGTCTGGCATTTTCAATCAGTTAGAAATAGTGAGTTGAACTAGGTTCATTCGTCTAAATAATTCTGGGTAAGCTTAGTCCCTGTATGATATTAAAAGACATAGACATATGTTTACCTTATTACTTTCAAGTGTTGGATAATATTTCATAGTAGAAAGAATGAATAAATAAAATTTCTTGAGATAAAAGTAGGCATTGAAACATGTATTAATATGTATTACATGTTATTACTGTGATGGCTTTGGAATGGGGGACTTAAAAAGATTACTGTGATGGACTTGGAATGGGGGACTTAAAAAGGGAAAAGATGGAAAAACCACTAAACCATTAGCAAAGAATACCAATTTTACAGGCCAATGTTCCAGATTTTTATTTATTTATTTATTTTTATTTATATTTTTAAGTGTTGTTTTACTTCATTTTCTTTTATAGTTATTCACTTCCTAACCACATGGCCTTGGAAAACTCATCTGCCTTATTTGAGCCTGAGACATCCCATTTGTAAAACTGAAATGATAATAATAATAATAATCTCTCTTTTGAAAATAATAATCTCTTTACATACTTCACAATGTTGTGAGTACTAAATCACATGAAATGAGGTTTATGGAAATATGTTTTCATATTAATGGCTCTACAAATTAATGTAATTGTTAATAGTGAGACTATCATGTCCAATGAAGCTGTAGGTACATATAATTACAATCTTAGCTCCTTTATTTAAAATTTTATTTATTAATTTAAATTTACTCACATCTTTACAGTGTATAGCATTACTTTTTCCAGTGCAAATAACATGCATGTCAGTCAAGACAAAGATACTACTATATACCTTATCGTCAGCAAATAGCTTCTCATTTTTTTGTCAATTAAGCATATTTTTACTTGTTTTTCTCCTTCCCCTTTTCCCTCCCTCCCTTCTATACTAAACATTTTTTCAAATTTTATAGTTTCACAAAATATCTTAAACTAAAAATAAGGACAAAGCTAGAATCTATTGACAAGTGCACTGTAATTTTCTTCTTAAACATTTTTTCTCTCTCCATTCCCCCTTTTCGTAAAGAGAGGTATAAACTAACATATCTGAAAAAAAAGTTAATTTCAATTTGTTCTGTTATTTGCACAAAGCTCCATAAGAATTCGATTTCTAATGCAAGGCAACAGATACTATTGCTTTATTGAAGTTATGCAAATAATGATTCTGTCACAAAATAAGAAGTTCACAAATATTTTCCAATTGCAAAGGGTTCAGTAAGGGAGAAAAATTTATGTTTCAATTAAGAAAAAATAAATTGCTGAACTTATCAACAACTCACAAAAGAACCAAAATCCTTAAATCTGGAAGACAAAGCATAGGAAAATCAGTAATATTTTAGACAAAAAATTCTATTTCATGGAATTCTATTTTACCAGTTGAGTCTCATGTCATCTCTCTTTTGTTGAATTTGCAGCCTTACTGTGGTCTGATCTTTCCATTTAAAACCTGGAAGTTAACATTCAACATTATTATTTATAGTTCTGTACTTAGCCCTACCATTAATTTGGCCTTTTTTCTTGATCTTTTTTGTTTTCTTATTTCTGTCTGTCTTTAGTGGTTTTTTTTTTTTTTTGGTATAGCACTCCCTTCAGAACTTCTTGAAAAGCTGGTCTGGAGTTGGTAAATTTTTTCAGGTTTTGTTTATCTTAGGATGTTTGGGATTTTCTTTCCATATGAAGAATAATCTTGCCAAATATAGTACACTTGGTTGAAATTGTTTTTCACTTAGCACTTTGAATATATTTTCTCATTCTTTCTTTGCTTGTATTGTTTCTGACAAAAGGTCCGACTTTAGCCTGATGGGATATCCTTTGAAAGTAACTTGATGTTTCTCTCTTACCAATTTTAGTATCTTGTCTCTGTCTCTGGTTTTGGTCAATCTGGCTATGATGTACCTTGGAGAAGATCTTGGATTGATTCTATGTGGAGTCCTTTGTACTTCTTGGGTTCGGATATTTGAATGCCTTCTCTAGTTTGGAAAGTTTTCCTCCAGAATTTCATGGAAAAGATTATCAATGCCCTGATTAGTTTCTTCACCTTCTGGGATGCTGCTATCCAGATGTTTCGGTGGCTAATGGCATCTAATATTACTTGTTTATTATTCTCAGTTTTGGGGGTTATTTTCTCAGTCCTTTTGGTAAATTTTTCTACTTCAGAAGTTCTGTCTTCTACATCTTAGATTCAATCTTATGCATGATCTAATCTTCTTTTAATACTTTCAAGAGAGGTTTTTGATTTCCTGTATTATAGCTCTGCACTGCATGAAAGGCACAAAGCTAGGCCCACCTCAGATGCATATGGATTCTGAAATTAGCAAGAGAAAGGAGAGGTCAAAAACAAGAGACAGTAGTTAGAGACTTTTAAAAAATGCATATATAAGAAAGGAAAGTTTCAAGAGAAAGGGAGAGGGAGAGAGAGACAGAGACAGAAAGAAGACAGAGACCAGTATACCTTTCTTCCCTAAGAGTTGGGTTGGAAAGGGAGCTTTGGGTGAGAGGCTTAGGCTTTCCAGTTAAAAGGGCAGAGCTGGGCCCACCTTAGCTGCACATGGATTCTTACTTCCTTACAACCTTAGTTTCTATGTCAATGACTACTTCATAAGAATTATCCAGCTTTAAAGTCTTTAAGTAAAAATGTCTCTCAGATTTAGCCTTCTCTTCTACACTCTCAATGTTTCATCTTAGCCTGACCATGTCCTTCAGGCCATATTCATCTTCCCTACGAAGTGCTCAGAAGTGTGATTGCTGGATCAAATCGTAATTCTATTTGTAGATCTTTGAGAAACCTCCATATTATTCTCCATAGTGACTGAACCAGTTTACATTCCTACCACATGAACACCTCAATTCTGAACACTTCTTAGGAAAAAGAAAATCTAAAGACTATAATTAGTACACATAGTTTTGTGCATAATCATATACAGGTTCATCCTGTTTGTGGTATGTGATCCATGTGTGTTCCCCTGATTTTTAAAGCTAGATTCTAAACTCCTACAATTTAAACAAAAATATTAAATTCTTACCTTTAAAAAAATATTATTACACCTGGCATGAGTTTTAAGTTGCAGGGCCTGGGACTTAAATCGTGGTGGACTACGTGAGAATTCAGTGAGGTAACCATTATACCATCTGCTGGTCCTCAATTCTTACCTTTTTTAATGCCTCCTACTGTGTCATGCACAGAACTTGACATAGAGTTGATAGTAGTTTGAGTGGCTAGTAAGATAACTGAGACATGTTCAGTCAATTTTATTTTATTTTTAGAAATTTTTGTTATAGGGCATGTGCACTCACCAGAGAGATAGAGCAGGAGAGAGAGACAAAAAGTGAGACATCACCCCTGGGAGGATGACAATGTCACAATCCCTTCTCTGCTATTTTTTTCTTGGGATCTTGGACATGCAACTCACACACATATGCCTAGTGTGAATTTCAAGCTACTGGGTCCAAGAATCAAACCACAGTTGGCCAGTGTCTTAACCACTATGCCACCTGCTGACCCCATGACTAGTCAATTTAAAAAAAAGTAGAACTTGTTCTTTTGGCCAGAATAGCCATCTTCCAGTGATTCACCAAAATGACAAACACAAAAGCAAAGAGGAAAGGCACCTGATATATTTTCTATAGGCCTTTTATAAAACTTGGAGTGATTCCTTTGGCAACATACATGCAAATCTACAAGAAAGGTGATATTGTAGACATCAAGGGACTGGGTACTGTTCAAAAAGGAATGCCCTACAAACGTTACCATGACAAAACTGGAAGAGTTTACAATGTTAACCAGCATGCTGTTGGCATTGCTGTAAACAAACAAGTTAAAGACACAATTTTTTCTTCTTTTGTGGTGCCACATGTTCTCTACATCCAGTTTATATACATATATTTAATTCTTAGTTCCACCTCCAGGCCCCTGGCTAGCAAGGGACGTTGAGGCAGGGGCATCACTGCCCCCTAACCCAGATCCAGGTCTCCCAAACCCAGGACTCTCCCCTCTAGAAAGTTAAGCAGGTTTATTTATTTATTTATTTTTGCATTTCTTTCTTTTGTTAGTTTCCTATTCTTTTTTGTGCCACAGACTGACCTCTGCTCTGAAGCAGAGTTCCAGTTTCATCTCCAGGCACCTGGTGAAATCACAGTTCTGAAACCCTAGTATTTTAAGACTCCCTGGAATCTTCTCTTTTACTGAACCACCTGTGAAAAAGGACATAATGCTCTTCAGACACCTGAATAGAATACACCTCTTGAGACCACATTGCTAAACACAACAGAAGAGAGACTTCGGCACACATCAGTTCACAGAAAAAGGGAAACACACTTGCTCCCAGTTGAAGAAACATCCTCCTAAGAGATATTCAGAAGTGAATGCATCGCCCAATGGCTAGAAGTAGAAGAAGAGCCTCTGGTTTGAATAAACCAGGATATATGTCTCCATTAAAAAAAACACAGTGACTCCCTTCCATTTCTTGAAAAAACAGAGGATGTTCCCAAAATGTCAGAGAAAGAATTTAGAAATTCATGGTGACCAAGTTCTATGAGTTGGAACAGAAAAGATACAACAAACTACAGAAGATTAGGAAGTCTTTTCAAGTTATGAAAGAAGAAATGGACTCTCTGAGAAGGAATCAGATGAAACTATTAGAGATGAAGTCTGTAATACAGGAAATAAAAAACTCTCTTTAAATTATTAAAAGTTGATTAGACCATGCTGAAGATTGAATCTCTTATGTAGAAGATAAAACCTCTAACCCAGAAAAAAACACCAAAAAATAGAGAAAACAACACAAAAACACAAGGATAATATACAAGAAATACTAGATTCCATTAGACGCCCAAACAACCGAATAATTGGCATCCAAGAAGGTGAAGAAACTAATAAAGGCATGGTAAATCTATTCCATGAAATCCTAAAAGAAAATGTCTCAAGTCTAGAGAGGCACTTAAACATCCAGACCCAAGAAATACAAAGGGGAGAGGCAAAGGGCAGGCCTTTAGAAGAAGACTTCTCCAGGCTCCTGAGAACTAAGGATTTCATGCAAGCACGCCTTATGGTTTTCTATTTTTTTTAAAAAAATTTGTTTGTTGATTTTTCCTCCTTCTATTTTTCTGTTTCATTGTTGTTGTTTTCTCTCTCTCTGTTTCCTTTTCTTTTTCTTCTGTCTCTTCGGTCTGCTCCTCAATCTCCATTCACTGTGTATCTAGATGGATCTAAGGGAACTAAAGCCAAACATCCAAATACTATTAAGGTGTTTTTTTTTTTAAATATTCCAAAAATCCTTTATTTTTATATACCAGATGCATATAGAATACTTATAAGAAAGAGCAAGCACAGTGAAAATTTATTTTTAAGTAAATTATCATGGAATTTGGTTATGACTGTACAGTATGTATGAGAATGTTTTTTTTTTCTAGAGTACACTGTATATTGTCTCAATCAAGCACATCAACAAACATGTTATTCTTAGCAAATGATCTCCCATTTCTTGTTTTCTGTATGTTCTGCTTTTCCCCCCCGTCCTTGGTTCCCTCTCTCTTACCCTCTGCCACCTCCTGTTCTCCTCCCACACTGTCTCTGTTATCTATGTTTGCTTTCTATACCATTTCCCCCAAACATTTTATTGAATCACCAAAGACCCTAATCAATCCGAATACCCTCCTAGCAAACACATGTGACACACACATTTCCATGAGCACAAGTCTAACTTTACACATCCTATAAAGTAGCACCTAACTGGGGCTACATATCCTACTGCAGTCATTGAATAGATATATTTTTTTT
>NW_006198314.1:304988-306802 GCF_000334495.1 Tupaia belangeri chinensis
AAAATCTAGTTCACTGTAGCCATGTGGAACCTTGTCTTCTGCCGCTAGCTCGTTTGTTGGAGGCTGAATTATTAGTAGAAGATCTTCATTCCCTTAAAAATCTAGTTCACTGTAGCCATGTGGAACCTTATCTTCTGCCGCTAGCTCGTTTGTTGGAGGCTGAATTATTAGTAGAAGATCTTCATTCCCTTAAAAATCTAGTTCACTGTAGCCATGTGGAACCTTATCTTCTGCCGCTAGCTCGTTTGTTGGAGGCTGAATTATTAGTAGAAAATCTTCATTCCCTTAAAAATCTCCAAATACTATTAAGGTTAACAATTTCCTCAATATATACTTCATCTGCAGTACAAAGGGATGAAAACAGAATGGCAAAGAGATTCCAGCTCACCTGTTTCTTCATGCTACTTAACACTCAGTTTGAAGTTCAAGAATTAGGAAGAAATACACCATACATCAGATGCCTAGAAATCAACACAGGGCAAAAAGAAATATGGGAAAGCAAGAAAATACCTCTCCTCCAAGGAAAAAGAATAACTCCTCTTCATCTACAGACAGTTCAATGGAAATCATGGAAATGTCTCATTAAGAATTTAGAATATTTATAATAGTGAAGCTAACAGAGATGGAAGAGAAGAGAAACAATGAACTGCAGAAGAGAAAGGAAAAAGGAGCTGACGAGTTCCAGGAGGTGAGGAAATTTTTACAAGATCTTAAAGAGGAATTACACATTTTAACAAAGAATCAAATGGACCTGTTAGAGATGAAGGCTATAATATAGAAAGTCAAAATCTCCCTTGAAAGTATTAAAAGCAGACTAGAACATACAGATAATAGAATCTAAGATGTAGAAAAAAAAATTGCTGGCCCCCCAAAAATCCACCACGAAGATTGAGAAAATTGCAAAAAAAAAAAAAAAGGAAAATAATATATGAGAAAAACTAGATAAGATCAAATATCCAAACATCCAGATAGTTGGTATCTAGAAGACGAAGAGACTCATAAGGGCATTGATAATCTATTCCATAAAATCCTTCTACAAAACTTTCCGAACCTAGAGAGTCACTCAAAGATCCAATCCCAAGAAATACAAAAAGATCCCAAATAGAATCAACCCTAGAAGATCTTCTCCAAGACACATTATAACCAGATTGATCAAAACCACACATAAAGACAAGATGCTAAGATTAGCAAGAGAAAAACAGCAAGATACCTGCAAAGGATATTCCATCAGGCTAACAGTAACCTCTCATCAGAAACAATGTGAGTGAGAAAAGAATGGGAAATATATTCAGTGTTAAGGTAAAAGTGATTTCAACCAAGAATACTATAACTGGCAAGATTATCCTTCATACGGTAAGAAAAGACAAGAACATTGTCAGATAAACAAGACCTGAAAGAATTTACCAACGCCAGGCCAGGCCTCCAAGAAGTTCTCAAGGGAGTGCTATATCAGGAAAATTAATTACAGACACATTAAAACAAGAGATCAAAAACTAAGAAAATGGCCAATGTAACAGTAGGGACAAGTCTGGAGTTGAATATTATATTCCAGAATTTAATCGGGAAGATAGAACCACAACAGAATATAAAGTACATGAGACTGAATTGGTGAAATAGCATTTTATGACTTTTTTTAAAAAAAGAATTATTTATTTATTTACTTTTCTCTTTAAATTTATTTATTTTTTACATTAATTCACTATACATCATTACAACATACAAATGAATTTTTTATCCAAAATACACTGTATATTGGCTCAATCAAGCACATCAACATACATGTTATCAGCAAATAATTTTCCAATTCTTATGTC
>NW_006198314.1:306936-308270 GCF_000334495.1 Tupaia belangeri chinensis
GAATAATCATGCATGTTATCATCAATAATATTCCATTTCTACTTTCATATATATGTATATATATGTTTTTTACCCCATGTTTGACCCTCTGCCCTTTCCCACTCTCTTATTACACTATCTCTGCTATATACAGTTGTCTTCCATTCCTTTTCCCCCAACATTTTGTTGATCACACAATATCATAAGTAATCTAACTAATTCCAATAGCAAGTTCAGCTGGTAATTTCAATTTTGAACTGGTAATGATATTTCCTTGAAACTTAAAGCCTAGAAACAGGTTAGTATTCTGTTCAAATAGTAGGTACATGCACCTACCAACAGCTCAAGACAGAACAAAAATCCTTTAAAACCGGACAACAAAGCTTAGAAGAAAAGCAGCAATATTTTAGTCAAGTCAATCTTAGTATCTTGTCTTTGTAGTTTTGGTCAATCTGGCTATAATGTGTCTTGAAGAAGATCTTCTTGGGTTGATTCTATTTGGGGTCCTCTGTATTTCTTGGGACTGAATCTTTGAGTGCCTCTCTAGGTTTGAAAAGTTCTCTTGCAGGATCTCATGGAATAGATTATCAATGCCCTTATGAGTCTCTTCACCTTCTGGGATGTCTATTATCCAGATGTTTGGACGTTTGATGGTATCTAGTATTTCTCGTATATTAGTCTCAAATTTTTGGGCCATTTTCTCAGTCTTCGTGGTGGATTTTTGAAGGCTATAATACAGGAAGTCAAAATCTCCCTTGAAAGTATTAAAAGCAGGCTAGATCATTTTATGACTTTTGACTAAAACATTGCTGATTTTCTTGTGGGCTTTGTTGCCCAGTATTAAGAATTTTTGTCCTGTCTTGCATTGTTGATAGGTTCATGTACCTACTGTTTGAACAGATTCCTAACCTGTTTCCTGGTTTTAAGCTTTAAGCAAATTTCCTTAGCATTTCTTTTATCTATTAAAGTTAAAACTGCTTTTATCGAAACTACCAGCTGAACTTGCTATTAAAAGTAGTTAGATTATTTAAGAAATTATGTGACCAATAAAATGTGGGGAGAAAAAGAATGGAAGAGAACTATAGACACCAGAGATAGTCTGAGAAGAGGGTGGGAAAGGGCAGAAGGTCAGAAATGGGGTAATATTTACATCTATCTCTCTATCTATCTGTATATATACACACATATATATGAAACTAGAAATGGAAAATTAATGACGATAACATGCACGATTAAACCAATACGCAGTATATTCTAGATGGGAAATAACATTTTGTATGCTGTGATGATACTTAGAGAATGAATGTAAAGTAATTAATTAAAAAAAAGTTTCAGGAAAAAAAAACTAAAACTCT
>NW_006198314.1:308286-311786 GCF_000334495.1 Tupaia belangeri chinensis
CCCTTGAAATTAAAAAAATGCATTAAAATGCTTATTTGGTGATTACAATAAGCTATATAGCTCCAGCTAGGTGCTACTTTATAGTATGCTTATTCTACTCCCTGAGGTTTATGCTTAACATAAGACTTGTGTTCATGGATATGTATATATCATCTGCATTTGCTATTGAAAATATTTAGATTAATTAAGATCTTTAGTGAATCAATAAAATGTGTGTGGGGGGATAAGCCATAGAAAGCAACTATAGATAACAGAGAGAGTGTGGGAGGAGGATGGGAGATGGAAGAGGGTGAGAGAAATGGAATCAAGGATGGGAGAAAAAGCAAAATATACAGGAAAGAAAAAAATGGAAAATTAATAGTTGACAATAACACGTATGTTGATAAGCTTGATTGAGCCCATAGTGTGTTCTGGATGGAAAATCTCACTTTGTATGCTGTAACGATGTACAGTGAATAAATGTAAATAAATAAATTTTAAAAAAAGAAATACAAAGGACCCCAAATAGAATCAACCCAAGAAGATCATTCCTAAGACACACCTTAGCCATACTGACAAAGACCACAGATAAAGACAAGATACTAAAACTGTCAAGAGAGAAACGACAAGTGACTTACAAAGGTCATCCCATCAGACTAACACCAGACCTCGCAATGGAAACAATGCAAGCAAAGAAAATATAGGAAGATATATTCAAAGTGTTAAGAGAGAAACAATTTCAACCAAGATTATTATATCCTGCAAAATTATCTTTCATATGGGAAAAAAGATTAAAATCTTTTCAGACAAAACATGAAAGAATTTACCAGACCAGCTCTTCAAGAAACCCTGAAGAAAGTACTATTCCAGAAAAACTAAAGAATGAACAGTCCGAAATAGAGGAATAAAAGGTAACCAAGACAACGGCCAACTTAAACGTCAGGATAAGTCTGGAAATATTGATAATAAGATTGAATGCTAATGGATTAAATTATCCAATTAAGAGACACAGACTGGCTGAATGGATTAAAAAAATAGAAAACCTCTATCTGTTGCCTACAGGAAACCCATCTCATGGATCAAGTCTTACATAGACTGAAAGTGAAGGGTTGGAAAAAGTTTTTTTCATGTAAATGGGAACCAAAAAAGAGCGGTAGTCTCTATTTTCATTTCTGACAAAATAGGTTTAAAACAAAAACTGTTCAGAGAGACAAAGAAGGGCACTATATTGTAGAAAAAGAGTCAATCAAAAAAGAAGATATAACGCTTATAAGTATCTATGCACCTAAAACAGGAGCACCCAAATACGTGAAGGAAAGACTGTTAGAACTAAAAGGAGAGATAGCCTACAACAAATTAATTGTTGGAGACTTCAACACCCCACTATCTCCTCTAGACAGATCATCTAGACAAAAAAATAGGTGAAGAGATAAAGGATCTAAATGCTATCATAAATCAAATGAACCTAACAGACATCTATTGAACTTTCCACCCAAAAACCACTAGATAAAGTTTTTTCTCACCACCACATGGAACTTTTGGAAGATTGACCACATTATAGGGGACAAGGCAAGCCTCTACAGATTCAAAGGCATTGAAATTATATACAGCATCTTCTCTGACCATGGTGGATATAGACTTGATTTTAATTTCAAGAGAAACTCTCAAAAATATACAAATACATGGAAACTAAATAACCTACTCCTGAATGACTTCACAACTACTGAAAAATAAAGACCGAAATCAAAAGATTCATGGAAGCCAATGACAATGAGGACACGAGTTTCCATAATCATTGGGACACTGCTAAAGCAGTCATAAGAGGGACGTTCATAGAAATTAGTGCACATAAGGACAAGATGGAAAAAAGGCAAATGGGTCACCTACATCGTGCCTCAGAGAATTGGGAATGCAACAGAAAAAAAAAATCCAAAAACACTCCAGGAGAAAGGAAATAATAAAGATATGAGCAGAAATAATTGAAATAGGAAATAAAGTATACAGAAAAAAATAAAATAAAACCTTGTTCTTTTAAAAGATAATCAAAAGCATTACACTACTAGCAAGACATATCAAGAAAAAGAGAGGGGGCCAGCAAGTGACATGGTGGTTAAAGGCGCTGGACTCCCACATGGCCGACCACGGTTCAAGTCTCGGACCTGGTGGCTTGCTTTCTCACTTCCTCTCTCTCTGATCAAATTTGAAAATAATAATGATAATTATAATAAATAAAAGTTAAATAAAATAATTCTTAAAAAAAAAGAAAAAGAGAGAAAGGAGCCAGGTAAATCAAATCTGCAATGATGCAGGCAATATAACAACAGACATAGTACAAATATAAAACATCATTAGAGGACACTATGAACAACTATATGCCAAGAAACGAGAAAACCTAGATGAGATGGACAAATTCCTGGATGCATATAATCTACCAAGATTGAGCCAGAAAGATGTAGAAAGTCTCAATAGGTCCATAACAAGCCAGGAGATTGAATCAGTAATAAATAACCTTCCAATAAGGAAAAGCCCTGGTCCTGATGGCTTCACCTCTGAATTCTACAAATTATTGTTTTTTTTAAAAGGTTTTTGCTATAGGGTGCGTGCACTTGCCAGAAAGACAGAGAGAGACAGAGAGACAGAAAGTGAGAAATCTCCCCCACAAGGGGGGATGGCCACGCCACAATCCCCATTCTCCTGTCAGGATCTTGGGCACACACACACACACACACACACACACGCCTGGCGTGAGTTTAAGCCACCAGATCTGGGACTCAAACCTCGGTCGAATACATGGGAGTCTAGCAACATAGCCATTACGCTAACTGCTGCTCCCTGAATTCTATAAATATTTTAAAGAACAGTTAACCCCTGTACTGCTCAAGTTATTTCTAAAGATCCAGAAGTGTGACTCTCTCCCTAATTAATTCTATGAAGCCTCTATCACCCTTATCCTTAAAACAGATAAGGAGAGGACAAGGAAGGAAAACTATAGACCAATTTCTCTTATGAATATAGATGCAAAAATACCCAACAAGATACTAGCAAATTGTATCCAATCACTTACAAAAAAGATTTTACATCATGATCGGGTACGCTTTATTTCATGAATACAAGGTTGGTTCAACATATGCAAAACTATAAATGTAATACACCATATTAACAGAAAGAAAAATGAAAACGTTATGATCATATCAATTGATGCAGAAAAAAAATTTGATAAGATACAACATCCCTTTATAACCAAGATTCTCAGCAATATTGGCAAAGAAGGGTAGTTTCTCAATGCAATAAAAGCTATCTATTAAAATTCCACAGCGAACATCATCCTGAAAGCTTTTCAACTAAAAAAAGGTACGACACAAGGATGCCCACTTTTTCCACTGCTTTTCAATTTAGTACTGGAAGTTCTCAGCAATGCAATCAGAAAAGAGAATAAAATATAAAGCATTCAAATAGGAAAGGAAGAGGTGAAACTCTCTCTATTCACAGATGACATGATTGTATACATAGAAGACCCAATG
>NW_006198314.1:312601-324609 GCF_000334495.1 Tupaia belangeri chinensis
TGGTCATGCCGCAATCCCTTCTCCTCCATTCTCCTCTCGGGATCTTGGGCACGCACGCACACATGCCCGGCGTGAGTTCTAAGCCACCAGGTCCAGGACGCGAACCGCGGTTGACTACATGGGAGTCCAGCAACATAGCCATTACGCTAACTGCTGGTTCCCCAGTCAACTGATTTTTGACAAGGGATATTAGTCAATCCATTGGGAAAAGGACAACTTCTTCAGCAAATGGTGCTGGAAAAACTGGTTATTCACCTGCAGAAAGATGAATCTGAACCCCTACTTCTCACGTTTGACAAAAATCAACTCAAGGTGGATTAAAGATCTAAATCTAAGACTGCAAACTATAAAACTACTCCTAGAAAACACTGGGGAAATTCTGGGAGACATGGTGGTAGGCAAAGACTGCCTAAATAAGACCCCAAAGGCACAGTCAATAATCCCCAAAATAGACAAGTGGGATTTACATCAGAATAGGAAGTTTTTGCATGGCAAAAGACAGTAATTAGTTTGAATGACAGCCTTTAGAATGGGAAAATATTTTTGTAAAGTATGCATCAGATAAGGAGCTGATAACAGACTACACAAGGAACTAAAGCAGCTGTCCTGAAAAAAAGATGATTAACCCTTTTATAAGATGGGAGAATGAGTTGAAAAACTACTCTCTAAGGATAACATAGGAATAGCCAAAAGGCATATGAAAAAATGCTGAACATCCCTCATTGTAAGGGAAATGCAGGTCAAAACAACAATGAGATACCACCTAACTCCAGTCAGAATGACTAAAATTGAAAGAACAAGAAATGAGAAATGCTGGCAGAAGTGTGGTGAATGGAGAACACTTTTACACTGTTCACAGGAATGTAAATTGGTCCAGACACTGTGCAGAAAAATTTGGAGATTCCTCAAAAATCTACAAATAGAATTTCCGTATGATCCAACAATCCCACTCCTTGGTATCTATCCAAAGACAGAAGAATTCTCAATCGGAAAAGTGCTTGCACATCAATATTTATTGCGGCATTATTCACAATTGCTAAGACATGGAACCAACCAAAATGCCCAGGAAGAGATAAATGGATTGATAAACTGGCACATATACTCTATAAAATACTACTTAGCCATAAAAGCAACAACAAGACCCTGGCTTTTGGCAGAAAGTGGATGAATATGGAAAATTTACTGCTGAGTGACGAGCAAGCCAGGCTATGAAGGGGAGACATTATATGTTTCCACTTAATATATACAGAGTGTCTGCACTCTAGGACCAAAACTGAATGACTAAACCCCAGTAAATGGTTGTGAATACCAGATATAGGGTGGGAAGTGGGTGGGTGAAGGAATAGGGTCTGAGAAAAGACATTAAGGAGAAAAATAGAGAGGCATAGCATTGATGGGCAAAGAAATGGGATATTATATGTTGAAGATATCTTTATAGTATTATTAACTGGACTGAGGAGAAATGCACACATGGAATATTCAGTTTGCAAGCTAAATAATGTGATTGAATGTTTCAAAGAACTTGAAATAAAATTTAAAAATTATTTTATTTATTAGCTATTTTATTTAACTTTATTTATTTGCTCTTGTTTGACCAAAGAGGTAGAGAGAGAGAGAGAGAGAGTGAGAGAGAGAGTGAGAGAGCAAGAGCGAGAGAGAGAAAGCTGCCAGGTTGTGGACTTGAACCATGTTTGGCCATGTGGGAGTTCAGCACCCTTAACCACCACACCACCTGCCAGCCCCTTTTATTTATTTTTATTTACTTGTTTTATATTACATTTAATCACATATATCTTACAGTGTATAACTTCTTTTTTCAATGCTATTATCAGTTGAGCCAAAGATAATACTATACACATCATCATTAGCAAATAACTTTTCATTTTTTTGTCAATTAAATGTACTTTTTTTCTTTTTCTTCCCCTGTTTCCCTCCCTCCCTCCATTTGTCACCTCCGTATTACCCCTATCTCTACTATCTCTAGTACCTACTGCTGCTCTCTCTGTTACTAAACATTCCAAACTTCAGTTTCTTCGATAGAGCTCAGGTAATCGGTATATATTGAGTGGAGATATATAAAGTCTGCCTTTCATAGTCTTACTTGCTTCTCTTAGCATAAAGTCTTCCATATTGGTCCACTTTTTAGCAAATGTCAGGGTTTCATTATTTTTTTATAGCTGAATAATATTCTATGGAGTACATAAGCCACATTTTTTAAATTCATTCATCAATTTTTGGACATTTGGGTTGATTCCTTGTCCTAGTGATTGTAAATAGTGCTGCAATAAACACAGATGTGCAAGTGTTTTTTCTATGCTTTGGGTAAATACCTAAAACTGGACTAACTGGGTCAAATGGTAGTTCTATTGGTTGGTTTCTAAGAAATCTCCATCTCACTCTCCAGACTGGTTATAATTATAGTTATAATATATAATTACATATATTTATATTTGACATTTCCACCAATAGTGTAAGAGAGTTCCCTTTTCACCATAGCCTCTCTAGCATTTATTGTTATTTATTTTCTTAATTTTAACCATTCTGACTGAGATTAAGTGGTATCTCATTGTGGTTTTGTTTTGCATTTCCCTTATGATAAAACATGTTGAGCACGTTTTCATATGCTTTTGGCCATTTGTATGTCTTCTTTGAAGAATTGTCTGTTCAGCTCATTTTCTCATCTTTTTTTTTTTTTTTTTGGAGAGGTTTTTTTCGCTATAGGGCTCGTGCGTTCACCAGACAGAGAGACATAGAGACAGAAAGTGAGAAATCACCCCCCAGAGGGGATGGTCACGCCACAATCCCTTCTCCTCCATTCTCCTCTGGGATCTTGGGCACGCACGCACACGCGCCCAGCGTGAGTTTTAAGCCACTGAGTCCGGGACATGAACCGTGGTCGACTACGTGGGAGTCCAGCGACATAGCCATTATGCTAACTGCTGGTTCCCTATTTTCTCATCTTTTAATTGGAGTGATTATTTTGTGGGTATGCTGCTTGAGTTCCCTGTGTATTCTGCTTACCAGTCCTTTATATGAGGTATAATTTGCAAATATATTCTTCCACTCTGAGGGTTGTCTTCTCACTCTACTTACTGTTTATTTTGCTGTGCAGAAGCTTCTCAGCCTAATACAGACTCATTTGTCTATTTTTGAGACTACTGCTTGTGCTTTGGATGTCTTCTTTTAGTAGTCTTTGCCTACTCCATGGTCTCCTAGAGGTTTTCCTGTGTTTTCTACTAGTATTCTTACAGTTTGAGCTTTCATGTTTAGATCCTCAATCCATTTTGAATTAATTTTTGTTAGAGGTGAGAGATAAAGATCTAGTTTCATACTTCTGTAGCTGGATATCCAGTTCTCCCAGAATCATTTGCTGAAGAGATTTTCTTTTTACTACTGAATTACCTTGTGCTTTTTGTCAAGAATTACTTAGTTGTATGTTTGGGACTTTATTTGGGGGTTCTAAATTATGTTCCATTGGTCTACCTGCCTTTTATTGTCCTAATACCATGCTGTTTTAATTATCATGGCTTTATAATATGTTTTTCAGTTTGGGAAATGAGATGCCTCCTACTTTATCCCCTTTCCACAGTATCACTTTGGCAATATGGGGTCTTTTATGCTTCAGGACAAATTTTATGATTGTTTTTCTATTTCTGTAAAAAGTATCTCTGGTAGTTTGATTGCGATTGAATTGAATTTGTAGATTAATTTGGGTAGGACTGTCATTTTGATTATACTTATTCTTTCAATCCTGAAACATGGGCTTTTTTTTTTTTTTTTTACTTTTTTCTATCATTTAAAATTTCTTTTTTAAAAATATTTCATAGTTTTTCTTGTAGAGATCTTTGGTGTCTTTGGTAAGGTTTATTCCTAGATATCTTTCTGGTTTTCTGGTTATTGTAAATAAACTTTATTTTAGCTTCTTTTTAAAAATTTTTATTTATTATCATAATATTGTTTATATTACATTAAACCACATATATGTTTACAGTGTATTACATTTTTTTCCCAGAAGGAATACCATGAATATCAGTCAAGACAAAGACATTATTACTATCCACATCGTCATCATCAAATAGCTTTTAATCACATTTTCAAGATTATTGTTATTTTTATTATCATTTTTTAAAACATTAAATCACTATATATCATTTCTCTTGTAAAAAAAATTTACTCAACAAGAAATATTTCTCAGAGCTGTCCAGTTGAGAATACTATGCATGTTATCATCAACAGATAATAAATAATTTCTGTGTCCCCCTAATGTCATGCCTCTCTATTTATTCTCTTGCTATCATTCTCTATACCCTTCCCTCCTCCTACCATGTTTCACACTGTCTTCAGTATCCCTAAATATTTTTACTGCTTTTATGCCCTCCAATATTTTGATCTATACCATAAACTGTGGATAGATGGTATATATTAAATGCATACATACAATATCTTTCTTTCATATCCTGGCTTGCTTCACTCAGCAATAGGTCCTACATATTTGACCACTTTCTATCAAATGCCAGGGTCTTATTGTTTTTTATGAATGAGTAGTATTGCATAGAGTATATGTGCCACAATTTTTCTTTTTTTTTTATAAGTTAATTTCATCTTTTTTGTATTTATTTTTACATTTTCCCACAGACATTTACTTTCATTTATTATTATTCATACATTAAATCACTATACATCAATTAGATTGTGAAGAGACTTTATCCAGCATGATTTACACCTCAATCCAGTCCAGTTGAGACTATACACATCCTCATCAACAGATAATAAACCTTATTTGTGTCCCAATTTTACAATCCATTCATCTGTTTGTGGACATTTGGGTTAGTTCCAAGTCTTAGCAATTGTGAATAATGCTGCAATAAACATTGATGTGTAAGCGCTTTTCCGACTGATGATTCTCCTGTCCTTTGGGTAGAAACCAAGTAGTGGGATTGCTGGATCAAATGGCAGTTCTATTTGTAGATCTTTGAGGAACCTCCAAGTTGTTCTCCACAGTCACTGAACCACTTTACATTCCCACCAACAGCGTAGGAGAGTTCCCATTTCACCACATCCTTGCCAACACTTATAACATTTTATATATAATTTTCCACATTTTATTGAGCCACAGAATACCTTAAACTAAAAATATGAACAAAGCTAGAATCTAGTTACAAGTACACTGTAATTTTCTTCTGAAGCATTTTTTAAAGATTACTTAATTTTGGGACTAGCAGTTAGCATAATGGTTATGTCACTGAACTCCTATGTAGTCGACTGAAGTTCAAGTCCTGGACCTGGTGGCTTAAACTCACACTAGCGCGTGTGCGTGCGTGCCCAAGATTTCGAGAAGAGAATGGAGGAGAAGGGATTGTTGTGTGGCCATCCCCCCTGGGGGTGGTGGTTTCTCACTTTCTATTTCTCTCTCCGTGTGTCTTTCTGGTGAGTGCATGCACCCTACAGCAATAATCTCTCAAAAAAAAAAAAAAAAAGATTGGGACCAGCAGTTAGCATAATGGCTGTGTCGCTGGACTCCCATGTAGTTGACCGCAGTTCGCGCTCTGGACCTGGTGGCTTAAAACTCACCGGGCGCGTGTGTGTGTGTGCCCAAGATCCTGAGAGAAGAATGGAAGAGAAGGGATTGCGGCATGGCCATCCCCCCTGGGGTGTGATTTCTCACTTTCTGTCTCTCTGTCTCTCTCTGTCTGTCTGGCAAGCACACGCACCCTATAGTAAAAACCTCTCAAAAAAATAAAGATTAATTAATTTACATTCATTACCTGAGCATCGTCACAGCATACAAAATCTGATTTTCCATCAAGAATATACCATATAGTGGTGTAATCATACATGTTATTGTCAATAATTTTCCATTTTTAGTTTCATATATATACATTTTCCCCCATTTCTAACCCTCTGCCATTTCTCACCCTTCTCTCACACTATATGAGCTGTATAGAGTTGTTTTCCATTTCTTTTCCTCCCAACCCCCACATTTTATTGACTCACAAAATTTCTGAAATAATCTAACTACTTTCAATAGCAAGTTGTATGTACATCTGTAAATATATGTCTGACTTTAGGTGTGAAACTTTCAGTAGAATAAATAAACTGTAAGGTAGCACCTAGCTGATGCTATATAGCTTATTATGGTCATTAAGTAAGTATTCTTTAATGTATTTTTTTAATTTCAAGAAAAGTAGTTTTAACTTTAATAAATCAAAGAAGTGCTAAGGAACTTTGCTTAAAACTTAAAGCCAGGATACAGGTTAGATTCTGTTCAAATAGTAAGTACATTAATCTATCTTGATGGCTCAAGACAGGACAAAAATCCTTAAAACTGGGCAACAAAGCCTAGAAGAAAATCAGCATTGTTTTAGTCAAAAGTCATAAAATGCTATTTTACCAGTTCAGTCTCATGCACTTAATCTTCTGTTGTGGTTCGATCTTCCTGATTAAATTCTGGGATATAATATTCAACTCCATACTTGTCCCTACCATTACGTTGGCCATTTTCTTAGTGTTTGAACTCTTATTTCTGTGTGTCTGCTTTTAATTTTCTTGGTATAGCACTCCATTGAGAACTTCTTGAAGATCTGGTTTGGTGTTGGTAAATTCTTACAGGTTTTGTTTATCTGAGAATGTACTTGTCTTTTCTTCCCATATGACGGAAAATCTTGCCAGGTACAGTATTCTTGGCTGAAATTACTTTTCCCTTAACACTTTGAATATATTCTCCCATCCTTTCCTTGCTCTCATTGTTTCTGGTGAGAGGTCTACTGTTAGCCTGATGGGATATCCTTTGTAGGTAATTTGCTGTTTCTCTCTTGCCAATCTTAGTATCTTGTTTTCGTCTGTGGTTTTGGTTAATCTGGCTATCTGTTTCTTGGGGAAGATCTTGGGTTTATTCTATTTGGGATCCTTTGTATTTCTTGGGACTAGATCTTTGAGTGCCTCTCTAGGTTTGGAAAGTTTTCTTGCTGGATTTCATGGAATAGATTATCAATGCCCTTATGAGTCTCTTTCTTCACCTTCTGGGATAACAATTATCCAGATGTTTGAAAATTTGATGGTATCTAGTATTTCTTGTACATTATTTATTTATTTATTTGCAATTTTATGTCTTCATGGTCGATTTTCTCGGCCAGTGGTTCTATCTTCTATGTCTGAGGCTCGATTTTCTATATAATCTAGTCTACTTTTAATACTTTCAAGGGAGATTTTTGACTTCTTGTATTATAGCCTTCATCTCTAACAGGTCCATCTGATTACTTTTTAGAGTGTGTATTTTCTTATTTAGATCTTGCAAGAATTTCCTCACCTCGTGGAACTTGTAAGCTCCTTTCTTCTGCCTCTTCTGCAGTTCATTGTTTCTCTTCTCTTCCATCTTTGTTAGCTTCATCATTATGAATATTCTAAATTCCCTATCAGACATTTCCATTATTTCCACTGAACTGCCTGTAGATGAAGAGGAGTTATTCTTTTCCCTTAGAGGAGAGGTATTTTTCTGCTTTCCTGCAGTGATTTCTAGTCATCTGATGAGTGGTGTGTTTCTTCCTAATTTTTGAAGTTCAATCTGAGCATTCAGGAGCATGAATAAGGAGGTGATCTGGAATCATTTTGCCATTTCATTTTTATCCCTTCGTGTAGCAGATTCAGTGAGTATTGAGGAATATGTTAACCCTAATAGTATTTGGATGTTTGGCTATGGTTCCCTTAGATATGTTTAGAAACAGAGTAAATGGAGATTGAGGAGTAAATTGATGAGATAATATAAAAAGAATAAGAAAATACAGAGAGAGGAAAAGAAGGAGAGAGAAAAAGAAACAAAAAGAAAAAAACCAAAAAGTGTATTAAAAAAAAAATCGTGTGGCACGTGAGTGAGCTGCACAAAATGACTAGTTCTCAGCAGCAATGGAGGATTCTTCTTCTGAAGGCCTGCTCCTTGTCTCTCCTAGAGGATAGAGAGAGATGGGATTATTAGCAAGCTAAAGGAGGGTCTGAAAGCCAAGGGAATACTTTACCTTAAAAAATTTTAAAAAGGAAAAATTCTAAAAAAATGAGAAGACAGAGAGAAGCTAGAGAGACTGAAAGAGACAAAGAGAAGGCTAGAGGGCTCCCTACCACTCGAGTTTGTGGTCTGGAGGCTGAATTATCAGTAGAAAAATCTTAATTTCTATCTTTTACATGAAATTATTAGTTCTCAGCAGTAATGGGGGAATCTTCTTCTAAAGGCTTGCCCCTTGCCTCTCCACTTTAATTTGGGGCTGGAGGCTGAATTATCTGTAGAAAATCTTCATTTCTCTTTTTTCCCTGAAATGACTAGTTCTCAGCAGCAATGGGGGAGTCTTCTTATGAATGCCTGTCTCTTGCCTCTCCACCACTTTTAATATTTTGAATCTTTGCCATTCTGACAGGAGTTAAGTGGTATTTTATTGTAGTTTAATCTGCATCTCCCTTATGATGAAGGATGTTGAGTATTTTCTCATATGCTCTTTGACTGTTCATATGTCTTAGAAAGATTTTTGTTCAGTTCATTTTCCCATCTTTTAATTGAGTTAATTATTATTTTCTTTTTTTTGAGTAAGCTGCTTGAGTTTCCTGTGTATTATGGTTACTGGTCCCTTGTCTGAGGCATATTTTACAAAAATATTCTCCCATTCTGAAAGTTGTCAATTCACACTAATTACTGTGTCATCTGCTGTGCAAAAAATTCTTAGTCTGATATAGTCCACCTGTCTATTTTAGGGATTATTGCCTGTACTTTGGGAATCTTATAAATGGAATTTCTTTCTTTAATTCTATCTCAGTTTTTTCATTGTTAGTGTATAAAAATACTGTAGAATTTTGTATGTTGATTTTGTATCCTGCCACTTTACTATATTTATTTGTCATTTCCAGGAGATTTTTGGCGGGTTATTTTTGTTCTATATATAACATCACCTCATCTGCAAATAGAGATAGTTTCACTTCTTTTTTTATTTGGATGCCTTTTATTTGACTCTCTTGTCTAATTGCATTATCTAGAACTTCCAGCACTATGTTAAAAAAGAGAGGAGAAAGTAGGCAGCCTTGTCTTGTTCCAGTTTTTAGTGAAAAAGCTTTTAGCAAAAGCTTCTCCCCATTCAATATAATGTTAGCTATAAATTTTTCATTGATGATTTTTATTATGTTTAGGAATGTCCCTTCTATGTTGATTTTGCTGAGTCTTTATCATGAAGGGATGTTGTATTTTTGAACTTTTTTATGTATTGATTGATATAATCATATGTTTTTTATCTTTTCTTTGGTTAATGTGATGTATTACATTTATTGTTTTGTGTATGTTGAACCATCCTTGCATCCCTGGAATAAATTCTACTTAGTCATGGTGTATAATCTTTTTAATATGCTGTTGAAAATGATTTGCTAGTATCTTGTGGAGAATTTTTGCATCCATATTCATCAGGGATATGGGCTTAAAGTTTTCTTTTTTCTTTTTTTCTTTGTCTTGTCATCATCTGGTTTTGGAATTAAGATGATGGAGGCTTCATAGAGTGAATGTCAGAGGGTTTCTTACTTTTAAATTTTTAGAAGTAGTTTAAGGAGAATTGGCGTTAGTTCTATTTTCGAATTTTGTACATTTTAGAAGTAAAGTCATTGGAACCTGGGCTCTTCCTTGTAGTGAGACTATCTATTACTGATTCAATCTCATTTCTTGTTATAGGTATATTCAGACTTTCTGTTTCTTCCTGGTTCAATATTAGTAAGTCATACATGTCCAGAAATTTGTCTATCTCATCTAGATTTTATTGTTGGTTGGCATATAGTCGCTCATAGTACTCTCTGATAATATTTTGTATTTCTGTTATATATGTTATAATATCACCTGTTTCCTTGCTGATTTGATTTATCTGGTTCCTTTCTTTATTCTTCTTGATTATTTTGCTAATAGTGTGTCAATTTTGTTTATCTTCTCAAAGAACCAGATTTTAGTTTTATTTATTTTCTGTATAGTTCTTTTATTCTCTCTCTCTCTCTCTTTATTTCTGCTCAAATATTTATTATTTCTTTGATTCTATCATGGTCAGAAAAGATGCAAGGTATGCTTTCTATACCTTTAAATTTTAAAGTCTTATTTCATGCCATATCATGTGGTCAATCTTTGACAATGTTCTATGTGGGGGTGAGAAAAAAAATATTTTGTGGTCATTGGGTGAAATACTCTATAGATGTCTGTCAAGTCCATTTGATATATGGTATCATTTAGGTCTTGTACCTCTTTGTTTATATTTTGTTTATGTGATCTGTCTATAGGACTCAGTGGGTTGTTGAGATCCCCTGTGATTATTGTGTTGCAGTCTATCTCTGTCTTGAGATCTAATAGTTTGTCTTTGATGTATTTAGGTGCTCCAGTGTTGGGTGCATAGATATTTACAATTGTTATACATTCTTAGTGAACAATTTCTTTTAGTACTATATAATGTCTTTCTTTGTCTCTTCTTACATCTTTCATATTAAAGTCTATTTTGTCTGATATCCGTATCACTATTCCAGCCTTTTTCTGGTTTCCATTTGCATTGAATATCTTTTTCCAGCCCTTCACATTCTGTCTATATATGTCCTTATCAGTGTGATGTGTTTCTTGTAAGCAGCATATATATAGCTTCTGCTTTTGTGTCCATTCAGTCAGTCTGTGTCTTTCAAAAGAACAGTTTAATTCATTAACATTCAATGTTATTATTGATATTTGTGGATTTATTCCTTTCATTTTGTTAGTCATTTTTCTCAGTTTTTTTTCTCCTATTTCTGTTTGTCTCTCTGATACAACACTTCCCTCAGTACTTTCTGTATAGCTTGTCTATCAGTGGTGAATTCGTTCAGCTTTTGTTTATGTGAGAATACTTTTATTTGCTCTTCCCATTTGAAGGATAATCTTGCTGGATAAAGTATTGTTGGTTGAAATGGTTTTTCTTTTAATGTTTTGAACACACCTTCTCACTCCTCCCTTGCCTGCATTATTTTGAGAGGTCTGACATTAGCCTAATGGGATGGCCTTTGTACGTAACTTGATGTTTCCCCTTTGTTATTTTCAGAATATTCTCTTTGTCTTTAATTCTTACTAATCTGGCTATGATGTGCCAGGGGTGTGATCTTTTTGTTTTGATTCTATTTGGGGTCCTTCTTACTTCTTGTGTCTGAATTTCTCCATGTTTCTGTGTATTTGAAAAATTTTCAGGTAGTATTTCATCAAAAATAGTTTTCCAAGCCTTTAGCAGATTCTTTTCCTTCTGGAATACCCATTATATGGATATTTGGGTGTTTCATGGTGTCCTGAATTTCCTGTATGTTGTCCTTGTTTTTGTGGTTGTGTTTTCCTGCTTTTTGGTGATTTGGTCTATGCTGGAGATTTTGTCTTTGAGGTCAGAAATTCTTTCTTCTGCATGGTCCAATCTGCTGTTAATGCTTTCTAGGCATATTTTAATTTTCTGTATTGTAATATTCTTTTCAAGAAGTTCTGTTTTATTCTTTTATATGGTGTCTATTTCTTTATGTATGATATTATTTTTTTATGTCCTGTAATGATTTTCTCATTTCCTGGAAATAATTGTCTGTTTTCTCTTGCATCTCATGGAGTTTTGTCACTAAGAATATTCAGAATTCTTTTTCTGACATTTCTGTGTATTTTTCACTGCTATCTGCTGTCGGTGAGAGGCTATTACCCTTACCTGCTGAAGAGCTACCACCTTGTTTGCTAATGTTTCTTTTTTTTTCTCTTTAAATTTATTTATTTTTTACATTAATTCACTATACATCATTACAGCATACAGATGAATTTTCCATCCAAAATACACTGTGTATTGGCTCAATCAAGCACATCAACCTACATGTTATCAGTGAATAATTTTCCAATTTTTATGTCTTGTATACTTTGTTTTTTGTTTTGCCACCCTTGATTTCCTGTCCCTCACCCTCTGCCATGTCCCACCCTCCTCCCACATTGTCTCCGGTATCCATGGTTGCTTTCTATGCCTTCCCCCCCC
>NW_006198314.1:326057-326622 GCF_000334495.1 Tupaia belangeri chinensis
TTTTGTAAAGTGTGAAATTCCTCTTTTAGATCTTGCATGAATTTCCTCACCTCCTGGAACTCAACAACTTCTTTCTCCTTCCTCTTCAGCAGTTCATTGTCTCTCTTCTCTTCCATCTGTTTTAGTTTTGCCATTATGAATGTTCTGAATTCTTTATCAGACATTTCCATGAATTCCCATGAACTGTGTGTGGATGAAGATGAGTTCTCCTTTTCCCTTGGAGGAGAGGTATTTTCCTGCTTTCCCATATTTCTTGTGGTCCTGCAGCGATTTCTAGTCATCTGGTTGAAAGTCAGTTTCTTCCCAAACTTGGAAGTTCAATATGAGCGTTGAGGAGCGTGCAGAAAAGGAAACAGAAAGAGAGAAACAACAGCAACAACAGCAAAAAACACACAAGAAAAAGAAAAAGAGAAGGAAAAAACGAAGATAAAACTTCTCAATACAACTTAAAAAATTAATATTTTTAAAAAATTTCAGTAAAAAAAACCCAAAAACCAAAACAACCCAAAAATTAGAAAACTGCGCAGCATGCTTGCACGCTGCGTGAAATTCTAAAAAGCAAAAA
>NW_006198314.1:326915-332521 GCF_000334495.1 Tupaia belangeri chinensis
ATGCAGAAACTGCTTTACCTTAAAAAATTCTAAAAAGCAAAAATTTTAAAAAAAGAGGAGACAGAGACTGAGACAGAGGTAGAGAGAGACAAAGACAGGTACAGAGATAGGAGATCTGGAAGGGGTCTTCCTACCATGCAAGTTTTGTGTGCTGGAAGCCAAATTATCAGTGGGAAGTTTTGATTTCTGTTCCCCCAAAATGGCTAGATTGCAGAATCCTAATGTTTCTTCAAGATCTGTGCTGGTTTCTAGTTATTTGATGCAATATTCACTTTTTTCTACTTATTAGAATAGTACTGGCGGAGTGCTGTGGAGTACTGGTGGAGGAAATTTTACCCTTAGTTCTCAGGTGTGTTCCAATAGGACGGCTATGTCTCCCAGGTCAGAGCAGTTATGGATAACTTCATGTGCTAAGCTCCTCTGTGAAATGTCCTGTTCTTGATGAGGAGGTAGCAGGCTAAGGAAATATAACTTGGTGAAGATGGTTTGGTCATGTGCTGCACTTTGCACAGCATGTGGGTTGGTGTACCAAAAGTTCTGAAGTGTTTCCCAGGCCCTGAGCCAGGACTTATCCTACAGGCCTACCCAGACTGGGTTCGCCTATCCAGACTGGGTTCAACTCCCCATGTGGGGCAAGCACAGGCTGCTGGGATGGTGGACAATGGGGTCCAAAAGTTCCAAGTGGCTTCCTGTCCCTGAGCACAGACTCACCCTAAAGGCCTGCCCAGACTGGACTCAAGACTCCAAGGGCAAGATTCTTGCTAAGAGAACTAATGTGTGTATTGCGCATACTAAGCATTTTAAGAGCAGAGATAGCTTCTTAAAATGTGTGAAAAAAATGACCAGAAAGAGAAGAAAGCCAAAGAGAAAGCTAACTGGGTTCAGCTGAAGCACCAGCCTGCTTGAAGCCTGCATAAAGATTTGGTTCTAGGTAAAAATTCTAAAGATGACAAGCAATTCCTTCTCACATTCTGTTTCAAAACTCTTATCCCAGATGTGTTCTTCTTTTCTGTCTACACACAAACCATTGAACTCTGATTAAATTGTTTATACTGAAGATGATTTTTCTCATGTTTCCAGCTCCTTGAGTTTGACTGCTGTGAACAACAGCTATACAGTGGGACTGAGCTAAATTTGACCTTTAGTAATCTGGAACACAGTGGAAAACTGGTACCATCTCATAACTACAACATTGCCTATTTGATATCTTTAGAATTTGGGGAAGGATATTCCCTTTTGTTCAATAGAGAAAATAGTGAAATGTATGGTATTCTAGCTCTATCAGCCTAAGACCACTGGGAATAAATTTGTAGTCTGACAAAGTCAGATTTACTGATCCATTGCAGTGAGGGAGATCCACATACCAGAAAAATCAAGCATCTCACCAAAGGAAAAAAAATAGAATTACTATTGATATATGATTTGAGGCCGTGGGAGGCTGTGCACCAGTGAGTCTGCCGAGGCCATTTTCATGAGTCTCTTACTATTATCATCTTAGGCTCAGAGAACAAACAATTACACAATGACAAAGGCCATGATTGACTCCCCTTCAAAACCTCACCTTCAAAACCATACTCTTGTTGGCCACTAGAATCCCTCAGATTTGCATATCTGGTACCTCATGATTGGCCCACAAAAGCAACCAATCGTAACCCACCTTTTAACAACCAATCACTGCCCACCAACATGTATATAACCATGACCCCTTGCCCACAATTGCCAGATGACTCTGAAGACCCTGAAGAGTTGTAACACTGCATCATCACCAGACGACCCTAAAGACCCTGAAGAGTTGTAACACCACGTTGTCTCCAGATGACCCTGAAGAGCTGTGACACTGCGTCATCTCTGGATGATTCTGAAGAGTTGTAACACTGTATTGTCTCCGTGTTGTAACACTGCATTGTCTCTGCGCTGCTCATCCCATCTCTCACTCCTTTCATCAGGAAACCTGTTTGACTGTCCTGCAGGTCGGGACATGAGGCTAAGGTGGAGAATGGGTAAACTTCAAATGAAGTGGTAATTTCTTTTTTTCCCAAATATTTATTTAATTTTATTTATTGTTATTGTTATTTTAATTAGCTATAGGGTGTTTACCAGAAAGAGAGAGAGAGAGAGAAAGAGAGAGAGAGAGTAAATGAGAAAGCAAACCAGCACGTCCAAGACTCAAACCTCCATCAGCCATGTGGGAGTCTAGGACCTTAATCACCGTGCTACCTGCTAACCCTGAAGCAATATTTTCATAAACAAAAAGAGCTCTGTATAAACAGACCAATATCTGGTCTGGACTTCAAAGTGAACTCATAATTCTATTTCCTTGGAGAAAATGAAGGTTATATAGATATGGAAAGTTATATTTAGAAACCCCTTATCTGAATATTTATACCTTGATTGGAAACCAAGCTAGCTTGTCTGGGTCGTAGTAATTTAGATCTTTCGGGTGGAATTGAGTATTTTATTGTTGTTAGTTCATTCTTTTCTTTTTAATAAATTTATTTTTAATATACATTCAATGACATTGTTTAGCTTATGAAGTGAACATTTCAATATGTGAACATTTCTCCCCAGTCCAGTTGATCAAAATATCTTCAACAGATTACACCACACCTCCCAGTCCTGTCAATGCTTGCCTCTGTATCCCTCCTCCAAAAGAGAGTTTTTTCATTCTTCCTGAAAAGAATTTCAAACAGCAATGTTTCTGATGTGTGTAGTTTTAGGGAATGCCATAATCACTCAAAGAAAGGGATTATGGGGGATTGGATGGTGGTTCAGTGGTAACACAAATGGACACACATAGGACAGTGCCCAGTTTGTGTCCCAGGGTCTCCCAATACATGCTGGGTGCCCATGTGCATGGCCTTGGTCTGGGTTAGACAACAGAGTGGGGGGAATGTGGAATGAAGACACTTGGATTAGGGTGATTTTTTCTTTCTCTTCTCCTAGAAGAAATAAATAAACTCCAGGGGATAAAAAGAAAGATTTTTTACAACACTTTACAGTTGAAATAAGAATTCAGAAAAAATAGAAATAAGTCTTCATAAAAAATATTGTTTCCTGTTAACTTTTAACTTGTTTTAACTTTTTTTTTATTAGTGTATTTTAGTCAGATGAATGGCAACTGCAACTTTTACAGTCTAAACTAAATTTTACTTTCTCAAGGACTATCCAGACAGTTCCATTCCAGAAGCTAGGTACTTAATGTTAAAAGAATGCTTGACTTTCTTTGGGGTTGTTAGAAAAGTCATGCTGCATTTTTGTATAGAAAACATTGAAAACTACGTTATGGCTTTTGAATGACCCAATATTTTCCCTTTGGTCAACTGAATTTCCCAGTTCTTATTTTATGCTCCATCCTGTCCCTCTCTGCCTAGGATGATAAATTCTTGATATTTCATATCTGGGTTGCTGTCTAGAATATGGGACCATCAGATAAATAGATATACACTTACAGAGATTAGTATGCTGAGGAAGAGTAAATGAGTTAGATACTTGTTTATGAGTAGTCTGGAGTCCCAAGTAGAGTTAGTGATAAGTGGTGGTTAGCAAGTATGGAGGAGGAGAGGTGTTCTTTCATAAACTGCTTTCTGGGACCATGGTTGCATATTCTTTAAGAGGCAGTGCAGGGAGCAGCATGGCATAATGGTTACATTGCTGGACACCCATGTAGTCAACTGCAGTTTGAGTCCCAGATCTGGAGGTTTTAAACTCCAGATATAGCATATGTGCATGTGTACCCAAGATCCCAAGAGAAGGGATTGCAGCGTGACCACCTACCCTGGGGGGTGATTTTTCACTTTCTGTCTCTGTCTCTCTCTGTCTGTCTGGCAATCAAACATGCCCTATAGCAAAAATCTCTCTTAAAAAAAAGATGCAGTACCAATTTGTGGTAGGAAACAAATGTTTGCAACAATTATTAGAACATAATTTGTATATCAGAATCACCTGGAAAATTTCTGCTGAACTGCCTGCCACTGCCCAGTCCTGATATATCCTGTCCTGAGGGCATGTTTTTGGTTGAGAAAATTGACTGAGAGAAAATGATGAGTAATTTCAGAATTTAAAATGTGAGTAAAAATAGTTGATTTTTGTGTGCTGGACTATAAATCTTAGAATTCTATAGTTTCAAATGTATAAACTCATTACCTCAGATATAAAGTTGCATTTATTGCATTTTATTTTCATCAATATGAACATGTCTTTTATCTCCACTAAATTGGGCCATTTTTGAAGGTAGGAACACTGTTATTCCTCAAGCCTCAACAGTTCACAGGTATAAATGGGGTCACTGTATCATTAATAGGTGAGTCATTTTTTTTTAAGAATTATTTAAATTATTTATTTATTTATTTTCATTTGACCAGAGAGTGATAGAGAGAGAGAGAGGAAAAGTGAGAAAGCAAGACACCAGGTCCGGGACTTGAACTGCAGTCAGCCATGTGGCAGTCCAGCAGCCCCAACCACGACGCCACCACTGACCCCAAGGATGAAGTTTTTGTGTTATCCCATGAAGCTGATTTATCACATTGAGTACTTGACATAATATATATTTACAAATGGAAGATAATATAAATTAAAACTTCAAGAATATATAGGAGAAATAAAACAGAAGAATTCTATGCTTGCCCAACACACATGAAAGACAATATTTTTTTAAAATTTGAAATCTTGATGCCTGAGGAAAAGCAGATTTAGAGGAGCATGAATGAAGCTGAGATATTATTGTTGAGATTATGTAGGGTGTCTTTCTGGTCACTTTCAAGTACCTTTGAATAGATCATGATATCTAATTTTATTTCAAAACATATTGGTTTTCTTTATGTATTATTTATAATACTCTAATATTTATAATACCTGATCCAAGTCTTGTTATAACCTACAAGTGGAACAATATGAAAGGACAGAAAGGGAAAATTTGCCACTGAGAAACATGTGGAAAAGAGTTAGAAGATAAAGAAAGAGAGCTTAAGCTATTAAGAAGTGATGGGGGTACCAGCAGATGGCATATTGGTTGCATCACTGCACTCCCATGTAGTTGATTGCAGTTCAAGTCCTGGACCCAATGGATTAAAACTCATGTCGGGCATGTGTGTATGCATGCCTCAAATCCTGTTATGAAAGAGAAAAAATTGCATAATGGCCACCCCCTTGAGGGAGGTGATTTCTCACTTTCTGTCTCTGTCTTCTGTCTGTCTCTGTCTCTGGAGAGTGCACATATTCTATCGCAAAAATCTCTCTGTAAAAAAAGAAAAAAGAAAAAAAGAGGTGATAGGTGTGGAATCAAACAGATACTAGCTACCTGCTTTTGTCCATTCTTGGTGCTATCATTTTCACCCTAATATAATCATTCAGGAGCCACCTGTCCCAGGTAACTCCATGTGATAATGCTTAAAGGAATTATATATTTTAGGACTTTATAAAGACAATGAAAGAATATTAAAAGGCCTTAAATTACATCATATTCTCACTGGAGAGTTTTAAGAAATTCTCTGAATGCACTGGTGTCTGTTTGCTGGCTCCACAGCTTTTTATCTAACCTGAAGAACCCTTCTTGCCTAAGTTTCTCATTGTTCTTTTCTTTTTCTTTTCTCTTTTCTTTTTTCTTTTCT
>NW_006198314.1:332661-338145 GCF_000334495.1 Tupaia belangeri chinensis
ACTTTTTGCTATAGGGTGCATGCACTCACAAGAGAGAGAGAGAGAGAAGGAAAATAAGAAATCACTCCCCAGGGGATATGGCCACACCACAATACTTTCTCCTCCATTCTCTTCCTGGAATCTTGGGCACGTATAAACACTCACCAGGCATGATTTTCAAGCCACTAGGTCCAGACCTCAAACTGCATTCAGCCATGTAGGAGTCCAGCGATGTAACCACTAGGCAACCTTCTGGCCTCTTAGTGTTCTTTTGTCTCCTCTGCCAAAATGGAATGGTAATGGGAGTAGTTTAGAGCTAATTAGTATTATTGTATATAATTCTTTAATTCTATTAAATTTATTTTTCTCCTTTGGGTGGTGGGTGCCACTTCCTGATTAGGATCCACATTGGATATGGATTCCTTCCTCTTTCTTCATTGAGCAGTACTATGACCCTTCCTGAAAGATATTGTTAAATACACTCTAGTTGTTTATAAATCCAATATTGCATTACTTATACTGCTATGTACCTTTATGGTTTATGAAGCCAATTCTTCAAATTGTGATGATGTCCAGAGCTTAACATACGCCTACCTTTTTTTAACAATTAAATTTATTTCAACAAATACTTTCTCAAATTATGAAGGGTAATCTTGCTGGGTATAGTATCCTCAGTTGTAATTCTTTTCCCTTAACACTTTGAATATATTTTCCCATTCTTTCCTCACTCACATTGTTTCCAATGAGAGATCATCTGTCAACCTGATGGGATATCCTTTGTAGGTAACTTGCCGTTTCTCTCTTGCCAAACTTAGTATCTTGTTTTTGTCTGTTGTTTTGGTCAATCTGGCTATAATGTGTCTTGGAGAAGATCTTCTTGAGTTGATTCTATTGGGAGTCCTTTGTATTTCTTGGGACTGGATCATTGAATGCCTCTCTAGGTTTAGAAAGTTTTCTTTCAGGATTTCATGGAATAGATTGTCAGTGCCTTTATGGGTCTCGTCCCCTTCTGGGATACCAATTTTCTGGATGTTTGTACATTTGATGGTATCTGGTATTTCTCATATAGGATTCTCATTTTCTGGGGGAAATTTTCTCAGTTTTCAGAGTGGATTTTTCTAGGCCAGTGATTCTATCTTCTACATCTGAGATTCGATTTTCAATATGGTCTGGTTTGCTTTTAATACTTTCAAGGGAGGTTTTGACTTCCTGTATTATAGTATTAATCTGTAAGAGGTCCATTCAATTCTTTTTTATAGTGTGAATTTCCACTTTTAGATCTTGAAAGAATTTCCTCACCTCCTGAAGCTCATTAGCTCCTTTCCCCTGCCTCTTCAGCAATTCATTGACTCTCTTCCCTTTGATATCTGTGAGCTTTGTCACCATGAAAATTCTAATTCTTTATCTGACATTTCCATGAATTTCATCATACTGTCTGAGAATGAAGAGGAGTTATTATATATCTTTGGAAGAGAGGTATTTTCTTGTTTTCCCATATTTCTTGTGATTTCTAGTCATCTGATGGATGGTGCGTCTCTTCTAATTCTTGAAGTTCAGTCTGAATGTTCAGGAGCAAGCAGACAGAGGTGATTTAGAATCTCTTTGCCGTTCTGTTGTGATCACTGGTGCAGCAGATTCAGTAGATATTGAGGAATATTTTAACCCTATTAGTATTTGGATGTTTAGCTACAGTGCTCTTAGATCTGTCTAAAAACACATTAAATGGACCCCATTGCCAATTTGCCAAAAGCCAGGAAAGGAAACTAATGAGAAATTGAAACAACTTTTAGAACAGCAGCCTGCCCCGCCATCAGAGTCATGGGCGCCATGAACCATGCTTCTCCAACCTTCTTCACTCATGCCAGTGCTGGCTCTCCCCCAAACTATGAGATGATCAAGGAAGAGCATGAGGTGTCTGTGCTGGGGGTGCTCCCACCCCTGGCTCCGATGGCGCCCACTGTGATCAACATCCACAGGGAGACCTCAGTGCCTGACCATGTGGTCTAGTCCCTGTTCAACACGGTCTTCATGAATTACTGCTGCCTGGGTTTCATCGCCTTTGCTTACTCCGTGAAGTCTAGGGACAGGAAGATGGTGGGTGACGTGATCGGGGCCCAGAACTACGCCTCGACCGCCAAGTGCCTGAACATCTTCGCTCTGGTCATCGGCATCATTCTGACCATCATGTTCATCATCCTTTGCACCGCGGCTCCAGTAATAATTGCTGATATGATTCAGCTGATGAAAGAGTCTTTCCAATGCTCATAGTCGATGGCCATGGCCTACAGCCATGTCCACCACCACTGCTGGCCTGTCCCTGGGGCCTTTGGGCCTGCCCCTTGCTTTTATACAGCTGCTTCTACTCGCTTTGACTACAGTGGGATTCAATAAAGTGCACGTGTTTGTAAAAAAACACACACACACACATTAAATGGATATTGGAGAGTGGACAGACAAGAAAAAGGAAAATGAAAAAGAAAGAGAGAAACAACAACAAAAAGAGAAAAAAAAAGAAAAAAAACCGAACAAATTGTAATTACTCTTTTTTCTTTATTTAAAAAAAAATAATCACAAAATAGAAAACCACGCGGTGTCCTGTGCAAAATACCTAGTTCGCAGGAGTCATGTGGAATCTTCTTCTGAAGGCCTGGCTTCTCCTGCCTGAGTGGGAGGACCAGAGTGATAATTACCAAGATAAAAAGGTGGAGCTGAGAGCAAGAGAAAAGCTTTGCCTTTAAAAAAATGTAAAAAGGAAAAATTACAAAAATAAAGGAAGACAGAAGCAGGGAGAGACAGAGACAGAGACACAGAAACAGAGATATAAGGCTGGGGGTGGGGGGGCTCCCTACTGCTAGCTTGTTTGCTGGAGGCTGAATTATCAGTAGAAAATCTTCATTTCTCATGTGCGCTGAAATACCTAGTTCACAGGAGCCATAAGGAATCTTCTTCTGAAGGCCTGGCCTCTTACTCTCCTGTTTTATTGTTCAGCCCTTATCCACTGCCTAGAGATGATTAGGTGCATAGTAACTAAATATCTGAACATTGTGAGTTTTAGAGAATTTTTTGCACTTCACTGCAGTGGTTTCTAAAATAGAAAAATTCCTCTTCATAAATCAGATTGCAAAACTCCTCCTATTTTTCCCACAATGGAGGACACAGTAGAAGAGAGAAAATAGCAATGAATTATGTCACAGTAAAGGAAAGACTTAAGCTCAGAGTCACAGAATCCTTCCCCAATTAGTTAGGCAGAAGTGAATACATTATCAAATGACTAAAAATTGGAGAAGAGCCTCAAGGATGATAGAATCAAGTAATACATCTCCAGCAAGGAACACTGTAACTTGTCTCCACATAGGGAAATATTAGTTAGAGGATATTATCAGAATGTCAGAAAAAGAATTTAGAATATTTATAGCAAAATTATGTGAGATACAAGAGAAAAGAGACATTGATCTCCAGAGATGAGGAAGTCTCTCCACAATATAAAAGAAGAATTGGACACCATAAAAAAGAATAAAACTGGACTGTTAGATATGAAGGCTATAATAAAGGAAATTAAAAGCTCCCTTGAAATTATTAAAAGCAGGTTAGACCATGCAGAAGATTGACTCTCAAAGGTAGAAGACAAAACCAATGACATAGAAAACATTATCAAAAATGCTGTGAAAATAGCAAAGAAATCTGAGGATACTATATGAGAAATACTAGATACAATGAAATGTTCAAACACCCAAATAATTGGTATCACAGAAGGCGAAGAAACTAATGAGGGCATTAATAATCTATTCCACAAAATCCTGGAAGAAAACGTTCCAAGTCTAGAGAGGCACTTAAACATCCAGACAAAAGAAGTACAAAGAACCCAAAGCAGAATAAATCCAAGAAGATCCTCTCTATGGCACATTATAGATAGACTAAACAAAACAACAGACACATACAAGATACTAAGATTGGCAAGAGAGAAATGTCAAATCACTTTCAAAGGATATCCCATCAGGCTAATAAAGGACCTCTCATGAGAAACAATGCAAGCAAGGAAAGAATGGGGATATATATTCAAAGTGTTAAATAAAAAACAATTTCAACCAAGAATACTTTACCCACTGAGATTATCCTTCATATGAAAAAGAAAAATAAAAACGTTCTCTGATAAACAAAACCTTATAGAATTTACCAAGTACAGAGTTTCATCTTCGGACCCCTAGGCCAAGGAACACTGAGGCAGGGATCCCCATCCCAGCTCCAGACCCAGGACCCCCAAGCCAGAGACCTCTCTCTCTGTCAGCCAGGATCGCACTCAGCCTTACAGTCACTCCACTTCCATCTTCAGACCCCTGGGCCAAAGAACACTGAGTCAGGGATCCCCACCCCCAACTCCAGCACCGGGACCCTCACTCCAGAGAACACTCTCTCTGTCAGCCAGGTACACTTTTTCTTTCTTTTTAAAAATCATTTTATCTTTCTCATTTTCTTTCATTTGTAAATTACTCTCTTCTCCTTACCACATAGGATTGTCCTCAGCCCTACAGATACCCCACTTCCATCTTCGGACCCCTGGTGAAATCATGTGCTAGTGCATGGCACATGACTTTTTCTTTATTCTCCTTATTATTTTCTTCCCACTTACATTATTTTCTCTTTCTTCATCTCTGCCCTCCCTGGTGGTCTACATAGGTCTAGAATCACAGTTCTGAAATATTCTAGTACTTTAAGACTCTCTGGGATCCTCCCATTTACTGAACCACCTGAGAATAAGGAGATATTTTACTTTGTACACCTGAAGAGAATACTCCTCCTTGGACACACTACTAAACATAATAGAAGAGAGTCTTCTATAGTTTTCATTCCACAGCAAAAGGGAAACACACTTGCTCCTATTCAAGGAAACATTCTCTTAAAAGGTATTCCAAAGGGAATACATCTCCCAATGGTTAGAAGTAGAAGAATAACCTCAAGCCCGAATAAAGGAGGAAATATTTCTCCTTCAAAAGAACACTGTGATTCCCTTCCATTTCTTGAAAAAATAGAGGATGTTACCAAAATGCCTGAGAAAGAATTTAGAACATTCATGGTGAACAAATTCTATGAGCTGGAACAGAAAAGAGACAATGAAGAAAGAAATGGACATGCTAAGAAAGAGTCAGATGGAACTATTAGAGGTGAAGTCTGTAATACAGGAAATCAAAAACTCTCTTGAAAGCATTAAAAGTTGATTAGACCGTGCTGAAGATTGAATCTCTGATGTAGAAGATAAAACTTCTGACCTAGAGAAAACAATCCAAAAGATAGAGAAAATAACAAAAAAAGAAGATAATATACGAGAAATACTAGATTCCATTAGATGCTCTAATTCCAAATAATTGATATCCCAGAAAATGAAGAAACTAATAAGGGCATGGAAAATCTATTCCATGAAATCTTAGAAGAAAATTTCCCAAGTCTAGAGAGGCACTCAAGCATCCAGACCCAAGAAATACAAAGGACTCCAAATAGAATCAACCCAAG
>NW_006198314.1:338259-341705 GCF_000334495.1 Tupaia belangeri chinensis
AAAAAAAGATTAAAATCTTCTTAGACAAACGAAACCTGAATGAATTTGCCAACACCAGGCCAGCTCTCCAAGAAACCCTGAAGAAAGTACTGTTCCAGTAAAAGTAAAGAAGTGACAGCCAGAAACAAAGGAGTAAAAGGCAACTAAGACAATGGCCAACTTAACCGTCAGGACAGGTCAAGTAACATCGATAATAATATTGTATGTTATAGATTAAATTATCCAATCAAGAGACACAGACTGACTGAATGCATTAAAAAACAGAAACCCTCTATCTGTTGCCTACAGGAAACCCACTTCATGGATAAAGACATAAATAGTCTGAAAGTAAAGGTTTGGAGTAAGGTTTTCCTTCCAAATTGGAACCAAAATGAGCTGGAGTCGCAATACTAATTTCTGACAAAATAGGCTTTAAAACAAAAACTCTTTGAAGAGACAAAGAAGGGCAGTATATTGTAGTAAAACGGTCAATCGATCAAGAAGATATAATGTTTATTAATATCTAAGCGCCTAACACAGGAGAACCCAAATATGTGAATGAAAGACTGTTAAATCTAAAAGGGAAGATAGACTGCAACATACTAATTGTTGGAGACCTCAACACTGCACTATCCCCTCTGGACAGATCATCTAGACAAAAAAAAATAGGTAAAGAGATAATGGATCTAAATGATACCATAAATCAAATGGATTTAACAGACATCTATAGAACTTTCCATCCAGAAACCACGAAATAAACTTTTTTCGCACTGCCACATGGAACCTTCTTGAAAATCGACCACTTCATAGGGCACAAAGCAAGCCTCTACAGATTAAAAGGCATAGAAATTATATCTAGCACCTTCTCTGATCATGATGGAATTAAACTTGAGTTTAATCTCAAGAGAAATCCTCAAAAATACACAAATATATGAAAACTAAATAACCTACTCCTGAATGGCTCCACTACTGCAAAAATAAAGACTGAAATCAAAAGGTTCATGGAAGCCAATGACAATGAGGACATGAGTTTCCATAATCTTTGAGACACTGCTAAAGAAGTCATAAGAGGGAACTTTATAGCAATTAGCGCACATAAGAGGAACATGGAAAGAAGACAAATGGATCACCTAACATCATGCCTCACAAAATTGGAAAAGCAACAGCAAAAAGATCCAAAAAACTCCAGGAAAAAGGAAATAATAAAGATCCAAGCAGAAATAAATGAAATAAAAAATAAACAAACTATACAGAAAATAAATGAAAGTAAAACTGGTTCTTTGAAGAAATAAACAAAATTGATACAGCACTAGGTAAACTAATTAAGAAGAGAGAAAGGAACCAGGTGAATCAGATCTGCAATGAAGCAGGCAAAATAACAACAGGCATAGTAGAAATACAAAAATTATTAGAGGAGATTATGAACATCTGTATGACAAGAAACTAGATAATCTGGATGATATGGACAAATTCCTGAGCATGTATAATATGCCAAGATTGAGTCAGGAGGATATAGAAAGTATGAATAGTTCCATAACAAGCCAGGAGATTGAATCAGTGATAAATAACCTCCCAACAAAGAAAAGCCCTGGACCTGATGGATTCACTTCTGAATTCTACAAAACTTTCATAGAAGAGTTAACCCCACTCTGCTCAATTTATTTCTGAAGATCCAAAAGGGTGAATCTCTCCCTAATTCATTCTATGAAGCCACTATCACCCTTATCCTTAAAAACAGATAAGGATAAAACCAGGAAGGTAAACTAAAGACCAATATCCCTGATGAATATAGACACAAAATTTCTCAACAAGATACTATAAAATCATATCCAACAACTTATAAAAAAGATTATATATCATGATCATGTAGGCTTTATTCCAGGAATGTGAGGTTGGTTCAACATATGCAAAACCATAAATGTAATACGTCATATCAATTGGAAAAAAAATAAAAACCATATAGTCATATCAATTGATGCAGAAAAAGCATTTGATAAGATACAACATCCCTTCATGATCAAGACTCTCAGCAAAATCGGCATATAAGGGTCCTTTCTCAACAAATAAAAGATATTTATGAAAAACCCATAGCGAACATCATCCTCAATGGAGAAAAACTAAAAGATTTTCCACTAAAAATGGGTAGAAGACAAGGATGCCCACTTTCTCCACTCCTCTTCAGTATAGTACTGGAAGTCCTGGCCACTGCAATCAGAAAAGAAGAAAAAATAAAAGACATTCAAATAGGAAAAGAAGAGGTGAAACAATATTTGCAGATGACATGATTGTATACATAGAAGACCCAATGGTTTCCATGAAAATATTTTTGGAAGTAATACATGAGTACAGTAAAGTTACAAAATACAAAATCAGTATCTAGAAATCTATAGCAATTCTATATACGAAAAACAGGCAGACAGAGATAAAATTGAAATAAGTTGTTTCTCTTATCATAGCCACAAAAAGTATAAGATACTTAGGGATAAAACTAACCAAAAAAGTTAAAGACCTCCAAAAGGAAAACTATGAGAAGATAAAAAAAAGAAATTGAAAATGACACAAGAAAGCAGAAGGATATCCCATGTTCCTGTATTGGAAAAATTAATATAATCAAAATGGCAATTTTACCCAAATTAATCTACATATTTAACATAATCCCAAGCAAAGTACCAGACACATTCTTCCCAGATCTAGGAAAGACAATCATAAAGTTTGTCTGGAATTACAAGAGACCCTATATTGCTAAAGCAATTCTGCAAAAGAAGAGTGGAGTGGGTGGCATCTCACTCCCTGACCCAAAAATATACTACAAAGCTGTGGTAATCAAAATGGCATGTTACTGGCACAGTAACAGACAGGTGAACCAATGGAACAGAATAGAGTCCCTAGAAATAAACGCCCAAACATACAGTCAACTAATTTTTGAGAAGGGATACCAGTGAATCCAGAGGAAAGGGAAAAGGAAAACCTCTTCAGCAAATGGTGCTGGAAAAACTGGACTTCCACTTGTAGAAAGATGAATCTGAACCCCTACCTCTCACCTCTGACAAAAATAAAGTTAAGTTGGATCAAAGATCTAAATCTAAGACCCTAAACTATAAAACTGCTCATGGAAAACCCTGGGGAAACTTCGGGAGACATTGGGGTAGGAAAAGACTTCTTAAATAAGACTCCCAATGCACAGTCAATAATCCCTAAAATAGACAAGTGGAATTCATTAGACTAAGAAGTTTCTGCATGGTGAAAGACACAGTAATTAGTGTGACTAGACAGCCCTCAGAATGGGAAAATATTTTTGTAAACTATGCGTCAGATAAGGGACTGATAACCAGAATTCACAAGGAACTCAAGCAGCTATTCCAGAGAAAGACAATCAATCCTATTAAAAGGTTGGAAAATGAGTTGGGAAAAAAAAAAGAAAACACTCTCTAAAGATGACATATGAATAGCTAAAAGGCATATGAAAA
>NW_006198314.1:345552-351518 GCF_000334495.1 Tupaia belangeri chinensis
AAAAAACCCTCTCAAAAAAAAAAAAAAAAAAAAAAGACAAGAAACAGAGAAAAGAAGAGAAAAACTTCTAAAAAGATTAATATTCAAAGAATTTCAATACAACTCAATAATTAGAAAACCGCCTGGTGCGCTTTTGCATTACGCAAAATGGCTAGATCTCAGGAACCATGGAGCTGTCCTTCTCTTGAAGAAGGGTTATTCAGTTCCCTTCTGCCTCTCTTGGGTTGGGAGGAGGAGAGGGGATTATTAACAAGATAAAGGGCAAGGAGAGGACAAAGGGCCCTGTAAAATGCCTCACCTTAAAAAATTCTAAAAAGCAAATATTTAAAAAGAGAGAGAGAGACAGAGAGGACAGAGACAAAGGTAGAGAGAGACAAAGAGATACAGAGACAGGAGACTTGAAAGGGCTCTTCCTACCATGCACGTTTTGTATGCTGGAGGTCCAGGCATCTTCCTTTCTCCCAAAATGGCTAGATCACAAAAGCCATGGAGCTATCTGTCTCTTAAAGAAGGGCTGTTCTGTTCCCTTCTGCCTCTCCAGGCAACTTTTGTATGCTGGAGGCCCAGTTATCAGTAGGACATCTTCCTTTCTCCCAAAATGGCTAGATCACACAAGTCAAGGAGCTGTCTGTCTCTTGAAGAAGGGCTGTTCTGTTCCCTTCTGCCTCTCCTGGGGTGGGGGGAGCGGGGGGGATTATTAACAAGAAAAAGGGCTAGGAGGAGACAAAGGGCCCTGTAAAAGGCCTCACCTTAAAAAATTCTTAAAAGCAAAAATTAAAAAGTGAGAGAGAGAGAGAGAGGACAGAGACAGAGGTAGAGAGAGACCCAAAGACAGATACAGAGACAGGAGACTTGAAAGGGGTCTTCCTACCACACAAGTTTTGTATGCTGGAGGCCCAGTTATCAGTGGGACATCTTCCTTTCTCCCCAAACAGCTAGATCACAGGAGCCATGGAGTTGTCTGTCTCTTGAAGAAGGGCTGTTCTGTCCCAAGTGTCCACTTTCCATGACAGAAATTATTTGACTAAAAGATATAGAAACAGAGTATATAGATGTAAATACCAGATACAGTGTGTGTGAAAGAGGAGGGTTTGGGAAAGGCCATTTGGGGGAGGGACAGGGAGGCAAAGAATTAATGGCCCCAAATGTTGTGGTATTATCTGTTGAAGATATTTTGTAGTTTTATCAACTGTACTAGGGAGTAATGTTCACCTGTTGAAATGTCCACTTGGTAAGACAAATAATAATGTGGTTGAATGTATGGAAGAAAATAAATTGAAATCTCTTTATATATATTAATTAATAAAAAGTAAGTACTCTGAGAAAAAAAGGAGAAGAATTTACCAAGTACATACTAGCTCTTCAAGAAATTCCAAAAGGAGTATTATACCAAGAAAACTAAAGAGAGACAGATACCAATAAAAGAACAAAAAACAACCAAGAATATGGCCAACTTAATGTTAGGGACATGTCTGAAATATCGATAGTAACATTGAATGTTAATGAATTAAATTCTCTGATCAAGAGACACAGACTGTCTGACTGGATTAAAAATCAGAAATCATCTGCCTACAAGAAACCCATCTCATCGATAAAGACATAGACTTAAAACGAAGGGCTGGAAAAAATTCATTTTATGCAAATTTAATCCAGAAAAGAGCAAGAGTCCTTCGGACAAAATAGACTTTAAGACAAAATCATAAGTAGAGACAAAGAAGGGCATTATATAGTAGAAAACAGGATAATTCACCAAGAAGATATAACACTTGTAAATATCTATGCACCCAATTTAGGAGCACCCAAATATGTAAAGGAAAGATTGTGAGATCTAAAAGGAGAGATAGACTATAACACAATAATTGTTGGAGATCTCAACACCCCATTGTCTCCTTTAGACAGGTCAATGAGACAAAAAATAAGCAAAGAGATCCAGGACCTAAATGATACCATAAATCAGATGGACTTGATAGACAGCTATAGAATTTTCCAGTCAAAAAACAAAAAAATATACATTTTCTCAACCCCGCATGGTACTTGCTTGAAGATTGACTATATTATAGGGCATAAAACCAGACTTTACCGATTCAAAGGCAAGAAACTATATATAGCATCTTCTCCAACCATGATGGAATTAAACTTGATATTAATCTGAGGAAAATCCCTCTAAAATGCACAAATACATGGAATCTAAGTAATCTACTTCTGAATTACTTCATGACGATTGAAGAGATTAAAAGTGAAATCAAAAGATTCATGGAAACAAATGATAATGAGTATACAAGTTTCCATAATTTGTGATGCAAATAAAAGCAGTCATAAGAGGGATGTTCATAGCAATTAGTGCACACAAGATAACGATGTAAAGGTGACAAAAGGACAAGCTAGCATCAGGCCCAGGGAATTCAAAAAACAACAGAAAACTCCCAAAAATGCCAGGGGAAAAGAAACAATAAAGATTTGAGCAGAAATAGAAAATAAGTGAATTATACAGAAAATAAATGAAAGCAAAAGCTAGTTTCTTCTTCTTTTTTGCCTTTTTTAAACTCTATTTCATACTCTTTTGTTTTACATTACTCTCCTGTTTTACTGCTTAGTCCTTACCCACTGCCTAGAGACAACTAGATGCATAGTACATTGTGAGTTTTAGAGAATTCTTTGCACCTCACAGTAGTGGTTGCAAAAATAGTGAAATTCTCACTCATAAATCAGATTGCAAAACTCCTCCTGTTTTTGCCGCATTAGAGGACACAGTAGAAGGGAGAAAATAGCACCAAATAATTTCCCACTAAGGGAAACACACAAACTCACAGTTTCATAATCCTTCTACAAGTTAGGCAGAAGTCAGTCCATTACCAAATGACTCAAAATTGGAGAATAGCCTCAAGGATGAGAGGATCAAATAATACATCTCCAGCAAGTGAATACTGTAACTTGTCTCCACATAGAAATTATTAGAGGATATTATCAAAATGTCAGAGAAAGAATCTAGAATATTTGTGGTAACAAAATTCTATGAGATGCAAGAGAAATGAGACATTGATCTCCAAGAGATGAGGAAGTCTTTCCACAATATAAAAGAAGAATTGGAGGAATAGCAATTGGTGTAATGGCTATGTCACTGGACTCTCATGTAGTTGACCATGGTTCGAGTCCTGGACCAGGTGGCTTAAACTCACTCCAGGCACATGTCCATGCATGTCCAAGATCTCAAGAGGAGAATAGAGAAGAAAGGATTGCAGTGTGGCCATCACCTTTGGGGGGGATGATTTCTTACTTTCTGTCTCTCTGTTTCTCTCTGTCTTTCTGGCAAGCATATGTGCCCTATAGCAAAAACATCTCAAAAAAAAAAAAAGACAAGAAAAGAAAAAATAATTGGACACCATAAAAAAGAATCAAATGGGACTGTTAGAAATAAAGGGTATAATACAGGAAATTAAAACCTCCCTTGAAAGTATCAAAAACAGGTTAGACCATACAGAAGATCAAATTCCAAATGTAGAAGAGAAAACCAATGACCTGAAAAAATCTTCAAAAAGACTGAGAAAACAGCAAAGGAAACTGAGGATAATATATGAGAAATACTAGATAGCATGAAATACCCCAATATCCAAATAATTGGTATTCTAGAAGGTGAAGAAACTAATAAGGGCATTGACAATATGTTCAACACAATTCTGGAAGAAAACTTTCTAAGTCTATAGAGAAACTCAAACATCCAGACCCAAGAAATACAAAGAACCCCAGGTAGAATCAATCCAAGAAGATCGTCTCCATGGAATATTATAGATAGATTCACTAAAATGATAGACAAAGACGAGATACTATGATTGGCAAGAGAGAAACATCAAATCACCTACAAAGACTATCTAATCAGGCTATCATCAGACCTCTCATCGGATACAATACAAGCAAGGAAAGAATGGGGAAATATATTCAAAATGTTAAATGAAAACCAATTTAAACCAAGAATACTTTACCCAGCAAGATTATCCTTCACATGGGAAAAGGAAATAAAAACATTCTAGGATAACAAAACCTGATAGAATTTACCAAGTACAGACCATCTCTTCAAGAAATTCTTAAAGGAATCCTATATCAAGAAAACTAAAGAAAGACAGCAACAAGAGAACTAAAAACAACCAAGAATATGGCCAATTTAATGGTAAGGACAAATCTGGAAATATCAATAATAACATTGAATCTTAATGTATTAAACTTTCCTATAATTAGATACAGACATCACTAGAATCTCCCTCTAAAACCCACAAAATATGCATTTTTCTCAACCCTGCATGGTACTTTCTCAAAGCCTGATCACATGAGAAGGCACAAAACCAGCCTTTACAGATTCAAAGCCATAAAAACTATATACAGCATCCTCTCCGACCAGGATTAAGCTTGATATTAATATCAGGAAAAAAAATCGAAAATACACAAATACATGGAATCTAAATAACCAAATACATGAAAATACACAAATACACAAATAGATGGAAACTAAATAACCTACTTCTGAATGACTTCATGACTACTGAAGAGATTAATACTGAAATAAAAAGATTCATGTAAAGAAATGATAATAAGTACACAAGTTTCCATAATGTATGGGACACTGCAAAAGCAGTTATAAGAGGGAAGTTCATAGCAATCAGCGCACACAAGAAAAAGACGGAAAGGTGGCAAAAGGACAACTAACATTATGCCTCAGAGAATTAGAAAAGAAACAACAACAAAAAATCCCAAAAATGCCAGGAGAAAATAAAGAATAAATATTCTAGCAGAAATATATGAAATAGAAAATAAGCAAATCATACAGAAAATAAATGAAAGCAAAAGCTGGATCTTTGAAAAGATAAACAAGACTGACACACCATTAGCTATATTAATTAAGAAGAGAGAAAGGAACCAGATACATGAAATTCTCAATGAATCAGGCAACATTACAACCAACATAACAGAAATACAAAACATCATCAGAGGATACTATGAGTGACTATATGCCAACAAATGAGAAATTCTGAATGAGATGGACATATTCCTGGAGACATGTGATCTACCAAAACTGACTCAACAAGACACTGAAAACCTGAAAAGACCTATAACAAGCAATGAGATTGAATCAGTAATAAATAACCTCCCAACAAAAAAGTCCGGGTCCTGATGGCTTCATTGCTGAATTTTAATTTTAAAATCTTTAAAACCTTAAAAAGGTTTTCATAAATCTTTTAAAGGAGACATAATCCCCATCCTACTCACACTGTTTCTAGAGATCCAGAAGGCAGGAACCCTTCCAAATTAATTCTATGAAGCCTCCATCATCCTCGTCTTAAAACAGAAAACTACAGATCTATATCTCTGATGAATATAGTTGCGAACCGTTCAACAGCATGTAAAAAAGGTTATTCATCACTACCAGGTAGGCCTTAATCCAGGGATGCAAGGGTAGTTCAACCTACATAAAACTATAAATGTAATGCACCATATTAATAGAAAGAAAGATAAAAACCATATGATCATTTCAATCAAAGCAGAAAAAGCATTTGACAAAATACAACATTCTTTTATGATTAAGACATTCAGGAAAATTGGTATAGAAGTATCATTTCTTAACATAATAAAAGCATCTATGAAAAACCTATAGCTAACATTATACTGAATGAGGAATAGCTGAAAGCTTTTCCACTAAAAACTGGTACAAGACAAGGCTGCCCACTTTCTCCATTCCTACTCAACATAGTACTGGAAGTTTTAGCCAATGAGATCAAAGAAGGAAATAAAAAGCGTTCCAGTAAGGAAAGAAGAACTGAAATTATCTGTTTGCAGATGACATGATTCTATATATAGAAGACCCAATAGTATCCAGGAAAAAACTTCTCAAAGTAATAAATGCATACAGTAAAGTGACAATATACAAAATTAACTCACAAAAAGTTAAAGCATTTCTATATGCAACCAACAAGCAGACA
>NW_006198315.1:0-1779 GCF_000334495.1 Tupaia belangeri chinensis
AAGTGAGCTCAGACACAGAAAACAATGACAAAAAATTGAAAGAATGGATTCTATTTACAGAGCACTGTAGACAGACACTCTCAGGATGACAGGTTATAACTTCATGCCAGGCCACATTCTAAGCTTTCTCCAGTAACATCATTAGGGCTTTGCCTATCCATCTCAGTCAAACTCTCTATCCCTTCTAAAAGTTGGTTCAAACATCTGAGCAGCATCCAGTGCTTCAGGAGAAGGTAGGATTATCCAAATTTTGTCCACTCTAGGAAGAAAGATCAATAATTACTTTAGGTAAAATGAATTTGTTTTTCCTTTCCCAGGCTCTTCTGCCATTGCTCTGATGTTCTAATACAGTATTCAGTCCATAGAGGTGTTTTTTCAGCTGAGATTCCTATCTGTACAGTATAATTTTCTAACTTCACAATACTTACTTTATTTCAAATAAAATGCTACCATTCACCAGTACTCCAAACTGCCTAACGGAAATCACTGTCACTGGATTCCAAATTTGAACTTGAATAAGATTCTTTTTTTTCCCCCTTTAGGTTTTTGCCATAGGGTGAATGTGTCCCGGCCCGCGGGACAATCGGGCAGGGTGCGTGAGTGAGAGAGTGGAGGTCTGGAACTGGCGCAGCGTCACAACACGGGAGCGACACAGTGTCACAGCTCAAGATGGTATGCTGTCACTTGTTTATTGAGGGCCAGAGAACATTCTTATATACACAGGGTAGGAAAAGGGGGCGGGAATTGTCGTGGACCTAACTGAGGACCTGCCTGACTGAGGAAGTCTCAGGGTGAATTGTCTATTCCCAGAACAAGGATACTTGAAGGTCCTTGTATGAAGGTCATGTCAGCCATTTTGGTGCATGTGGCTCCCCACATGTCCCCCTTCTCTGTTTTATAGACTAGGAACCAGGGGGAGCTGTGCCTGTCTTAGATTGGAGTCTTATTAGCCGAATGTCCTCGGTTACCCATCATGGGAACCACCCACAGCAAGATGGGTGTCCTGTCTTAGGTGGAGGAAGTGGCAAAAGGTCGGCTAGACTCTCTTACCCATCATTGGCTAACCAGCTCAGCACCTCAGGTCAGATTATGATGTTCATTGATATCATGCATTTCCAGTCTAGCGTAATGGACCTGAATAGGCCGAGAAAGGAGGGAGGTAACTTGTTGGCTGATAAACGTTTTCAGTCTTTGGAAAATGACCGGTTCCAAGGAGCAGACAATTAGTAGCCCAAGAATTGGCCCAATTATAGGGAGCAAAAAGGACAAGAGTCCATTCCAGACAGTTAGAAGGGGGTTGTCAGCCAGTTGTCTATGGTTTCTTAGGGCTTCTTGGAGGTCATGGATCTTATCACAGACAATGCCAGACTTCTTGGCGTAAAAGCAGCATTGTTCCTGCAAAGCAAGACAAAGACCTCCCTGCTCTGCAAGTAAGAGGTCCAAAACAAACCCCTGCGATTTTATAGAACCACCTCTGCGAAGGAATTTAGCTGATCCTGGAGAGGGAGATAGTGGATGCAAGCTGCTGGACATCAGAGATCAATCCTTCTGTGACCTGTTTAAATTGAAGGGAATAACCCAGGCCTGTGGAGCCCGTAGCAGCGGCTACAGTGAATCCCAAGGTGGTGAAGACAGAAATAAGTTGGACAACTCACTTGGGTCTTTCTGCAATAAAATCAAGGGATGGGATGGGGACCTGTTCGTTTCCATTAATAACCTCAATTTCTGGGAGAAGAGTAGCAAGAGAGCAAGAGCTGGTCCAAGAAGGGTGAAGAGCGG
>NW_006198315.1:1972-3112 GCF_000334495.1 Tupaia belangeri chinensis
TGGCTGATGATTATATCACTAAGAAACATAAAGACAACAGGAATGTTAATTACTGTTTACTCTTAGGCACAGAGAAGTCAAGTTTTTAGTCACAGGAATCTAGGAGTTTATAATGGAGGTGCTTCTTTAAGATGGAGTCGCTCTTGCTTCATTCCCTGCTTCTCTTGGAGGTGCTCCTCCACGATAGGGTCGTTTCTGGTATACTTGGGCTTTAGGTCCAGAGGCAATTAACATGTAATATTTAAAGGCTTTTATTCTGTGGGAGACATATTGGGCAAGAAAACTGAGTAAATTAGAGCAAAAACCAAAATTAGAAGCACGGTGAATAGAGCACTTAAAACGGGAGCAAGGACCAAGGAGCCTACTGGTACCAGAGGCCACTCTAAGCGTCTCATGACTCAGCAGCAGCCTGTCCTTTCTCCGACCATCTGGTCATGGAGCCGCTGAGCCATACTCTTGACAATGTCTGACTTGCAATCAGCCTCTGGAGTGACCAGAGCAAGGCTGTCACTTTTTGGTTTTTGAAGCACTATTAGAAAGGACCCTCCTGGCCCATCCTTACAGACCAAGGTACCTGTGAGAACAGTTTACTTGGCTTTGGTGTGACAGACTCGCAGGCTAACTTTACAATTATGTGAGGCCCCATCTGGACTAGTTGGAGGGGCTTTTTTCTTTTAGTTGTTTTACTGTATATAATATTTAAAGATAGCAAAACTAGCTCCAGAACCCTTCTTTCAGTTTTTATCTTATTTTTTTGTTTTTATTTCTTACAAGTTTAATATTAAAAATTGCCTTAATTTAGCAGACAAGTTTATTGTTTTAAGTTATTAATAGAAACAAGGCTATTTATTTAATGTTTCTTTTTCGGGTTTGTTTTTTTTTGATATTTAAGGGAGCCTTACCTGAGGGTTTTAGGATTTACCTGTGTACAAGCGACATATTTTGAGACAACACCATTGATAAGGCTATTTAGACTAAGTACAAAGTATTTTTTTCTTAACTAGTTTAGCAAGTTTTGGGTTCTTTTTTTGACATAAAATTAGGATTAGAGCCATAGTTAATTTTTTTTTTTTGAGAGATTTTCACTATGGGGCGCGTGCGCTCGCCAGACAGACAGAGAGAGACATAGAGACAGAAAGC
>NW_006198315.1:6555-7613 GCF_000334495.1 Tupaia belangeri chinensis
TATTTCACTGGGAAATTGGGGGCATTTCACTTGTACTAGAAAAAGGCTCCTATTACAGTTGGGTTTATTAGGAAAGAGTCAAAGCTTCCAGCTAAGCAAATGGGTATACCCAGGGTGTCAGAATGGACCCTAGACTATACTTTTCATTTGGAATGTAGCAATGATATGGACAATGCTACTTTCACCTGTCATTATCTCAAGCAGGCTGTAAGAAGCTTTCTGTCCAAGCAAGAAGCAAGAGCTAATAATTGATTTCTGCTGAGAGTTGTGAATGTATTTTTATTAAAGGCTTCACTGTACTGATTCCATTTGTCTCCTACCCTCCAGTCTGTGAACTCCTCACCCTATCTACCTAACCAGAGAGCTTACTCCTCTCTCATCAGGATCCTGTAGCAGAGCTGGAAGCTGAACTGGTTGCCATCGGACCCCCTGGCTCCTCAACCAGAAGCAAGAGAGCCTCCATCGTGAACTCTATATTGGAAACTTGCTTCCAACTTTTGTGTAAACAAGAGTGATTGACATTCCTGCAGTCTTTACTAAATAACCTGAAACCCCCAACCTTGAGAACTTCCTTAGTGATAAGCTCCTTGTCCCAAGCCATGAAGACCATTAAGATCCCACTGTGTGGGACCAGCAGTTAGCGTAATGGCTATGCCACTGGACTCCCACGTAGTCTTGACCGTGGTTTGAGTTCTGTACCTGGTGGCTTAAACTAACACTGTGCATGCCCAAGATCCTGAGAGGAGATTGGAGGAGAAGGGATTGCGGCGTGGCTATCCCCCCTAGGGGGTGATTTCTCACTTTCTGTCTCTCTGTCTCTCTCTGTCTGGCGAGCACACGCACCCTATAGCAAAAACCTCTCAAAATAAATCAATAAAAGATCCTACTGTGTTTTGGCAAAGGACTGGAAAGTGCCCTTAGTAATTATTAACTGGCTAGATCCAGCTTCTGTGACTGCTTTCCATTGGGATCTCGTCTCCCTTTCTTCCCCAACCCCTCCTTAATGGTTTCGGTTCCTGCCACATCTACGCAAATATGCTTTTTGCCTTTACAAGCAC
>NW_006198316.1:0-570 GCF_000334495.1 Tupaia belangeri chinensis
GTAACCATTTATTTTGGAAAGACTTGTAAATGTGGAAAAAAATTCATGTTCCCATTGAGTAACTCACATATTGAACAGATCGAGGTGTCAAGAGCACTGTTTTATGGGCTATTGTTTCCTAGATAGCTCTATTAGAGTTGACCTAATAGCAGTGGCCTGAGGTTGAATCCTACCCACAGAAAGCAGTAAGATAAAGGTCATGAGTGTGGGGTGACAATGAGCCACAGCATACGTGTGCAATGGAGTTGAGTGGCATAGAGGCTGACTCTGAGAGGAGGATTCCGCTGAGTGACTTCCCCACGTTTTCAATCATCCCAGGCTCCCTAGGTTATATAACTTGAGATTTCAGGGCTGCCCTGTGACCCCGTGTCTTCGGTTTTGATGCCAGACTTGCTTGGATTCAAAGTGCCCCTGAGAGAAACGTGTGCCACTGACCATCCGTATCCCAATGAGGGAGGAGGAGGACTGATCCATCCTCTGTGACAGCTGCCCTCTGTCCCCCATGTCCCCACCACCATCCTCTGAGTACACTACGTAACTACATTGGTTTTTAAGGTGGATCTAAGGCTG
>NW_006198317.1:0-1207 GCF_000334495.1 Tupaia belangeri chinensis
AAAATAATAATAATGATAAATAAAACAAAATACATAGCTATTATACACACATGCACACAATACCACCTAATCCCAGTTACAATGGCTAGGATAGAAAAAAATAATGACAAATTTTGGATTTTCTATTTAAAACAAGACCTTGTTAAATTATAGAAAGGCTTTACTTAATTGTAGAAAACCCATAATTAAATTTATTAGTATTTATTAGAAGTACAATATAGTTAAGAACATTGATTCTGTTTCACATTCAATAATAAATTATAGTTTATTAAAATATCTCATATTTCATATATGCTGCCTATGTGAGACAAATAATAACCATCTCAGGTAGGAAGGCACAGATGCAGATGTGCCTGGCATATTTTTTCATGCTGCAAATCTGGAATTCAAATCATGCAGTTGAACATGCGAGATCCAATGCCTGCCTTACTCACCACACCATCTGCTGACCCCAAGGTTTCCTTTTCTTTTTATAAACTTATTTATATTATATGACAATTATTGTCATTTATAATTTTTTTATAGAGCATCTGTGTTTACTGGAGAGAGAAAGTAACAGGGAAAGGGAGAAGTAAGTCACCACGTCTGGAACTTGAATGTCTGCCATGTTGAAGTTCACAGCCTTAACTACTATGCTGCCTGCTGACCTCATTCTGCTGCTTTTCTTTTCTTTACTTTTTCCCTTTCTTTTCTTCTTTACATTTCTTTAGTTTCCTTTTCTTTCTTTCCTTCTCTTTTTTCTTTTCTTTTATGTTTCTTAATAGTGTTTCCAAGTTAACTATTTTACAAACAGTGAAGAGCTATATACACTTAAGTATACATGACAGGTAAAATAACTTCTAAGAGGGCTCAGTAGAGGCTGCAATGGTTACATTGCTGGACTCTCATATAGTCAAATACGGTTCAAGTCTCAAACCTGTTGGCTTAAATCTCACACTGGGCGCATCATGTGTGTGCATACCTAAAATCTCAAGAGGAGAATGGAAGAGAAGGTATTGTGTTGTGACCATTGCCCCTGGGGAATGATTTCTTGCTTTTTCTCTCTCTTTCTCCCCCTGTCTCTCTGGCAAGAACATGTGCCCTATAGCAAAAGTCTCTCTAACAGAAAAAAAAAAAATCCTGAGAAAAATAAGGTACGGTTTTTGTATGAATGTATTTTATTTTGTTTTAATTACTATACAGTGTGTATGCTTGCCTGAGACAGAGA
>NW_006198317.1:2135-3248 GCF_000334495.1 Tupaia belangeri chinensis
CCCTTCTCCTCCATTTTCCTCTCAGGATCTTGGGCACGCACGCACACGTGCTTGGCATGAGTTTTAAGCCACCGGGTCTGAGACGCGAACTGCAGTCGACTACGTGGGAGTCCAGTGACATAGCCATTATGCTAACTGCTGGTTCCCAAGATCACAGAATCTTGAAACATCCCACATGTGTAAAGGATGGTGGATAAACCTAACATAAATGGGAAGCTGTACTCATTTCATAAGAAGTTTACTTAATTCTGTGGTCTCCAAACTTTCGTTACATGACAACATCAGCCCCCTAGTTCTCTAAATATTCTTACTTTCTCCCACATAAAAATCCTGAGCTAATGTTGAACTATTCAGTAAATCAAGTGTAGAATAGGTACATGCCTCTCATCGGTAGGTTCAAAGAGTTAAGATGAACTGCTTGAGACACTATTTTTTATTATATATGAAGGCTAGAGCACTTTCATAATACCTACCAACTAGAGTGAAGAATAGAATTGACTTTGGATGTCCTGAGACACTGTACTCTTAGAAATGCTTAATCACAAAATTTGATCTTTGGTGGTATCTTTGAACTGAATTTTGAGAGGGATCCCACCAACTTAAATGAAATAACAGACTTAATATACTGGAACAATAACTTAAAGCAGATACCTATGTGGCAAAGACATCATTGTAATTACCCAAGTTGTACTTAATGACTGGTGAAAGTTAAATGTGCATATGCTCAAGATTTGAAAATTCCAATGGAGCCTTATCTTACAGAGCCCCCTCTCATTTCTTTTTTTAGCATCATTGTAATTACCCAAGTTGTACTTAATGACTGGTGAAAGTTAAATGTGCATATGCTCAAGATTTGAAAATTCCAATGGAGCCTTATCTTACAGAGCCCCCTCTCATTTCTTTTTTTAGAGGTTTTTGCTACAGGGCATGTGTGCTCACCAGAGAGGCAGAGAGAGAGACAGAAAGTGAGAAACCACCCCCCAGGGGAGGGTGATCATGACACAATCCTTTTCTTCCATTCTCCTCTCAAGATCTTGGGAATGCACACACAAACACCCGGAGTGAGTTTAAGCCACCAGGTCCAGGACTTGAACTGTGGTCGACTGCATGGGA
>NW_006198317.1:22074-23724 GCF_000334495.1 Tupaia belangeri chinensis
GAATGCCTTCTAGTCCCCAAAAATCAGCTGCTCTCCTTAAAGGCCCCATCCCTCAGCTCAAGTTTTTATAGAGGAGATAACTAGGGGCTGATAGTCAATCCATACTGAGAGACATGGTCTTTGTGAATCTCATGAGTCAGCCTCAAGCAGTTCTGAAGCCCAGAAAATTGGGAAACATAAGAGTGTAGGTTGAAGTCAGGTCACCCTGTAAAGGCTTCAAACAAGAACCTCAACCTGAGGCATCATGAAGCATGTCTGTGCCTAGGGAAGAGACAAGGAGGGGCAGCACACAGATTTGTACAGCTGAGATTCAGGCAGTTATTCCCTAATTTCCTCTCAGGTCAAATGTGCACAAACACACAAGCCTTGTGGAAAGAAGTACTTAGTACTCACTGGAAAAATGACTATTAAAATATTGTGTCTGTTTATAATGTAATGGGGGAGACATTTAATGCATAATGTTAGGAACTCAGGAGAAGAAAGCGGTATTAGGAAATACCAGGCATGAGCCAGAAATGTGGGTTTTATTTCCTGCCTTATAAAGAGAACAGGTTCCTAAGTTTGTGCCCCTGCTTCTCATTATTTAGAAAACTCAGTAGAAAACTGGCCCTCTGAGAATATGGTGCCAAAGACCACAGAAACTCCTCAGCAAAAAGCTCATGACCCCCTGTAGGGATATCTCAGTGACTTTCTTGTCCATACCACATGATTGAGGAAGATGCTGGGTTGGCCAGAGAAGGCTCTAGTTGGCATAACTCTCCATAGAGGGACATGTCAGGAAAAGGGGGTCCTGCTGCTGTTGAATTCCTTCCCAGGGCTGGAGGTGACAAGGGCTTAGCTGTGCCAGCTACATATTTGAGACTGGAGACTCCTTTTGAACATAGAATAGTCTGGTCCTGCAACAGCCAGTTATGCCCACTTTCTACCAACATACCCACTTCCAAACCCTGGAGATTTAGCACTTACATTCATAATTTCTCAACCTCCAGGGTGTCACTAAGTCCTTCCCATGCTCTCAGCCAGTGCAGGTCAAAGGGTGACAGAGTTTGAGACAGGAGGCCCCTCCACAGCAAAGCCATTAGAAGAAAGGCCATAAATAGAGAAAACGAGGACCCAGGTGATTGCTGACTGCACAACCTTGGTCAAACAGCACATAAAACTAAACAGTGCTCAGAGCCTCGCTGCAGTGACCCTTATTCAACAGGTCTCAGAGTCTTCCTCCTATACACCTGGTTACACAGTGACCTGGCCCCTGTGGAGCCTTATTGACAGAAAAATCAGACACCTGAGAGAGTAGAGCCTGTGTGACAACTTCTTGCACACACACTTGCACAGGGCACATTCCTGACTTTGCAGATCTAGCCGTGGATAGAGAATATCTGCATTTTAGCAGAACATGCCTCAGGTTTTCCAGAGCAGAGCATCTTCAAGTACTAAGAGGAACCTTCCTGCTTTGTCTTCATAGAGAGATCACAGAGGGTACGGGGAATTTCAGCCTCTGTGACCAATGTAATCAACCCCTGTCCTCAGAACAGAAGCTCTGCCCAGACCAGGACTCTCTGGAGAGAGAGACTGATGTCCTTCAGGGTGCAGGGATTTGGGATGGAAATATAGGTAATATGGCCAGGACTTCCTCATACCTCATTTCTC
>NW_006198318.1:0-1874 GCF_000334495.1 Tupaia belangeri chinensis
AAGAGCTTCTTGAAGACCCCCTTCCTTCCTAAAGGTAATGATGTAGTTCATCTGCTTATTGTGTTGATACCTATCACATGAAAGGAAAGCTCCCGCGCTAGTGTGACATGTCTTTTGTGGCTTATCCCTGTTTCTCTCTCCATTCCATTCCCAGTAACTGTGTCCCAGCTTTACCACATGACTTTGGCTTCCCTCGTTTGCTGTGTACTTTCATGCCTTGTCACTTGCTCATGCTGCCCTGTCTGGGATGCCCTTCATGCCCCTCCAGAGTTCCTCTGTCTTTCAAAATATGGCACTGTCTTTGCAGCGTTTCCTGAGTGTCTGCAGAACAATTAGCTGTCCTCTCTTTGTGCCCTTACTGTACCGAACTTTGTTCCCGTCAGTTGTAGAACTGAAGAATGATATCTTCCTCTTCTTATTTGATTTTATGTATTTCTGCCTCCATTTGAATACAGGGCAGAATTTGCTTTGAGTTTACACTTTCAGCTTCTACCAGGATAGTACCTAAAACTTGGTAGACTCAGTAAGTGTGTGTGAGCTTCCTGACTGACGGACTGAGTGAGTAGGTCAGTGTGTGAACAAATAGTCATACATTGCTTAATGATGGGGATGTGTTGTGAGAAGTGGGTTGTTAGGCAGGTCCTCCATGGTGTGAGTACCATAGAGTATACTTACACAACCCTCTGTGGCACAGCCTACCTCACACCCAGACATGACAGAGAGTCTGTGCTCCTTATCACACCACCATTGTACATACAGTTTGCTGTTAAATAAAATGTTCTTATGTGGCACCTGTTTTCTGAAGTTCTTTTGCTTGTTTCTTTTCATAGGAAGGAGAAAGAATACCAACAATTGGAGAAAAAGAAAATGGTATCGATGTTATTGAACAAGAGCAAAGAAAGAAAGACAATTTAACTTGTGATAGAGTGCGCAGAACATGTAGACGATGTAAGTTAGTGAATACCTGAAAAAAATTTCAGTGCTTAAATGCTGTTGTAAAAAACAGAAGTGTATAGATCTATATATGACATTAAAATTTTTTTTTTTGCTACCTTTATTTATGTTACCAACCTCTTGAATCTACCCGAACATTCTGGAAAAAAGTTTTTCCTATTACTTTTATTTTATTAAAATTTTTATGAATGGACATAGACATGCATATGTATTTTAAAATTATAGTAATAAATGTTCTCATGTAATATACCTGTGATTACATTTTATAGCTGCAAGATCCAAATTCGGAAAAGGAGATGATGAGGTCATAGAGTCATTTTGGGAGTCTGAGGTACTATCTATGTTGTTATTGTTTTTAAATATCAGCATTGAGTGAAGTTAAAATATGAAGGAGAATGTTTTTGCTTTTTTTTTACTTCTTTTTTTATGTCCATAAGGAATCATTTCTTTACATTTTCACCTCATAATTAATAACATAGTGATGTGCTAATATTACTGCTGCATAGTACAACTTGCAAGATTCATTTAATGAAGTCAGTTGAGTAGTGTGCAGGAAACTAGTGCTTACGAGGTCATAAGAAATTAGTTTAGTTTCTAAAGTTTGTCTAAAACCTAAAGAATTATTCAATATATGGCCAGATTATGAATCTGTGGTATATATGGATGTATAACTGTCCTAATAACTAATGCAGTTAGAACAGTCATGTGAATTTCTAATTTGGGATATGTTAAGTTTCAGTATACAGTTACTGGAGTGTCCTATAGGAATACAGTGATTTGACACTTGAGACCTTCCTACTGAGTTTGGTTTTGTTCAAAGTTTTTGCGCTAGGGCACATATGCTTGCTGGAGAGAGACATACGGAGGGAAAGTGAGAAATCACCCTACCACCCCAAGGTCTTCTCACAGTCCCTCCTCCT
>NW_006198318.1:4508-5481 GCF_000334495.1 Tupaia belangeri chinensis
AAAATGTTAGGTTAGATGATGCCGAGGGAGTTTGTAATTATGATGGGGATGGGGGTGGGAGTGTAATTCTCTAGTCAGAAAAGATCTGAGTGAGCCAGCTTTGTAAAAGTCTAGGAGGAGGATGTGCTGGGGAGAGAGAACTTTTCTAATGGATCACATCCATTCATTATTTTACTCTGAATACCTTGAAATGACCAGGTAGCAGGAAATGGAGTACCCATCATCATAATCATTTTCATTGTTTTTATGTGTAGAAAAGAAAATGTGCAAATGAGTGTGTGGCTTATTTTAGGCACTTAATAAGTGAAAGGTCTTACTCTTCCCTTCTTACTTAAGGCTTTTTATATACTTTTCTGAAGTATATGATTTATTAATTGGGGAAAACTGTATACTATGGAATACTACTCAGCCATTAAAAAAGAAGAAGAAGAAGAAGAAGAAGAAGAAGAAGAAGAAGAAGAACCTGGCTTTGGTAGATTTCCTACTGAGTGAAGCAAGCCAGGCTATGAAGGAGAGACACTGTATGTCTCCACTGAACATATAATGACTGTCCACACTCTATGGCTGAGACTAAATGATTGGAGGATATAGAAATGTGGAAAATTGTTATGAATATGAGGTATAGTGTGAGAAGAGGGTGGAGGAAGGAGGAGAGTGAGGAAAGACACTAAGGAGAAAATAGAGAGGCAAGGCCTTTATAGGACACAGAAATTAATTATTTGTTCATGTATAGTATCACCAACTGGACTGGTCTGAAATGCATTCATGTTGGAAAATTCACTTTATAAGCTAAGTGATGCTATAGTGATAGAATGTATAAAAGAAATTAAAATAAAATAAATAGAAAAAGATTCCTATTATTTAAATATTATGTAATTTGTTTGACAGCTTTGTCATTATACTCAGCCAGGTTTATTATCAGTTAAACTTTTATCAAAGAACATTTATGAGCCAGTTAGTGGTTTGTTGGTTA
>NW_006198319.1:0-230 GCF_000334495.1 Tupaia belangeri chinensis
TTGAATGTATGCAAGAAAATGAAATGAAAAATAAGTAAATATATATATAATGTATTTTTTTTAAAAAGAAAATGACACAAAAACATGGAAAGACATCCCATGTTCCTGGATTGGAAGAATTAATATAATCAAAATGGCAATTCTACCCAAATTAATCTACTTATTTAATGCAATACCAATCAAAGTACCAGACACATTCTTCACAGATCTAGAAGAGACAATCATAAAAT
>NW_006198319.1:695-1157 GCF_000334495.1 Tupaia belangeri chinensis
AAAGACTTCTTAAATAAGACCCACAAAGTACAGTTGATAATCCACAAAATAGACAAGTGGGATTACATCAGACTAAAAATTTTCTGCATGGCGAAAGACACCGTAATTAGTGTGAATCAACAGCCCTCACAATGGGACAATATTTTTGTAAGTTATGCATTAGATAAGGGACTGATAACCAGAATACACAAGGAACTAAAGAAGCTGTTTGGAAAAAAGATGATCAACCTTATTAAAAGATGGGAGAAGGAGTTGAAAAAAACACTGTCTAAAGATGACTTACGAATAGCCAAAAGGCATATGAAAAAATGCTCAACATCCCTCATTGTAAGAGAAATGCAGATCAAAACAACAATGAGATATCACCTAACCCGAGTCAGAAAGTCTAAGATTAAAAAAAAAAGAAAAAGAAAAAGAAAAAATGATAAGTATTGGCGGAGGTGTGGTGAAAGGGGAACTCTT
>NW_006198320.1:0-541 GCF_000334495.1 Tupaia belangeri chinensis
ACTGAGGATCTTGGAACATGCACTCTACAGATAAGGGGGACTACTATAAAACTTCACAAATAATATGCAAATAGTTTTATTGTTAAAATTTTAGGCAATACAGACATTGTTCTTCCTCCCTGTCCAGTCCTAGGTTCCTCTACAAAGACTGAGGTTGTATCCAAAACGCTGTGTCCTTACACACAAACAATGCACGTGCATACACATACATACACACACACACCCTTTCAAAATATCCTTCAGAATGATACCTCCATACCCTGGCCAACATATTAGAGCAGAGACTCAGTTTTCTCATGCCAATCTCTTACATGAGGAAAGGAGTCTTGCTGTTGTTTCAGGTGAATTTCCCTGGAGGAGAGAGGTAGAGCGTTTCTGCACTAGATGATGCAAGGGCCCTGAGCTTTGTTCCCAGACCCTCCTCTACTCTATTTATGTGCAGTCCCCTCTGCCTCATCCAGTCTCTTGACTTTAAAAGCTCTCCAAGGGCTGATGACTCTCATATTTATGTCTCCTGCCCCATCATTCCTCTGAACTCCAG
>NW_006198321.1:0-672 GCF_000334495.1 Tupaia belangeri chinensis
GACCTGCCCACTCTCCCTGGGAGAGGAGAGGTCAGGCATCAATCTCTCTACGAGCCACTCACGAGCCTCCTGCAAGCCCCCTCCCCATATACCTCCAATGAACATTGCTGGGCAAAGTTGGAGGGGACAGCCTTGGGAGAAGACAGATGATGGAGACTGCCAGATAAAAGAATATATGTACCCCAGTCGCTGGGTTATTCGTTGGTAAAGCAGCACCACAAGTTGACCCACTGGGGAAAAACTAATCTAGAAAACATGTTAGGATGATACTATTTTCTCAATTGCCTACTGTCATTGTATACAACTGTGGACATGTAACCTATGCTAGAAATACCCCTGCCCAGAGGCCAACTACTGGGATGACTCCTCTGGAGTTACTGGAGACAGACTTCTCAGAAGTGCAACCTTGCCAGGTTATAAATATTTATTAATACTGGTCTGCACTTACTCAGGCTGGGTAGAAGCTTTCCTTACATGACCTGAAAAGTCCAGTCAGAGAAGTCACCTGAGCCCCATTAAAAGAAGTTATATCTCAATTTGAACTTTCCCTTATGATCGGGTCAGACAACAGCCCTGCCTTCATGGCTGAAGTCATACAGGGAGAAGTTACAAAGGACTTGGGAATAAAATAAAACCTTCGCGCTGCTTACTGACCCCAGAGCTCTGGGAGAG